>NC_137041.1:3443903-3498903 GCF_032717465.1 Coenobita brevimanus | reverse complement strand
GATGAGATTGTTCTGTTCTAAATGACTGACCAATTAACTCTAAATATGGTTTCTAACAACTTGCTAACAACTGATGTCAAGCTTATTGGTTGGTAATTGCTGAGTTGAGATTTGTCTCCCATTTTGAATATCGGAGTTACATTTGCTAATTTCCAACCGCTTGGTGCAGTGCTGCTTCTGAGAGAGATATTGAATATATGTGTTAAGGGTTTTAATACATGTGTTATGAGTGGTGATGATGGTGATGATAGTGATGATGATAATGATGTGGGGGGAATGTGAAGGTAAGCATGTTTCTCTGGTGTACATACATTCATGCATACATACATATACACATATACATACATACCGACACAGGCATACTATACTGGGAATTGTATTATGTGTGTAGACGTAAAAGTTGATGTATCTAAGCCTGTACACACACACACACACACACACACACACACACACACACACACACACAGCCCCATAAACACAAGCTGCACTTAATATCATCAGAATATTCATGAAAACAGTCAAATTTATTCATATTTAAAGAGGTGTTCATCCACAATTATGAAAGTTCCTGATGAATTTTGAGCTAACAAGTGCCTGGACGTGCAATTTCCCACAATATTTCGTTCACAGTCCTAATATTTCGTTCTAATGAGGGGACACTGCTTGAAAATTACTATTGTTTGCTGACTTTGACTTGGCGCAGATTTTCGTCCTTTTTCAGCTTATTTCACGTAGCTAAGTAGCAGGAAAAACGGTGCTATGACTCTGCATCCTCTCCACAGCACTTCCTCTTGACTAGCGCCATTTTACAGCTTCAGTGGCTGGAAAAAGACAAGACCTTTCCAGCTTTTTCCTTCCGTCGACATCTAATTCCTCGATTTTCTTGCTCTCTCTCTCTCTCTCTCTCCCTTCTGTCGACACCTGATTCCTCGATTCTCTCTCTCTCTCTCTCTCTCTCTCTCTCTCTCGCAATCCTCTATTTTCTTCGCTTTCTTCTCCCCCTACAGACCTCCTTCTTCCTGCATTTTCCAACACTCCATCTCCTTCCCTTCCGCTCTCCCTCTCTCCCCTCTCTCACTCACTCTCTCACTTTCTCTATTTCTCCTCCAGTCCTTGAACAATTCTTGAAGGAGTGTAGGTATGGGATTTATTTTTTATGGTGGAAAAAATTTGAAAAAGATTGGAAATAAAAGAAAATATTTGGGTTTAACCGAAATTAAAAATGAGATATCTTTTTTTTATCTATCTACTCATTCATCTATCCATGTATATATGTATGTGTGTATGTATGAGTATGTATGTATGTGTGTGTGTGTATGTATGCATCTCCCTGTATGTATGATCGGCTCTATAGTCATTTGTATCTACAATTAACTCTATCTATCTACCATATCTATCTAGCAATCTATCTACACCTTTATCCATCCATCCATCCGTCTATCTATCTTGGGTGGATAGATGAAATAGATGGTAGGTAGATAGACATGAAATAGCTGGATAGATAGGTACATAAGTGGACATGTATACTGTAGATAGATAAGGAAATGGGTCGATATGTGTAGATAGATGGGCAGATAGATAGATAGATAGATAGATAGGGCAATGCGTAGATGATTTATGATATGCAGATAGATAGATGGTATACAGATAAATAGATAGATAGTATACAGATAGACAGACAGCTAGATAGATAGTAATAGATATAGACGGTATACAGATAGATAAAAATAGATAAAGCGGTAGATAGATAGTAATTGGCCTGGATAGCAAGAATAAAAACACAATACGTCATCGAAAAGAAGGGGTTAATTATCCCTTACACTTAGCTCTTCTTGCTACATAACATCGCGTAACAGTAGCACGAATTTAATAATGGGTCATCGTAGTGAAGAGATTTAATGAGGGATAGAATTTGAGCCTAATCTGCACTGTCAAAATAACCTAATCGTTTCCCAAATATGTCCAGACGGACCATTTTCATTTCAGAGCTATCAAATCTCTCTCTCTCTCTCTCTCTCTCTCTCTCTCTCTCTCTCTCTCTCTCTCTCTCACATCTGTAAAGCTCAGACCGCCAGCTCATTATATTTACCTGTCAGTCGTAAATTTACATTCTCTTGACGCTTTGTCGGTTATAAATTACGTGATTTATTGTGCTTTGACATTTGTTTACATTTGGCTATTATTTTGTGATCGTAGTTCCTGGAAGAATACGTAAATAAGTGTTAATTAAGTAGCTACGATAGATACACTGCACTGAAAAGTTGCTCGTTAAACGGTAGTAGCCTAAAACATATACAAAATCGTGAATCTCACTAAAGTAAAAGAGGTACGGCAATGTTTGGGTTATGCGGGGAACTACTTACGCACACTAGACAAGCCAAGATCTACAGGTGTCATGCGTCCAGAAGTTGTTTGCAAGTATCCTGAAGGTATGAAGTGGTGACGAGTGCTAGAACTTTGCCTAAATTTGGATTTACAGAAAAGACAGTGGATATTATTGGCTTCCTACCTCATCAAGACTTCATCGTGGGACGAAATATGTGTAATGGAAGCGAAGATGGATGCTACAGTGATAAGGAGCAATGAAAATAAGGTATGTTTGTTGATCTGTACTTGGTTTGAATTCCATGGCTAAGTGCGGTAGGCTGTCGTGAGCTTACTGTAGATGATGATTCTTAAATGAATGAATAAAGGTAGTTAGCTACCATGAATACTTCAAACTGAAAGAAAAACTGCATGGTAGAGCATTAAAATACACCCGTGGTCTTGTACTGCCATGAAATAAGGAAGATATTCAAATGTTAAAGCGTGAACCGGAATCAGAGAATGGGAGCATCTTAGATATGATAACGTGCTCGCTCTCCAGCGATTTTCCCTAATTTCGGATAGTTACAGGAAGGATAGTGGACTTTACTGACTTCATTTCTCATCATGAATTCATCGAGGGACGAAATACATGCGATGAAGACGACGAAAAACTACAGTTAACATGAGCGACGAATATAACGGTATGTGCCGCCCTGCTCTGAATTTGTATTCACCCGCGTTCCTGGCTGGTGATGCCCATATTATAAATGAATTATTAAATATAGATCGCTACAACGAATAGCTCAAACTGAAATAATGCACGGTAAACGGGCTTTAAATACACCCGTGATATTGTTTTGCAAAGAAATAAGGCATATTCTACTAATGTATGGGCGGGAGAGGGAACTACTTCGTTACGCGCAGTGGGTATGTACTGCGTTTTGGGCGGGAAACGGAAGCAGAATGAGCGAGTATCTTGAGAGAGTCGGGCGACGTATCCGCGCTCCAAAGATTTCCCCCAAATTTCGGCTAGGTAATGGAAGGATAGTGGACTTTAGTGACTTCCTCTTTCATCATGAAGTAATCAAGAGGAGAAATATGTGCCATCGAAAAGGAAGATCGTTGTCAACAGCTATAAGGAGCAGCGAAAATAAGGTTAGTTTTTCCCCGAAGTTTCACCGCTCCTGTCAACTTCATCCCCTACCTTTGCAAGTTATCGTTAGTATTTCACCTCATTGTTGTCCCTCTTGCTATTTATTCTCTATTAATATCAACGTAGATTACATGAATAACATTAAAAATACTATTAATATGTGCTATGCAGAAAATTACTTGTAAAGGTTATACAAAGTGTTGAAGTTGACCAGTGAGCCTGTTGCAACTGTGCATTCCTTCGCCACTGTGTGCTGTCTATCTGTCTGTCTGTCTGTCTCTCTCTCTCTCTCTCTCTCTCTCTCTTTTGTCTCTCTTGGCCATATATTTGTAGAAGAAATTGTGTATTAATGTCGCCCTTCTCTGGGTTTGTATTCATCCGCGTCTTCTTGGTTGATGCCCAGATTATGAATAAATTACTAAATAAAGAATAGATCGTTACCATAAATATATTAAACTGAAATAATGCACGGTAAACGGGATTTCAATACACCCGTGATATTGTTTTGCAAAGAAATAAGGCATAATGTATGGGCGGGAGAGGGAACTACTTCGTTACGCGCAGTGGGTATGTACTGCGTTTTGGGCGGGAAACGGAAGCAGAGAATGAGTGAGTATCTTGAGAGAGTTGGGTGGCGTATCAGCGCTCCTAAGATTTCCCCAAATTTCGGACAGATAATGGAAGGATAGTAGACTTTAGTGACTTCCTATTACATCATGAATTAATCAAGAGGAGATCGTTGTTAACAGCTATAAGGAGCAACGAAAATAAGGTTCGTTTTTCCCCGGAGTTTCATCGCTTCCGTCAACTTCATCACCTACCTTTGCAAGTTATCGTTACTATTTCACCTCATTGTTGTCCCTCTTGCTATTTATTCTCTGCCAATATCAACATTGATTACATGAATAACACTCAAGAGAATATTAATGTGTGATATGCAGTAATTAACTTGTAAAGATACTACAAAGTGTTGAAGTTGACGGGCGAGCCTGTTGCAAGTGTATTCCTCCGCCACCGTGATGCTGTGCTCTCTCTCTCTCTCTCTCTCTCTCTCTCTCGTGGCCATGTAATTGTAGAAGAAGCTGAATTGATATTAAGAAAACTAATTAACCCTAGATGTTAATAGAGGAAATTGAGGTGTAATAGAGAAATTGACTTCAGATTTCCTTGATAGAATAACGGCTTCAGGTGTAATTAATAGAACAAATTGACTTCAGGTGTAATTAACAGAACTAATTGGCTTCAGATTCAGTTAAGACAAAATTGACATCATGTGCAATTGACAAACAAATTGACTTCAGGTGCAATTAAGAACAGACAAGGTGCAATTAAGAACAAACTGGCTTAAAGTGCAATTAATAGAGAACAAAATGACCAGGTTAACTGATACAATTGACTTCTGGTGTTTTTGACGGTAGTTTATCAGCTACCTGAAGTTTGAGATTAATTGCGAAAACCAATCAAGTGGCACAGGTGAGAGAGAGAGAGAGAGAGAGAGAGAGAGAGAGAGAGAGAGAGCTAACAGTACGTTATTTAACGTTACTTTGTTAAGTGTGTGTGTGTGTGTGTGTGTGTGTGTGTGTGTGAGAGAGAGAGAGAGAGAGAGAGAGAGAATATTCTGCTTCCCTTTACCGGTATATGTTCCTTTGTCGGAAATATTTGTTTTAAAATCAATTGACCTTTTCTTAGAATGTCGTGACTTATGAGACTGGGCTTTGGAAAGGTCGGGTAGAAAGGCCAATCCGGGTAAATAGATTGGAAAGATAGAAGGATAGGTGGATAGATTAGACTGATAGACAAATAGATAGGTTTGGTAGGTATAGCAAAGTGGATAGTATGGTTAGGTAGGTAGGTAGGAAGGGAGAGAGAGAGAGAGAGAGAGAGAGAGAGAGAGAGAGAGATGTTGCAGAACACATTAATTAAGTTGTTGATGAAATATTTTTGTGAATACCGTGAATATTTAGTGGATAGGAGATTATTATTTTTCTTGTTTATTAGTGTTTAATTTGTTTTGCCTTGTTTTTTCTGTTGTCATGTTTTATTTTCGTTTTCTGTTGTTTAGTGTTATTTTCTTTTATTTTTGTTGTTGTTGGTTTTCCTTTGCAGGTGTTCGTTCTAATCAGTTTATCGTCATTCTCGTATTTTCTTGTTTTCATCTTCCATTTCATCTTTATTACTTGTCTCCTGTTTCTTTTTCTTACTTCTCTCCTTATCCACTTTCTCACCTCTCTGTTTATTCATTATTTTTCTCACTTATATTTCACTCTCTCCTCCACTCTGTCTCTCATTTCTCCTTCCATCCCTTTTTAGCCTCTTCTTATGTACCATATCCATCTTTTGTATTACCTTTCACTTCAGTCATCTTTTCATTATTTATCTTTTACTCCAGGTTCATTTCTCTCCTCTCTCCTTGATCTATTTCTCCTTCTCGACTTTATTTCTCTCCTCTATCCTCCCTCACTCCCTTCTTCACCTCTCTGCACTCCTTGATCTTTTTCTCTTCCCTGACTTCATTCCTCCTCTTTCCTCCATCCTCCCTCACTCCTACTTCACCTCTCTTCACTCTCTCCATCTCTTCCTTCTCTTCATCTTTCGCAGTTCACATCATGCATCTTTGTTATCTGCCACGACACTCGCCAGTACGCTATTCGTCATTCATATTCATCTCTCTCTCTCTCTCTCTCTCTCTCTCTCTGTAAACCTCCTCTTCCTCTGTCCTTCGTTATACATCACCACCGTTTCATTTAACTTCCTCCCATTCCTCCAGCTCCTCCTCACCTCTCTCCCTCCCCTTCTTGTTTTTCTTCCTCTTCCAGCCCTCACCATCCCTTTCCTGATGACGCCATGCACATGCAATTATTTCAGCCCCTCGTGGTCGTCAGCTGTGGGGAGTACAATACGCAGGGAGAGGGTCTACATTTTTGCACACATGTACGGTTTATGGGGCTTGTGTGCGGCTTTATGAGGCATATGTGTACGGATTTACAGAGCCATGTATGGTTTTAGAATTTCATAAAGGGAGAGTATTCACATTTTTGCACACTTGGTACGTTTTATGGGGTTTTTGTGCAGCTTGTGTGTATGGATTTATGGTGTCATGTGGTTTTAGAGGCTTGTGTGTACGAATTTTATACAGGGAGTGAGTGTACGTTTTTGCACGCATGTATTCTGTTTTGTTGGGCTTGTGTGCGGCTTTATGAGACGTGTGTACGGATTTAGGGTGTCATGTATGTTTTAGGGGCTTGTGTGTACGAATTTTATACAGGGAGTGAGTATACGTTTTTGGCCACGTACGTTTTATGGGATTTGTGCGGCTTTGTACGGATTTAGGGTGTCATGTATGGTGTTACAGTTTGTGTGTAGGGATACGGATTTAGAGATTCATGTGCACGTTCTGAGGGCATGTGTACAGTTTTAAAGATTTGTGTTTTTAAGTAAGCAGCGATTTATTCATTTCAGTCGATTAATTTATTTCCATCGATTTATTCATTATGTACCGTACTTTATGTCACGTACTGTAGAATATGCTCTTAACTCATTTCAAGCAGCGATTTATTTCCATCGATTTATGGATTTCATTATGCAACAGTAGTACAAAGGAGTACAAAGGAAAGCAAACAGCAACAGACCTAATGATCCTTTTGAGGCTGCTTGTTACAGAGAAGACTGCCGCTATGATTTCTATTCTACACTTTGAGGGTAAGGATACTAAAGTAAGGTTCTCCCCCACCCACCAAACCCTCCAGTCGAAGCAGCCAGGAAAAAAGTGAGAAGGACCACCATTCAGCATGGAAAAGCTATCTATCTGTCTATTGCCAGACGCCTTAATCCCGTAAGGGGTGGCCACAAACAAATTGTCTCCATATCGCCCTGTCCCCCGCCATTTCACTGCCCCGCTTCCAGCTCACACCCCCTGTTTCATATACCTCTCCACTCCATACTTCCATCTCATCTTTGGCCTCCCCCTCCCTCTCCCCCCCCCCTCCACCTCACTCACATACATTCCTCGTCAGTCTCTCACTCTCCATCCTCTCCACATGGCCAAACTACCTCAATGATCTTCTAACGCTTCCAGTCACATGCACACCACAACGCTTCTTCATAGCCTCATTTGTCAGTCTGTCTCTCCATGTGACTCCACAGGCAGCTCTCAAATAACTCATTTCCTCCGCGTTCACTCTTGACTTCTGTCGCTCAAACAGGTCCAAGCTTTTCTTCCATACGTTAGAGTTGGTATCACACTACTGTCATGTAGTAACTTTTTCACTTCCGTGCACACTTCTCTGTTTCTTATCACTGCTTTCAAGGAACCAGCAACTTTTCTTCCTTGTTGTACCCTTTCAAGCACTTCACCCTCTAAACTTCCATCCTTACTCATCACACTACCCAAGTACTTAAACGCACTCATATTTTCCATTCCCTCCTCTTCCGACCTTACTGTACATTCACTGACTTCACTTCTCTCTAAGACCATAACTACTCTTCCCTACATTCACCTTTAGATTCCGTTTCTTGGATACTCTCCCAGACTCATCCACCAAGCTTTGCAGCTCCCCTTCGCCTTCACTTAACAACACAGTATCATCTGCAAACAACAGTACATGGAGTTTCCAAACACTGCCCTCTCTCATTAGGGCCGCTCCAACATCCACTGCCCAACCTTGTATCTCTTTTATAACCCCATCCATATACAGATTGGACAACCATGGAGACATGACACATCTCTGTTTCAATCCAACCTTCAAATAGAAAAATTCACTCAGTTCACTCTCCACACGCACTGTAGCCTTAGCACCCTCATACATACTCTTCACAGCATTCAGCGTCTTCCCATCTACTCTATATATTTTTAATGCTTTCCACAATCCTTGTCTATCCACCCTGTCAAATGCTTTCTCCAAATCCATGAAGGCCGCATACAACATCTCTCCCTTCTCTAGAAACTTTTCCACTAAAGATCTAAGAATGAATATCTGATCTACACAACCTTTTCCCTTCCTAAAACCTCCCTGTTTTTCTCCAACTAATTCCTGTTGTTTCCCTAACTCTGTCAATAAGTATGATTACCACACACTTCCTCTTCCCCTTCTTTGTACAAGGGAATAATTATACCTGACTTCCATTACTCTGGGACTCTACCTTCCTCCCAGGCCAATCTGCACATCTTCCACATCCATTCTACTACTATCTTTTCCCCATGCTTCAGCGTTTCACCACATACTCCATCAGTTCCTGGGGCTTTCCCCATTTTGACTTTCTTCATTGTTTCCACAACTTCCATCCTACTGATTTCTTCCTTTCTTCTCACATCCTTCTGTCTCCCAGCCATTCCCCAGCCACTTTTACTCGTATTACTTTCATTCCTTATGTTCGATAGTTTCTTAAAGTGTTCTCTCCATCTTCTCATTGGAATAGTAATTTACCATTTTTATCTTTCACTCCCCAAGTAACTTCTTTGCCACCCTGTCTGTCTAACTCTCTTTACCTCTTTCCAGGACATTTCCTTACATTCCCTCCACTTTACACTCAAATTCCTTCCAAAGTTCTCATCCACTCTCTTCATACTCTTTCATACTAATTTTTTCACCTCTCTCTTCCTCTCTACATATAACTCTCTCTTCCGTCTCTCAACTTATTTCACGCCCCTGTTTCTCATCCACTTACTATATGCTTTCCTCTTCTGTGCCACAGCCTGTCTCACCTCTTCATTCCACCATACTGTTCCTTGGACCGCCTTTCGTCTTCTATTCACCCCACACACCATCTCACATGCGGCACAAATTTCTTCTGTGAATATCTTGCACACGCCTTCCATGTCCCCCATCTGCTCCAATCCATATTTTCCCAGTTACTCCTCCACTTCTCTCTTATATTCTTCCTGTTTGTCATCCTCTTGTAACCTTTCCACCCTCCTTGCATATACTATTTCCCCCAGTCCTTCCCTTCTGTTTCTCCATTTCACTTGGACCTTGATTCTCACCGCCACCAAGTGGTGGTCAGAAAGTCCACTTCCCCAACCTCTATATGCTCTTACATCCATTACACACCTTCTCATCCTTTCATCCACACACACACAATCAATCATTGCCTTCTGTTCATTCAGTTTGCCACCCACCCTTCTCATCAATCGCCATGTGTAGGCTACCTATGGATCATTTTGTGCCTGAAATGGGTATTGGCTATCGCCAACCCACTCCACGGCACAAATGTCCACTAAAGCACTGCCATTCGCATCTGTCTCAGCAGGCACACCCCACTCACCAACTACTCCATCCACATTTACATTTCCTACTTTACCATTCATATCACCAAACAAAAACACACTCATTCCTTTCAAACTATTCCATGCACGCATCCACACTTGTCCAGAACTCCTCTCTCACTCTGCTTGCACGATCTTGCGTGGACCCATACACACCTACAGTTGCCCACATTTGTAGTCCAACTTTCAATCCCACACAGTCCTCGAGCCAACTGATCCATACTGTCTTATATTCTCCTTCCATCTGTTACCCACAACAATACACACTCCTTCTTTTGCCCTCTCATTCTCACCTATTCCCGCACATATACCCCATCCATACTCCCATTCTTTCACACTCTCACCTCTCCATCTAGTTTCAGTCAATCCACATACATCCACTTTCGCATCCTCAAGCACCTGAACAATCTGTCACTCTTTCATCTCATCATTTGCACCCCTTACATTCAATGTCGTAATCTGTACCATGTCCTTTGTTCGGTCCTTATTCGCTACCTTTTGGTCAGTCCTTGTCCGAAGCTTCTTGTTCATATTTTTAATTAGTTGTTTCCCGGTGAGGGGCACGAACCCTGCGCCAACCCACTTGTTGCCACATAGGGAACACGTGTTGATTGGTTATAAGGTTACCACCCAGCGTTGTAAATGCTTTCCTGGTTTACAGGAAATCATTTGACTTACTACTCAGTGTAGAACTACCCTAACAAAACAGAGTACCACTGCACTAAGTGGGTGGATGATGGGCACCCCCACCAACCACAATGATGGGTGCCCCCACCTACAAAAAAAAAAAAAAAAAAAAAAAAAAAAAAAACTGACATGGAATATTCATAGGAAAGACTGGAAAGTGGTAAACTATATTCTGTCCTACTGTATCTATACTCTACAAGTGTCAGCTAGCTACAATAATCATAAATTACAGTATTTCCCTGCTATAGCTTCATTATAATCTGAAATAGAGAAAAACAGCTTACATTATTATTCAGTCATGAAGCCATTTAGCTGGGGATAAGAGGTGAGATACTTATCCAAGCGATTTTTGAATGTCACCACTGTACTGCAATCAACAACATCCCTGTTAAAGAAAAATGCTTCACTTCATTAGACAGGAAATGCTTTCCAATAACATTATACCTATTACCTCTAGTATAGTTCGAGTGATCAGTTGCAAAGTACTTGTCAGCATCCATATTATCAATTCCTTTAATAATCTTGAACACTTGAATCAGATCCCCTCATAGTCTGCACTTTGATAGGTTAAATAACTTTAGCTCATTTAATCGCTCCGCATATGATTTGTTCTTCAGTCTGGGTATCATTTTTGTTACTCATTGCTGCATTTCTCTAATTTCTCAATGTCTTTCCTGTAATGTGGTGACCAGAACTGCAGTACTCTAGATATGGATGCACTAAGGAATTGTACAGTGTAAGAATTCAGAGCTGAACTCAAATGATGTACTTATAAATCCAGCTATTGTGTTAGTTTTATAGCTTCTGTGCACTGTTTACTTGGCTTCAGATCATCTGTTACAGTTATTATTAGATCCTTTTCATGGTCTATATTCATGAGTTGAGATTGATTCATTGTATAAATAAATTTTTCATTTTTACGTCAAATATTTAGAACTTTGCATTGTTCGATGTTAAAAACCATTTGCTAGTTTTCAGCCCAATTAGGCCTAAGCAATTTATCAAGATCCCTTTGAATCAATATTCTTTGTTCTGTTGTATCTGCTCTATTACCAATCTTAGTATTGTCAGCAGATTTTGATAACATGTGGAACACGCCTTCATCAGTGTCATCTATATAAATCAAGAACAAAATAGGACCTAAAGCTGAGCCTTGCGGTATTTCACTTATAACATTTTTCCAGTCTGATTCCTTACCATTGCTTTCAACTCTTTGTTTACGATTTGTGAGCCAGCTTTCAATCCAAATTAGTACACTGCCACCAGTACAATAGATGCGCAGTTTCTCTACAAGTCGAATATATGGAACTTTATTAAATGCTTTTTGAAATCAAGGTAAATGACATTGACTGATTTAATGCTGTCGTACATGTTGATAATATCATTGGAAAAATCAAGTAGATTGGGAAGACATGAATGCTTATTTCAGAATCCGTGCTGAGGATCTTTGATGAGATTGTTCTGTTCTAAATGACTGACCAATTAACTCTAAATATGGTTTCTAACAACTTGCTAACAACTGATGTCAAGCTTATTGGTTGGTAATTGCTGAGTTGAGATTTGTCTCCCCATTTGAATATCGGAGTTACATTTGCTGATTTCCAACCACTCGGTACAGTGCAGCTTCTGAGAGAGATATTGAATATATGTGCTAAGGGTTTCACTGTTTCTTCTTTTGCCTCCTTTAAGACTCTTGGAGACATTCTATAAGACCCTGGTGTTTTATTTATCTTCAGTTTATTTAGTGCAGAGAGTACATCTCTCTCACTGATAATAATTTCACTGAGTGTGTTGTCTCCATCTAGGTGTGTGGAGGGCAGTGGATCAAGCATGGATTTCTACTGTAAATGCAGATGTATAGAAAATATTAAGAATCATAGCAATCTCTGTTTCATCATTTGTATGCTCACCATCTGCTGATACTAGTGGTCCTGTTGTTGGCGTTATTAATTTCTTATTTCTGATATAACTGAAAAATTCTTTGGAGTTTGATTTACTGATGCCTGCAATATGCGTTTCAAGATTTTTCTTACTTTGCTTTATTAACATTTTAGCATTTCGACATAAGTTATGGTTAATACCTTTATCCCCCTCTATATTAGTGGTGTTATATTTCTGATCAGCAAGTTTCTTTGGTGAAAGACTTCTCTTAATGTTGCTGTTGCACCATTTTGGCTTATAAGTTTTCACTGGTCATCTATTACGCATTGGTACACATTCCTTAACTGCCTTATTAAGGATTTTTGTGAACTCTGTCCTCGCTGAGTGTATATTCGTACTTTCAATAATCGGTTCCCATTCACTGCTATGTATAGTTAGCATAAATTTGTGAAAATTAGCTTACTTGTAGTCTGGGATTTTCTTGTAACTACAATTTTGGTTTGTGTTATAGAAACTGAGGTTGAATGTGACCATGCAATCATCAGTAGTACTAAATTCGTCTCCTGTTTGAACATTATGAACAAAGTTTTCTGACACCGCCAGTATAAGATCTAGGATATTTTCTCCACACGTGGGTTGCTCTACAAACTGATATAATGAGCTTTCTAGTAAGTTAGTAAACAAGTCTAACCCTGTTTGCAGAGATAAGGATCCAGTCCATCTTGCTACTGGTAAGTTGAAATCTCCAACAATTACAGTATTCAGGGTGCAACAGACTTCCGCTATTTGTTCGTATATCGTATTGTCAAATTCGCAAGACTGGGCCGTTGGTCGATAAAGTAATCCAAATGTCATCTTTCTGTGTGATTCATTTCTGAGCTGGACATAAGTTACATCAATATTGTCAGTGGTTGGTTTAGGGATTACAATTGGATGAAAGTTGCATTTAATATATAGCAATACGCCGCCTCCCAATCTCCCATTCCTCATTACTGAAAAGACTGTTACCAGGAAGGTTATATTCTGCTATAAAAATTTTAGGCTCGTTCAATTTATCATCATTTTTCAGGATTTCTTACTAATACTCACGGGTCAGCCTTTCCTGTCTTGTATCCTTGTCTTATTAAACACTCAGGTCCCTATGACTCACTCTAAGCTGAATAAAATCGTCTGGATTTGGCTGGAGCATGAAACTATATTTGTGTCGACCATGAGTGGTTATTCGTTCATCATCATCATCATCATCATCAATCCAGTCCCTCATCATCATCATTATTATCATCTTCATTACCACCACCATTATCACTTCCGCCCTCTTCATCCTGATAATAATCATCTTCACCACCACCACCACTTTTCCACTCAGCCCCCCACTTCCACCCTCTTCATCCTGGTAATCATCATCTTCACCACCACCACCACTACCACCACCACCACTTTTCCACTCAGCCCCCCACTTCCACCCTCTTCATCCTGATAATCATCATCTTCACCACCACCACTTTTCCATTCAGCCCCCCACTTCCACCCTCTTCATCCTGATGATCATCATCTTCACCACCACCACCACCACAACCACCACCACCACTTTTCCACTCAGTCCCCCACTTCTCTGTATGTTCCCCCCCATCCCGCCACAATCGACCGACATATAACTCGACATACTCGTTATATGCTGTAACCCCGAAGCCGAAATTCCATGAACTGTGAGACAAATAAAAGAGAGATGCAATAGCCCAGGATCTTTTATTTCTGGGCTTTTGTGTGTGTGTGTGTGTGTGTGTGTGTGTGTGTGTGTGTGTGTGTGTGTGTGTGTGTAGTCCGTCACATTATTGAAGTTACCCCCTCTTTCTTCCCCCTCCCGTACCCTTCCCCTACTCCAAGTCCCCACCCTTTCTGCTGTCCCCCCTCTCCCCACCCCACTGGCTATCCTCTCTCTCTCTCTCTCTCTCTCTCTCTCTCTCTCTTTCCCTTCCTTCCTTCCTTCACTACCAACCAGTCTCCCTTCCTTTCCTCTCGTTCATCATTTTTCTTTCTCCTTCCTAAAGCTTTTCTCTCCCCTCATACCTTCCCTTCTCTCCACTTCCCTCTCCTCTCTGCCTTTACTCCTGTCCTCTCTCCATCTCTCCTCTACATCTCTCCCTTCCCCCATCCCTTCTCCCTATCTCTCTTCTTCTCCCCTTCATTCTGCCTTTGCTCTTTTCCTCTCTCCATCCCTCCTCTCTCCTCTCCCCATCCCTTTTCTCCCTCTCCTTTCTCCACCCCTCCCTTCCCTCTCTCCTCTCTCCATCTCTCCCTTCCCTCTCTCTCCATCCCTCCCTTCCCTCTCCCTCTCCATCCCTCCCTCCCCTCTCCCCTCCCCCCCATCCAATACTGCCCCCTGGAAATGAGTTGACTCTTGCCCCAGGATAAATATTTGAGGCCCTTGTGTTCCTCTGTTCCTTGTTCCACCCTCCACCATCACCCTTCATTCCCCCGTTCCTCTTGTTCTTTGTTCCTCGTCCCTTTATTTCACTGTTGTTCCGCGTCCCTCCTCATTCCACTGTCCCCTTTGTTCCTCACTTCCTCATTCCACCCTCCACCATCACCCTTTATTTCGCCGTTCCTCATGTTCCGTGTTTTTCCTTCATTTAGTCCACTCTTCCTTGTGTTCCTCTAGTCCCTGTTGCGCCATCCTTAATATCGACTTTTTCTCTCATTTTCTTTCCCCTTCTTGTTTTTTCAGTCTTGGTTCAGGCGTTCCCCTCGTCTCTAGTGTATCATTCCAGTCCGGTGTTCCTTGTCGCCATCCTGTGTTTATCCGAGTTCCCCGTCTATTGTTCCTCGTTCCCATCCAGCGTTTCTATTTCCCTGTCTAATATTCCTCGTTCCCTGTCTAGTGCTCCGCGTTCCCCGTCCAGTGCCCCTTGTTCCCTATCTAGTATTCCGCGTTCTCAGGTCCTGTGTTCCTCGTTCCCCATCCATTGTTCCGCGTTCCTAGTCCAGTGTCCCTCGTTCCCCATCCAGTCTTCCTCGTTCCCGGTTGTGTTCCTCGTTCCCATCCAGTCTTCCTCGTTCCCGGTTGTGTTCCTCGTTCCCATCTAGTATGCCGCGTTCCCCGTCCTGTGTGCCGCGTTCCCCGTCCAGTGTGCCGCGTTTCTCGTCCAGTGTTCCGCGTTCCTCCGTCCAGTGTTCCGCGTTCCTCCGTCCAGTGTGCCGCGTTCCCCGTCCAGTGTGCCGCGTTCCCCGTCCAGTGTGCCGCGTTCCTCGTCCAGTGTGCCGCGTTCTTCGTCCAGTGTGCCGCGTTCCTCCGTTCAGTGTTCCGCGTTCCTCCGTCCAGGTCAGGGCTCATATCAGGCCACTCCACTTCATTTTTCCCGTTCCTTTGAGGCGGCTGGAATTACCCAGGAGCCAAAATACGCACAACTTTGAACATGTGTACAGTGACCAAAATAAAACGAGAGAGAGAGAGAAAAAAAAAGAGGAGGCATGTAGCGTCTCTCTCTCTCTCTCTCTCTCTCTCTCTCTCGGGGCCAAAATGCGTACAACTTTGAACATGTATGCGGTGGCTGATATAAAAGTAAAAAAAAAAAAAAAAATGAAATAGGCATGTAGCTCTCTCTCTCTCTCTCCCTCTCTCTCTCTCTCTCGTTAGACCCCCTCCGTCGTTCAGCAAACTGCCCTTCGTTAATCATCATTATCATCATCATCATCATCACCACACCACCACCACTATCAACATCATCAATCATTGTCATCATCATCATTATTCATTCATCATCATCATTATTAATATTTGCCCTTTATAACCTTCAACCTACGCATCATCATCATCATTCATTCATCATCATAATTATTAATATTTGTCCTTTATAACCTTCGACCCACGCCAGAATACCAGCTTCCGGCATGTAGAAATGCGAAAATAAAACTCAGGATTGAAGCGCTTAATGGAAATCAGGCGACATCATTCTCAGTCCCCGCTGCTGAACCGATTAATTAACGTCAGAGCTTAGGTGATGTCAGGTGAAAGCGAGTGAGAGTGGTGTCAGGTGAGCGCGAGTGAAAGTGATGTCAGGTGAGAGTGAGTGAGTGATGTCAGGTGAGAGCGAGAGTGATGTCAGGTGAGAGTGAGTGAGTGGTGTCAGGTGAGAGTGAGTGAGAGTGATGTCAGTGAGGTAAAGGTGATTTGAGTCGTATTATCATGTTGTGTCATTTCCTTTTCCTTTTTCTCATTTTATTGTTTTTCTTTGTTTTTATGTATTGTTCGGTTTGTTCTGTTTTTGACGCTTTCCAGATAGGCCTATTTAATTTCCGGAGTGTGTGTGTGTGTGTGTGTGTGTGTGTGTGTGTGTGTGTGTGTGTGTGTGTGTGTGTGTGTGTGTGTGTGTGAGGGCTGAGGGGAAACGCTTGATTTTGAGGTGCTTGTAATTCCTCTCTCATATATTGCCCACCTGTTGCTGTCTCCCACACTGCCTCCACCACCACCACCACTGGGGCTACTGCTGCTACTAACATTGTTTCCCTTAGTACTATTATTACTATTCCTCAGCTCTATTGTTCTGTTTTTCCTGCCACCACTATAACCCACTACCTACCATTACTACCACTGCTAATATTACTGTCACTTAACTACCACTGCTACTATTATTTTCTCCTTAACTACCACTACTGCGTATCACCTGGATTTACCACCACTACCACCATTACTTGTATGACTGTTTCCCCCAGTACCAGTACCACTAATACCTTCATTAAAATGCAAAATTGGTAAATGAAATACTGGAGGCATATAGAATGTATCCCTTTTAAATAAAGCCAAAGAATACAAAGTCAGAATTAATACCAGTCAGTTTCAAACTGCCTGGATACGGGAAACGAGGACAGCCATGCATTATAGAATATCTGTCCTGGAAATAGGCTATCCGAGAAAAGATTTAATGAAATAATTCTATATCATCTTAATATGTAAGGTGAAGAGCAAGGGTGAGAGATTAAGTCAAAGACTGACGGGTAGGAGGTGAAATTTGTGAGAGGAGAGGGGAAGGGTGAGGGAAGGAGAGCAAGGGAGAGGGAAGCAGGGCAAGGGTGAAGGGAGGGATAAGGGGAGAGGTCGGGGCAAGGGAAAGGTTATGGGTAAGAGATGAAAGGTAAGAGGTGAAGTATGTAAGGGGAGAAGTGGAGAGCAAGAGGTAATGAGAAGGAGATTGATATGTGAACAAAGGGTGAGAGGTTCGGGGTGAGTAGGAGGTAGGATGTCAGGTGTGAAATGAGAGAGGTATAGGGAAAAGGTGAAGGAATGGGAAGCAAGAGGTGAGAGGTGAGGAGAGAGGGATTGAGGGGTGAGGGGTGAATGAGAGGTAGTAGGTGAAGCATGAGAGGAAGAGGTGAGAGAGAGTTTGAGAGGTGAACAGAGATGAGAAATGAAGTGCAGTGGAATAGAGGAGAGAGATGAGGGGGCAGAGAAATGAGAAGTGAAATGTAACAGTTGCGAGATAAAGTTGTCGTAGCCTCATAGGTAAAGCAGAAGATAAAAGAATAAGGTGAAAGGCAAGAAATATAAGATGAAGAATAAGAGTCAAGAGGTGGAAGATAAAGGGCAAGGTGAGGGGGGTGAGAGGTACATAATAAGACAGAGAGGTGAGGGGAGTGTACAGGTGAGAGGGGTAGGGGTGCGTGTTACCTGGCAGTCGATCACACACACCTGGCCAGCAGTCTGTGTGTGGTAATGGCTCCATCACACCTCACCCCACCCTCCACCACACTACCTAATGAAGCTCACTTTAATAGTATAGTTTGGAAAGTAAAGGCAGTCGAAGGTTAAGAACGCATGCATCATATTTTATAGTAGCCATTGTCATCACTCACTGTAACAGTAATAAAGCGCTTGGTTAATGAATGCGATTTGGAAAGTTAAGACAATTACGGATAAAGGATGACGACGTAGCCAGTTAATTTTCTTTTTGTTACCGTTCATCCAAGGCATCCAAGGAGATAGTTAATAAAGATTCGGCTGTTATTCCCATTATTATTTTAGTTTTGTAATTATTACCTTGGTCGCCATGGTTACCTAAAAGTCATTAATAGAAATAGGAACGCGATTTTTAACTAGGGCAGTGAAAAAAGTGAGTGAAGGTGAATATCCTCAACATTATTCATTTTGAAAGAGTGAAATAAAATGAATATTCGTAATGTATTTTATTAATTTTGAAAGAGGGAATGAAAGTCAGTAGGGCCCATTGTAACTGTTTTGTATATTTTCAAAGAGTGGATGAAACTGAATATTGATTCACTGTTTCATTCATTTTCAAAGAGGGAAGAAAAATAAATATTCTCTTAATTTTGTAAGAGTGAATTAAAGTGAATATTCGTACAGTATTTTACTCACATTGAAAGAGTGAATTAAAGTGAATATTTCTACAGTATTATATTCATTTTATTAATCTCTCTGCAAAGGTAATATGCGGTACCTTTCACTATTCATTTTTTGGTGAACCGTGAAGTGAATGCAAAAAAGCGATATTCATTTTCGCTCAGCGTAATATTGACTTTGACTACGGGCACTCTCTCTCTCTCTCTCTCTCTCTCTCTCTCTCTCTCTCTCTCGTTTTTGTTTTTTTCATGGAGGAAACATTTGCAGGCTTCCGGCGTTTGGTTTCTCATTGTATAAAAAAAAAATCTTTGTATCTAAATCTATGTATCTACCTTAGTATCTCGTTCGAGCAATATTATCACCTGTTTCTTATTTTATTCTATACATTATTATTGATTGTGTAGTAATATATATTTTTCTAAATACTTAAGTTCAAGAAAGTAAAAGTAAAATCGATATTAGTATCTATAAATATGTCTTAATTTTGCTGATTTACCATATACTTTATTTAGAAATAAGTTATATTCCGTCTGAGGTACCGTGTATTTTACTTAAACATTAATATACCCATTTAAATCAGATCTAAGGTTCAGTACTGTATATTAGATAAAATCTGTATTCTGTTTTAGTAACGAAACTAACGATGTATTCATTTTCCAAGCAGCAGTCAATTATAGTTTTTTTTTTTTTTTAATACTAACACTCCAAATTTTCATCATTTTTCAGCCTATGTCATGTAGGTCAGTAGTAGAAACAGGCAATGCTAGGGCTGTACATCCATTACGTAGCACTTTTTTGTGATTAGCACCGTAATTCACTGCTAATCTATTGTTACAGCTCAGCACTGAAGATGAAGGGATGTCAGTTTTAGGCCAAGTGAAAGTGCAAAGAGTATAGTGTAATTAATCAAGAATTCCGTCCCTCACCAATTTTCTCTCTTAATATATCGTACCTTTCATACGTGGGATATGATAAAAAAGAGAGGTGAGGCTAAATTGAGGAGTGAGATGCAATGCGTTGATGAACGAGAGATTGAATTAGCAAGAGCTGCGTACTGGAGTTTGAATTCAGAAGTAAGAAAGTTAGCTAGGAGAGATAAAAGAAGATGTGTGGATGAAAAGGTTGCAGAGATTGAAATCTTAATAAACAAAAATGATGGACACAGTCAAAGAATAGCATATGAATCGATTAGAGAACTGAGTGGTAATGCAGGTAAACGCAAGGAAATACCAGTTAGAGACAGGGAAGGAAATTTATTGACCAAAGATGGAGATATTAAAAATAGATGGAAAGAGCATTTTGAGACAGTTCTTAATAGACCAATACCACCAGAAGAGGATATACCGTCTGCTCAGGAAGATTTAAATATAGAAACAGGAGAGTTGAGGCTTGCAGAAGTGGAGAAAGCAGTAAAACAGTTAAAGAATAATAAGGCACCAGGGGAGGATGGTTTATTTCCTGAAATGTTTAAAGTGGAGGGGGATAGATTAATAATGATCTTGACCAAGCTATTCAATAAGATATGGGTGACGGGGTTACTACCATCAGTTTGGAAGAATGGTGTAATTGTTAAAGTTCCGAAGAAGGAGACCTGAGTGAATGTGGTAATTGGAGGGGAATCTCTTTGTCACCGATAGCTTTGAAAGTTTTCAGTAGAGTGTTGTTAAATAGGTTGGAGCCGGTGGTTGAGGGTATTCTGAGGGATGAACAGGCTGGTTTTAGAAAGGGACGTGGTTGCAATGATCAGATCTTTATAGTTAGGCATTTGATGCAGCAAGTTAATGAAATGAGAGTACCGTTAAGTCTTTGTTTTGTTGATTTTGAAAAGGCTTTTGATAGTGTTTCGAGAGAGACTATGGGGAAGATCATGAGACATTATGGAATACCAGAGGAGTTTCTGAGGGTCATTATGAACATGCATGAGGACACATTTTGTAAAGTGATGGTTGATGGTTGTCTTAGTGATTCGTTTGAAGTCAAGTTCGGAGTAATTCAAGGTGGTGTTCTATCGCCTTTACTATTTATATTGGTCATTGATTACATTATGAAACGCGTTGGAACAGAAACCGGTGCAGGTATACTTTGGGGAGAGAACAGGAAACTTTTGGATTTAGATTATGCAGATGATATAGTTTTGATTTGTGATGGGCCAGAAGAGATGCAGAGAGTGTTGGACTGTTTGGTGAGTGAAGGTCTCAAGGTGGGTTTGGTTATTAATTGTGGAAAAACTGAAATAATCAATATGAATATGGAAAATGCGCAGGAATGTGTAATTGAAGGTATGGTTGTAAAGCAAGTTGATAGGTTTAAATATTTAGGTACTTATTTAGCCAAGGATGGTTCTTTGAACTTTGAATTCGAGGAAAGGTTAAAAGAAGGCTAATCAGGCAATGGGAATGCTTAAAAATATTTGGAATAATAACAATTTCTCTGTGCATACAAAAATCAAACTTTATAAGGTAATGGTTAGGAGTATCTTAATTTATGGACACGAGTCTTGGTACAGCACAGTGACTATGGAAAATAAATTCTTGGTGTTTGAAAATAAAGCACTTAGAAGAATATTAGGAGTTAAGTGGTGGGAAAGGATACAAATAGTAGAATTAGAGAAATAACGGGAGTGCAGCCGATCGATGAATATGTTAGATTCTCACGATGGAAGTGGCTAGGACATGTGTATAGGAGACAGGGAATAGTACGAGGTACACCAGGGTGGGTGGCACTTGGTAGGAGAGGTAGAGGAAGGCCAAAAGAGACGTGGGTGAGGACAATGAGACGGGAAGCTGGAGATGAGTGTTGGGGAGATCTTGAGGAGTTAGCACAAGATAGGATGTGGTGGTGTGAGCTCATCGAGGCCCTATGCATCCCGGAGGGTGCCACAGGAAATGATTGATTTCATACTTACGCTTTTGAGAAACCACGAACTAAAGATAAAATACATTCTCAATTTTAGTAGCGTCTTTTTAATTTTGCCAATTAATTTAACTTTTAAAATTAAGTTTATTTTTCACATGAATGTTGTACACTTACATAACTCAGGTAAAATTTTTGCTAGACCACAGAGTGTTTGAAAAATCGATATTCAATTTTGGGAACGTCATATTGATTTAGGAAGCTAATATACTTTTAAAAATCAATCTTCAGAGGGGTGGAAAGCACACGCAAGTCTCCCCCCCCCCTCCCCTCCTTAGAACATCCCAGGGGAGGGGGTTGGAGGGTGGGGGGACCGGAGTTTGTGGAGTAGGGGTAGATGTTTGAGTCGCCCGTTTTACTAGAGGTGAATAAAATCGTAAGGTGATAAGAATAAAAAAAAAAAAATCGTACGTGAAGGGATAGCAAGAATAGTACTGATGATGGCGGTAGTAGTTGTAGTAGTAGTAATAATAGCTGTAATAATAATAATAATAATAGTTAGACGCAACCAAACTAAAAGGAGTTAAAAATTAAAATCAATCTTCACAGACCCGAGAAATGCACGCAGAACCCCCCCTCCCCCTCCCGTCCCTCTTCCCTTCCCCTCACCTGACCGGAGGAGGGGTGGGGGCGGGGGTTCCTGAGTTATGTGAGAGAGGGGGCAGCTGCTTAAGTCCCCCCTGTCACCAGCTACTTAACCCCTTCACCACAACCACGCTTTTTGTAGTTAATTCTTTTTACATCCAGACGATTTTCCCAGGTTTAGGGCAGATTGGTTGTTTTATTAAAGAGACTGATGAATATTAGACCAAACCCCTCCAGGCGGAATATTTTTACCGAGGGCGAATGAAACTTCTTAAAAATAGCAATACAAAATATAAATATAAGTAAATAAATAAATAAATAAAAGAGGATGATTTCTTCACTACAAGAGCTCTCCCCGGTTGAGTAAAATCGTCTGTCTGTAGCATCACTATTGCCTGAAAATATAGTCCAAAAAATCCTGTAAAATCGTCTGGAATTAGCAAGAGTGAAAGAAGCCAGGCATCATTCTTTAAAGAGCATGAAAATACCTGGGGAAGCCACTTACCTAGGGGGTTACCTGAGTTATGTGGGAGAGGGGACACCTGCGTAAGTCTCCCCCCGGCACTCTTTCTCCTTCCTTTCACTACTTAAGTATCCCCCCTCCTCGTACCCTTTCCCCCACCCTTCACCACTGAAATCCCCCCCCCCCATACTTCCCTCACCCCTTTCACCTAAGTTCTTCCCTTGTATTCGTTTAACCCATTCAGTACGATAACGCCTCTTTAAAAAATACTCTTGCCACCTCCTGACGATTTTTTAGAGGTTGGAAGTCAATAGTGAAGATGTTGTTGAGGTCTTTAGCCTTTTGTGTGTGTGTGTGTGTGAGAGAGAGAGAGAGAGAGAGAGAGAGAGATGAACATAGCAGTAACAAATTATAAAATACGTCCCCATATAGAAAGGACGAAGAAAATTATGAATACTTGTCCAGAGTTATGTGGGAGAGGGACAGCTGCATCAAGGTTTTCCATCTCTTCCCTCTCCCTTCCCCCTTGCCTTCCCCCTCCCTTTCACCAGTCGTTTAGTCTCCCTGTCTGTCACCAGGTCTCGCCCGCCCCATGATTATCCTTCAAACCCCGCCTGAATAATACAGGAACTCTGTGTCGCTTCCCATATAGTGTGGCTTATGTAAGTGGCCCTGATCCGACCCGCTGAGATATGGTATTATTATGAAACCCTTGGGTGTCTTTAAAGAGCAGAGGGTTACATATACATTTTACTCTGTCTAGGTGCTGGAGAGAGAGGCTCCTTCGCGCGGTGACACTGTCGTAGCTGTGCGACTCATGTCTGATAATGCAGACACCCCTCAACTCCCTCGCTTTTCCCTGAAAAGGGGAATGAATAGCAGCAGAGTGATAATTTCATCTGTAGTTCACAGAATTCACTTTCACATAACTAGGAGTTGCAACAACTACTACTACCGCAACTAGTGCTAGAATGCCTAACATTAAATTACTGTAATCCAGCTAACGCCAAAGAAATTTATTGTAATTAACGTCAGAAGATTTTATTGTTCAAGTAAGCTAAGTGATCAAGAACCCTGTATTTCTGCCGAAATTTGGTGTGTAAGATTATTACCAACCATGGCTTGTAAAATTTCCCTGCTTGAGGAACACCAAAACATTGTTTCCTTCTCAGCTATTGAACCGATCGTGTCATGTCATATCATCTTGAAATGGTCGTCACGAAAATTAGGTTTATAGTTGTATCAGAATGTTTTCCCCCAAAGAGCAAAACAAACCCCCAAAACACCAAACATATTTTCGCTAGGCAAGTACTGAACACCAAGACGTTTTTTTTTTCCTCACCTATCGTGCCACTTATGGTATATTGTACGATTTTGAATTTGTCGTAAATTTCCCCTCAAATGGTACCGATTAAAAAAGAAAAAGGAAAACAAAATATGCAGCTGAAAAACGCCATACATACAATCTTAATAACTTGGACACATTCCACACCTGTGCCATGGAGAAAGAGAGAGAGAGAGAGAGAGAGAGAGAGAGAGAGAGAGAGAGAGCACTAAAACTAAAACAGTGCCACTGGTTTATTTCTCAGTATATCACCTGGATCGATTTGGCCAAGCGTAATTTTGGCGACAGTTCAACCGGAGAGAGAGAGAGAGAGATGGGGGGAGGGAGGGGAGGAAGAAGGGTGATTACATAAAAAAGAAGCGGACAGGATTTATGAAGGTGCAAAAGTGAGAGAGAGAGAGAGAGAGAGAGATTTTAAACACCTCCCCCATCACCTCCAGAAGCTACTTTACCTCCTCCTGGGAATCGAGGGAGTTTGGTAGATACGCAGAGCATACAGACATAGAGGTGCTGTCTGGGGAGGCAGGGTATGGCAGTGATGGAAAGACATACTTGCTAATTGCATAAGTTGAAGAACGTGATAGAGAGACGGGAGAGAGAGAGAGAGAGAGAGAGAGAGAGAGAGAGAGAGAGTGGTACCGTTACAAGATCATCACAAATAAAGACGAGAAAAAATGTGTGTGTGTGTGTGTGTGAGAGAGAGAGAGAGAGAGAGAGAGGTGAGTTACTGCGACTGATGTTATGTTTGGGGGAGACCGTGAGAGTGATTTGTCACGGGCGGGGTACGACACGGGAGAGAGAGAGAGAGAGAGAGAGAGAGAGAGAGAGAGAGAGAGAATGATGGGATAGGTACTGAAAAGGAAGGAAGAAGGAAAATAGTGGGTAGAAGTAAAGAATGAAAAGAGAGAGAATAATTTTTAGCGTAGAGGAAGGAAGATTATGAATAAAAGGGAATAAAGGGAGAATTAAGGAAAGATAAGAGGTGTAAAGGAGAGAGATAGGTGGAGAGAAAAGGGAATATGGAGAAGGAGTGAGAGGAAAGGAGAGAAACCTGAGTCATGCATGAGTAGATAAAACAGGAAGGAACTATGTAAGCAAGAAGTTGGAGAGAGAGAGTGGGGGGGGGGGCAGAGATGCATATAAGTAGAGAAACAGGGAAGGAGAGGAAACTTGAGAGATAAATACGAAGAACTGTGAGTGGAAGATGACTTTGGTACAGAGAGAGAGAGAGAGAGAGAGAGATGAGGAAGTGAGGTTGTGAAGGAAAGATGGTTCCCTGATTTTATTGTCATTTTATGCATTTCCGTGTGTGTGTGTGTGTGTGTGTGTGAGAGAGAGAGAGAGAGAGAGAGAGAGAGAGAGAGACACACACACACACACACACACAGGGGGGGGGGAGTAAGACAGACATGTAAAAACAGTGCCAGAATACAAGCATTACTAATTACCCAAGTCTGCATCACGGTTACACGACACGAGAGAGAGAGAGAGAGAGAGAGAGAGAGAGAGAGAGAGAGAGAGAGAGAGAGAGAGAGAGAGAGAGAGAGAGAGAGAGAGAGAAATTCAGTTTTTATCATTATTTTGGTCTTCACGGTTACACGAAAATAGGTAATCACAGGAGATTGACGTGACGAGAGAAAGGAGGATGTAAGGAAGGGAAGGGAAACTAAGGGTAAGAAAGGATGGGATGGAAAAGAAGAGGAGGAAGGGAAGGAAAGATGAAAGAGGGAGAGGAAGGAAACTAGATACGGAAGGGAGAAGGAGGAGAAAATGCAGAAGTAGGGAAGAATAAAAACTGTGCAGGAGAGTATGAAGACAGAAAATAACACGGGAAAAAGAAGGAATAAGAAAACAATCAAAACAAAGCAGGTAAAAGGAGGAAGGAAAGCAGAAGACGGGAGACAGGAGGAGGGAGAGTAAAACAGAGAATTGTAATATTTTCTTTATTTTTCTCTTTTTATGCAACATTTCATTCTGTTATTTTGCGCTACCCCTCAGCATCTTACCAGAGAAATTTTCCAAGCTGAACAAAATCGTCTGGAGGTAGTGAGAAAAGAATGAAAAAAAGAAGAAGAAGAAGAAGTCATTGTAGCATAAGGAAGTAAAATTGACTGACGGAAGAAAGTGTGAGGCCTTTTTTTTTTTTTTCATTGTTATACTGAGAGGGTTATAGACTTTTTTTTTTTTACATTATGCTAAAAGTCATGTAGTTAATTTATTTTTTTATTTTTTTTAGGCGATTTACAGTCCCCGGAATAAATATGTTGTCACTTTCCTTTCAGCACCTTTTTTTCGGGTGAAACATTTGGGGATATTCTGCGTTGATTCAGTGTGTGTGTGTGTGTGTGTGTGTGGGTGTGTGTGAGGGAGGTAAAATTAAAAATCAACACTAATTATTATTCCTTTTCCAGGTAAGTTAATGAGATGCAGCAATACCGCTTCCATCTGTGAGTACTTAATTTTACCTTTTTATTTTTGCGATTGTTATTAATGCTGACTATAGTCTCCTCACTTTACCTGGCCTAACTTTGCCGTGTCTCCATCTTGAATGCTGAGGTGTAGCAAGAGATTAATAGTAGAGTGTGGGGCTAGTCATGAAGAAGTGCTGTGGAAAGGATGGGCAGCCGTAGTAGTGTTTTATTCCGCTACTGATCAACGGGAAATAAGCTGCAAAGGGACGAAAATCTGGGCCAAGTTAAGGTGAAGAGAGTATAGTTGATAAGAAAATGACATCTGAATTGGGTGGGTTTAGGAAATGATAATCAGCTGGGATGGTTTGCAGGAAATGATTTTCAAATTGGATAGTTCGCAGGAAATGATGGAATGATTAATAGGAAATGATGGTTAGACAGGATGGTTCTCCTCCTCCCTACCTTACTGTCTTACCTAGCCCTCCTTGCCCCCTTACCCTAATTTATTTTGATCCCATAGCCTTCCAACTCCTATCCTCCGTCCCCTCCCCTGTCTCCCCCATCCCACAAACCTTAGCTCTGCCCCCTTCCCCCACCTTTTTCCCTTCCCTCCCCATCTCTCCCTCATCTCTTGCCCTCCCTATTTTCTTCCCTCTTTCCGTAACCTCCTTCACCTCTATCCCTCCATTCTTCCTCCCTACCACCCCTTCACCTCTTCGCCACCCCTTTTCTCTCACCTCCTCACCCCTATTCCTCCATTCTCCCATCTCCACGCCTCCCCAGTCTCCTCCCTGGCTAGTTCCCTTCAAACCCCATCTCCCTTCCCCGTCCACATCCTTCTCCCCTACAATCCTCATTCCCCACCACGTCCATCCCCCTTCCCCACCACCACATCTCCCTTTCTAACCAGTCCGATTTCTCTTCCCATTTCCCACCTTCCACCTCCTCCCTGCTTCCCCCTCGTCACCCTGATTCCCATTCCCTTCCTACCTACCCTCTCTGCCCTCCCCATCCTTGTTACTTTCCCCTCGCCTTCCCTTTCTCACTCCGTCCCATCTCCTACCCCATTCCTTCCCCTTCCTATCTCTCTCCCCTTCCCCATTCATTCCTCCACATTCTCCCTTTCACCACACCTCTTCTCCCTTTTCCCAGTTTCGCTTTTAACCTCCAGATGAAAAGAACAATGGATTTTTTTTTAATGATTTTTTTTTTTCTGCCGGATCGAACCCACACTCCGAGACCATCCATAGACAAGGTTGATAAATTTTAGACAAGATTGGACAGCGCCGCGGTCAGAATGAACTTTTGTTTTTTATTTTATATTTTAAATTGTTGGTTTTGGCTTCGACTTTTTTTTTAATCACATTTTTTACTAGTGTTCTTTTCCTTTTGTTTTTGCCAATGAGTTTTATCTGTTTGTTATCGTTTTCGGTTTCTGTGTGTGTGTGTGTGTGTGTGTGTGTGTGTGTGTCTGTGTGCGTGCTAGCGTTAATTAAATGGCTTAGTTTTGTTTCCATATTTTCGCAGGATTTGTTTCATGTCAACCTTTTTCTTTCTTTTTTTTTTTCGTTCATTTGTTTTTTCACTCCTGTTTGCGTTTTTTAACAGATTTTTTCATGCACTTCACTTTTTTTTTGGTTTTCAATCGAGAAGTTCGTTTTATTCCTCTGGTACCGGTGTTCAATTCATTTCGTCCCAGTTCGTCAGTCGGAGCTTTTGTGGAGGGGTAGTGAGGGGAGGGAGGGAATGAAGGGGTGAAGGGATTGAGAAAGGGAGGGGGAGAGAAAGAGAGGGATGAGCGGGGAGGAGAGAGGAAGGGATGGAGTGGGTGGTGGGGGATTGATGGAGGGAGAGGAGAGGAGGAGGAGAAAGGTAAGGAATGGAGTTGGAGGAGATGAGGGGTAGAGAGTTAGAAGAAAGGGTGGGGAGGAATGAAGAGCAGGAGGGATGAAGGAGGAAGGGAGGAAAGGAAGGGATGGGGAGGGAGGAGAAATGGGGCGAGGAAAGAAAAATGGAGAAGGAACAAAAGGAAAGGAAGATGTGGATAAAAAGAGAGGAAGGGGAAGGAAAGGAGGGACTGGAAAGAAAAAGAAGAGCGAGGGGAAAAGAGAAAATGAGAGAAGAGGAAGAGAGAGGGAGCGATGAAAAGAGGAAGAACAGAAGGAAGGAGAGAGAGAAGGAAAAATGGGGAGGGAGGAAGAAGGAAGGGAGGAGGGAATGAATGGGGAATGAGAAAGATGGAAGGGAGGAGGGAATGAAGAATGGGGAAGGAAGAAGAAGGAAAGGAATGAGGGAAGGGGGAAGAAGGAAGGAAGTGAGAGGAGGAAGAAGGAAGGGAGGAGAGAGGGGAGAGAGGCAAGGAGAAGGGAGGAATGAAAGAGGACGGGTAGGAGAGAGGGGAAGGGTAGGGGGAGACGATAGAAATTTAAAAAAAAAATGAATAAGTGACGACGGAGAGAACAAAGCTGTCCGTAGATTAGTTAGTGGCCGAGAGAGAGAGAGAGAGAGAGAGAATGTTGGGTAAATATATATACTAACAGAGGTATACTTGGAGCTCTACCACCTGCATTTCATTATATTTATTTTTTGAAGACTTTTTGAATATATTTTTTTTTTATATAGGCTGTAAAAAAAAAAAAGTAGAATGTAGCTACTGGAAGAAAATTAGCCGAAAAAAAAACTGGTGTTTTGGGAAATGAATGATCGATGGGAATAAATAAATAAAATAAATAGATAAATAAATAAATAGGTAACTTCTCAGGAACATTAGACATGAACATTAGATGCAATTCTGTTATTAGGTGACTATTTTTTTCTGTTGGTACTGCAAACATGACGAAGTTTTATTTGCAATGAAAATATTCGTGGGAGTTTTTATTATTATTATTATTATTTTTTTTTTTTTTTGACTTGGTGGATGGGGGATAAGAAGTATGTTTATTACAAAAATGATCTTAAAATACATATGACTTTCGATGTGTATGTATGTCTATCAATATGTATCTATCGGGGGGGGATGGGTTTAGGTGAGAATTTCATATATCCATTCGCCTTTTCTTTTCAGTTCGGAAGGGTCAGGTGAGGGGGTACAACAATAAACACAATACACTCGTATACCCAATATACTCGTACACTCTGTTGACAAAACACCATACATACATTCATACATACACACATACATACACAGTGACCTACCAATCTGCTTGTGAATGTTTGCTTTGTCGTTGTGTGTGTGTGTGTGTGTGTGTGTGTGTGTGTGTGTGTGTGTGTGTGTGTGTGTGTGTGTGTGTGTGTGTCAATCGCTTGTTCGTGGCGCCTGTTCCCTGTGCCTCGTTTGTACCCACGATTGTTTGGCCCACACAGGGTTAAATTGGTTGTTAGTCCCAGCTGGTAACTATGACCCACCCAGTGACTTTTTTATTTTTCGTTTTTTGAGCAGAAGGGAATGGGGATAGAGGGTAGGATTTTTTTTCTTTTCTTTTAGTTTTGGACCTGGTGTTTATATATTTACGTTTTTGTTTCGATTTTTCTGTTGTAAGTGACATTATGGGTGAGAGTGGTTGGGATTATTTGACTCTGTGTGTGTGTGTGTGTGTGTGTGTGTGTGTGTGTGTGTGTGTGTATTTTATTACTTTATTTATTTTTTGGAGTTCTTTTAATGGTTGTTATTTTGTTTCTTTGTGAAAATTATGCTATATACACAAGAAGGACATTGATGAATTGCCGGTATGCATACTCTCTCTCTCTCTCTCTCTCTCTCTCTCTCAAGTTTTAATCTTGCCCCTCTTTTCCCCTGTTCCTCACCCTTTATTTCCTTTCACCCTCTTTATTACATTCCGATTTTTCTACTTCTAATCTCCCCTTCTTTCTCTCTTACTCCCCTCCCTTCCTCCCTTTGTCATTCTCTCTCTTCCTCCCCCAGTAATATTTATTCTGTTTTTTTTTTATTTACCCCCTGCATCGCCTCTTTTCACCACCCCTCCTTCCCCCTCCCCTTCCCGTCTTTCTCTCTCTCCCCTCTCCCCTCTTTCCCTCCCGTCCCTTCCCCTCTTTACCCCACACGTCCATTTTTTCTCCCTTCCCCTTTCATTCACTTTTTGATGTCCTTTTTCTCTCCCCTTTCCATTTACACCCTTCCTTCCCTCTCTTCTCCCTTCTCTCCTTCATTCCTCTCCCTCTTTCATCTCTTCTCTCATTCCTTCTCTCTTCTTACCTCCACTTTTCTCTTGCGCCCCGTCTCTTTTTCCATTCGTACCCCACTTTTCCTCCACCTTCCCCTCTCCTTCCCTTCTTTCCTCTCTCCTCTCTATGATTTCTTGCTCCTCTGTCCTCTTGGTCTCCTCCCTTCCATTTCCTCCTCTTTCTTTTCTCCCCAAACACATTTTCATCTCAGTTTTTTTTTTCCTCCCCACGCATATATTCTTTCCGTCTCTCCTCCACCCTTCATTCCTCTTCATTCCCCTTCCCTCGTCTCTCCTTCCCCAGATCTTCTTTCTCCCTTCCCCATTTCCCCTTCCCTTCCCCTCCACTTCTCCCTCTCCCTTCGCCCTCACCCTCTCCACTCTATCACCATTTTTTCCTTCTCAGCACTTCCCTCCCCTCTCCCTGTCTCCCCTCCCCTCCTCTCCTCTCCTCTCCTCTCCTCTCCTCTCCTCTGCCCTTCCCTCCCTTCCCCTCCCGTCCCCTTCCCTCCTCTCCCCTCGCCCTTTCAGCCAACCAATACCTCACCTGCCAATCGATACCCGTCACTAGCAACACACTCGACCAAGGGGCATACCATCGACAGGAGGGGTGGGGGAGGGGAGGACCAGGATTGAAGAGAGGGAGGCAGAGTTTGAGGGAGGGAAAGTTAGGGAAGGAGAGGGGAGGGAAGGTTGAGAAAGTTTAAGGAAGGAGGAGTTAGATTAGGGGAGTCTAAGGAAAGGGAAGTTAGGTAAGGGAAGGGGAGGGGAGGGCAGGATGGGAGAGTTTAAGGAAGGGAACGTTAGGTTAGGGAAAGGGAGGGGAGGGCAGGATGGGAGAGTTTAAGGAAGGGAACGTTAGGTTAGGGAAGGGGAGGGGAGGGCAGGATGGGAGAGTTTAAGGAAAGGGGAGTTAGGTTAGGGAAGGGGAGGGCAGGGCAGGATGGGAGAATTTAAGGAAGGGGGTGGAAGGTTAGGTCAGAGGAGGGGAGGGCAGTGTGATGCCGTAACGCAAAAAAAGAGCACAATGACATCAGTGTACAGTGTGATGCAGTGACGCAAAAAAAGCACTGTGGGTGATCAGTGTGACGGAAATAAGAGCACAGTGGGTGATCAGTGTGACGGAGAAAAGAGCACAGTGGGCGATCAGTGTGCAGTGTGATGCAGTGACATTTCGCCGAAGTTTGGGTGACGCTAATAGCACTTCAGGGGGAGCCGTGGGGGGGGGGGGGGAAGGGTATCAGTATCCCGTAGTTTTCAAAGTTATGCATTTTTTCTCGGGATTTTTTTAAAGGTCGTGGGATTTAAATTTGCATGGGACTTCTACCATGGATTTTTGCTACCATGCCTTCATTTTTTTTTCTTTTGATACCATCAGCTTTCCCTAATTTTCCAAGTTATTCATTTTTTTTTTTTTAAGGGCAGGGGATTTAAAATTCACCTGGGATTTCTACCATGGATTTTTGCCACCACGTCCTGAGATTTTTAGGGCACTGTCAGTTTCCCTTCATTTTCAGAGTTAATCATTTTTCTACTCTGGATTTTTTTTTAAAGGTCAGGGGATTTAAATTTGCATGGGATTACTTCCATTGATTTCGCTACCATGGCCCGTAATCTCGCCCATTAAGGAGGTTCCCTAGCATCTCATTCTTAGCGATTTATTTTTGGAGATGGGTGGTTGATATTCTTTTGTACGTTATTTATTGAGACTATGGTGATGCTTGAAGGATTTGTATAACAGACGAGGACATTGTAGTGAAATAAACAAAACAAATCGCTTAGGAATAGGTGTTTGGGAGCTTCATATTACGCTCATGACATATTTCTTTCCTATTCTTGACACCTACAGACGATTTTATTCAACCTGTAGATTTATCATGAGTATCTCTTAGTTTTCTTGGTATATTTTTTTTCACGCAGGATTTGTTAAAGTTCAGGGTATTTAGATGTACATGGGACCTTTAATACGTGTTTCGATTAAATCCCGTGAAAGGTAACCCCATCAGTGCAGTGGGTTGAACTTTATCTAATCCTGCCAAACCGATGAGATAAATTTAGTTTATTTTTAGTACGGACGATTTTATTCAGCTTAGGAGAAACTAGGAGGAGTTAGATGCGCACACACACACACACACACACACACACACACACACACACACACACACACACACACACACAGACGACTCAGGATTGTTGACATGACGCATTCCTAACAAAGATAACAACGACAACAAGAACGACAATGCCAACATGATTAATTTATCTCAACGCGGAAGTCAGCAGTTTATCTGTGTGTGTGTGTGTGTGTGTGTGTGTGTGTGTGTGTGTGTGTGTGTGTGTGTGTGTGTGTGTGTTCTGGGATGTGTGGATATTCTTTTTCTCTCTCTCTCTCTCTCTCTCTCTCTCTCTCTCTCTCTCTCTCTCTCTCTCTCAGTCTGTCAAACTGTATATCTATCTACGTCTGTTTATTTTTCCCTTATATATTCTCATTTTTCTCCTTTCTATTTTATTCCCTCACTGTTCTGCCTGTTCTACTCTCTTTACTTTGTTATAGTTCTCATGTTCTTCGTGTCTTATGTCGATCATTGTTCTGTTCTTCGCGTTCTCCTCTACTCTGTTCATGTCTGCCGTCTTTCACCTTTCGCTGTGTTCATTCTGTTCATTTCTCTCTCTCTCTCTCTCTCTGTCTCTGTCTCTGTCTCTCTCTCTCTCTCTCTCTCTCTCTCTCTCTCTCTCTCTCTCTCTCTCTCTCTCACACACACACACACACACACACACACACACACACACACACACACACACACACACACACACACACACACACACACACACACACAGAACCGATACCACCTTCTGTGATATTATAACTAGTCAGTTTCCCTGAGTCTTAGCAGTCCTCCTACTCACCAGCAGATGACGCCATACACCCTTACATGTCACCACTTGGGCACTAATTCCGAACCATCTGTATTGGAGTATGCTGTGCTAGACTCATTATACTGTGTGTGTGTGTGTGTGTGTGTGTGTGTGTGTGTGTGTGTGTGTGTGTGTGTGTGTGTGTGTTAGATCGATAAAGAATGTTGTTGTGAAATTTAGGTCCTCGTTCTCTTCCCCTTCTCAGCCGGGAATCGATATCGCGTTCTTAGCTTTCCATCCCAGGCCACATTCTAACATACACACTTCCACCAGTCAAGGCCGGACGCTTAAGTATATACTTCCACAGTATCTTAATTTTTCTTTCTTTTCTTTGCTTTATTTTTACTTTCATTCATTCATTCGTTGGTTCATTCATTCGCTCTTTATTTGCTTTTTCCCTTCCTTTCTAAACCAACACAGCCTTCCACGTGTTCTAGCCCTTCGTTCGTTATTTCGTTCCTTCCTTCCCCTCTCCGTCCTTCTTTCCTTCCATTCTTAGTCTTCCTTCCACTCCTTCCCTCTTTCCTTCCTTCCAGACTTATTTTCTTCCCTTTTAGACAAGCATCCATTATAAATTCCACCATAACGCAGTGGAGTTTCACGAAATGATGATGATGAAGATAATGATTATTCTTCAGTGGAGGTTCACAGAATGACGATGATGGTAATAATAATAATAATGATGATGATGGGAGTCGTTTGGCTTATTAAATCGCGCTCATTAATGAAATTGGATAAATGAGTTATTTTCACAATAAATGAATACGCCCATACAGGATCCCGCCGCGCGTATGTATGTATGTATGTATGTGTGTATGTGTGCATTACCCTTGGTCTCGTTAAACAGATAAATTATGACGTATTGCGATAGCGTTTTGGTATAGGGCGGAATGAATTTCGAAATGCCTTTTATATGATGGAATTTGGAAAGCTGGGAGATCTGCTGCGTGTAGTATAATACACAGAATTTTGAAATATGACATATATAGCGTTTACTATAATAGAATGTGGAATTATAACGGATATATTGCGTTTAATATAATAGAACTTCAATCGAACATATATTGCGTTTGATATATATAACAGAATTTTCGAAATATAACATACTATAGTCCGTGTAATACTGTATAACAGAACTTTGAGTATGCTGCGTTTCATGTAATGCAATTTCGAAATATAAGTGTATTGTATTTAACTGATATATTGCTACTCCAGGCATCCCAATCGATTACGTTAGTTGACGAACGACGCCGAAATTATATATATATATATATATATATATATATAGAGAGAGAGAGAGAGAGAGAGAGAGAGAGAGAGAGAGAGAGAAAATACGTGAAATATTTTGGGTTGATAGTGACGATATTAAGTGATTTAACGTGGTATATACATGGTGAAACAATCTTAAATGCGGGAAATGAAATACGATAAATAGAGGAGATAAGGATACTGAAGTACGTGAAATTAATCGATAAATGCGAGATAAAAACTGAAATAAGTGAAGTAAATTGATATGTACATGATAAAAGTAACTGCAATAATCTGATAAATTTAGGATATAAAAAAAAAAAATTAAGTGAAATAATCTGATATAGACAAGAGATGAAAATAACTGGAATGAGTGAACTAATCTGATAAACACAGTACATCAAAACAACAGAAATCAGTGAAATGTAACAATAAAGCTGAAAAAAAGAAGAAGATTGTTTGAAATAATGACACAAGAGGAAGAAATAAATAGTTGATCTCTGAAATGCTAATAACATAAATAATTAGAAAAGACAAAATAAACTAATATCGTATCAGGAGTAGTTTTTATACAGAGTTTGAAAATGAGTTGTTTTTATCTGTGTGTTGTAAAAAATTCCATTCATTATTTGGCCTTGTGAAATGCCTGAAACAATATGAAATTATTATAAAAATGAATTTCTCAATACAGATGCTGCACTCATCACCATTGTTTGCAAATGTTGATGGAATATAGTGAGCTTATCTGCAGCAAAACAGGTCATAGAAAAAAGCACCTGTAATGGGAAAAATACAGGTAGCTGAAAAAGCACTGATAGTAAAAACACCTGTAATAGAAAAAAACGCAGGTGCTAAAAAACTACAGAAGCGCCTGAAAGGGAAAAAACACAGGTAATAAAAAACTGCTAATATAAAAACACGTGTAATAGAATAAACAGGTAATAGAACATAAACAACAACAAGTACAAGATCACCATTCTTGAAAACAACAACAGTACCAAATAAACAATAACACTCACGCCACACTGCACGCAATCTTGGGCCTCCTTGGGTGCAGACAAACGCTGGGAACTGGAAGAACAACAGAACAGGGCAACACAGAATAATACAGGGGGACGGAACAAAAAAGACCTACATAAGGAAATAGAACAGACGAATAACAGACGGACGCTGAATAATAACAACAGGGGGGGAACAAGACACTGTTAACAGTAGAACACGTGGATAACAAGAGCGTAGCACAAATCCTCCTGTTACACTACATTACAGCATCACAGCAGAACACCCACCACTGCATAATCTCATCGAAAGCAGCACACATTGGCCCGTAAATTCATAGCACAAATCATAACAGCACCACAACACAGTATATCAATAACACCATATCACAATGCATTCATAACACCCTAACACAAATCCTTCACCAGCTCAACGTCTCATTACAGATCGTCTCATAGCACAACAGTACAGAACACATCTACCTGTCTAAGCCACCACATCACAGCAGAACACAAATCCATTAACAGCACAACACAGCATTACAGATCGTCTTACAACGCCTTGTTACAACACACACCTCTCCGAAACACCACAGCACGACACAACACAGTCATTCGGTAGCACAACACAGCACATATTCTCTCTTAGCATGACACTACAGCATAATATCTCTTATCTGTCCATAACACCACCACCACAACCACCACCATCACAACAACAACAGTGACAACCACCTATCCATAACACCACACTCGACCACCACCACCACCACAATAACAACAACAACAGCACAATTGACCAGCACGCTCCATTAAGTTACACCTCCTCCACCATACCTCTCCCTCCTCCCATCCCACATCCCCTTCCCCTCCTCCCTTCTTCACCCATCTCCCCCCCCCCACCCTGCGACCCCCATTTTCCACCCCTCTTACCCCTAACCTCTCCTTTATATCACCCTTCTTCATCCTATTGCCAATTCCCACCCCCTCATCCCCTCTCCCGTCTTACCTATTCTCACCCTTCACCTTCTTCATCCCCTTCCTCATTTCATCCCTTCACCTCCCACTTCCTCCCTTTTTCATCCTTCTTATCCGTGCGTTACCCCTCATCTGTCTATCCCCCATCCTAATTCTCCCCTCTACCACCTTGACCACATCCACTTCCATCCACTCATTACTCATACGCCCCCTTTTTAACCATCACTCCTATCACCCCCTTCGTAGCGATTATCCTCATTCACCCCCCATTGCCTGCCCTCAAACCCATCTCCTCCTCCCCTCCATACCATCACCATACTCATCCTCCTCGCACCCATCCCAGCTCAACTTCCTCACCCATCAAGTCTCACAATACTCATCCCCTTCCCACCCATGAACCACTCATACCCCTAACACCCCGCACCCATCCACTACTCACACCCCTCCCACTCCCATACTCATTCCTCCCACCCTACACCCATGCACCACTCACACCCCTACCACTGCCCTAGTCATCCCCTCCACCCCACACCCATGCACCATTCACACCCCTCCCACACCGTTACTCATCCCTCCCACCCCACACCCATACACCACTCACACCCCTCCCACACCCCTACTCATCCCTTCCACCCGACACCCCTCCCACTCCCTTACTCATCCTTCCCACCCCACATCCCTACCACTCCTCTACTCATCCCTCCCACCCTACACCCATCCACCCCTCCCACTCCCCTACTCATCCCTTCCACCCCACACCCATCCACCAATCACCCCAACCGCGATTACCCTTCGATAATTATAAAGCGAAGTCCGTCGGCCATTCCACCTGAGTTATGCAAATTGGGAGCGATAAGAATTAGTGTCCTCCATCCCAAACGCACCTGGGCCCCACACAACGCGGCTATGGCTCACCTGGCCGTTCCCCTTCCTAACGAGATGTCATTGTTTTTGTGGTGGGGGGGAGTAGGGGGAGGGGTTTGTGTTTGTGGGGTAGGGGGATTGTTTGTGGGGGTGGGGTTTATGTGTCGGGGTAAGGGGTTGTGTGTGTGGGGAGGTGTGTGTCTGGGAGTGAGGGATTTTGTGTGTGTGTGTGTGTGTGTGTGTGTGTGTGTGTGTGTGTGTGTGTGTGTGTGTGTGTGTGTGTGTGTGTGTGTGAAGGTAGGAGGGTTGTATTGTGTGGGGGGGGAGTGGGGGAGGTGTGTTTCTGGGGTTGAGGGGTCGTGTGTGTGTGTGTGTGTGTGTGTGTGTGTGTGTGAAGGTGGGAGGGTTGTATGTCTAGTTTGTTTGAGACATGAAGAGAGAAATAGATAGGCAGGATGATGGGTGCAAGAGATAACGAAGAGAGAGGAGTGAATGAAAGGAAGAGGCGATAATCGAGTGAAGAGAGAGAAGGGAACAGCATTGTGATGATGTGGGGTGAGAAGTGATAATGGAAGTGAACGGGAAGGAGAGAAATGAATGGGGAGGACAGGAGATGTAATTGGTGTGTGTGTGTGTGTGTGTGTGTGTGTGTGTGTGTGTGTGTGTGTGTGTGTGTGTGTGTGTGTTGACGGTAAGAGGTTATGCCTGATCTATCTGATGCAGGAAACAGACCTGGGTTCATAGAGTTGTGCTGATGGTGAGAGATGCATGGGGAGAGAGAGAGAGAGAGAGAGAGAGAGAGAGAGAGAGAATGACGGCTCTGAGTGGGAGGGAAAGAGAGCTAGGAGAGGTGAATGGAAAGGAAAGAGATGAAACAGTATTGTCCTAAACCACTGAATGAAAAAATGCATTTCAGATGAATAGTGTATTGCTTTGATTGGTAAGGCTACACGTGAAATAGCTCTATGAACGGCTCTGAATGGAAAGGCCACAATGAATGCAGTAAAAATAGATAGCGAGAATAATATACAGAAGTCCCTATCAGCTGGGTAAAAGATAGATAGATAGATAGATAGATAACATGACGATAGGTGATAGAGCTGATTGGAAGGGGTGGTAAGGAACGGGGAAACGATAGGGGGGGGGGGAAATGATGATCTTAAACTGATAGCTAAGAGAGAGAGAGAGAGAGAGAGAGAGAGAGATATTACAAGGTTGCTGATATCGAAATGAAGAGATATATTACAAATCTGGTGTGTGTGTGTGTGTGTGTGTGTGTGTGTGTGTGTGTGTGTGTGTGTGTGTGTGTGTGTGTGTGTGTGACAAGGAAAACACCCAGACATTCCCCTATACCATGACACACAACCGTTGCTTTACGATTAAGGTCCCTCTTTCCGTTCCAAGTGGTAATATTGACCTGGGAACAAAAAGTGGGATTGTTCTGGTGTTATATTTGCTGATAGTGAACAAATAAGTAATCTAGGTATTACAGGATTACTGATAACTGTTGATATTAATTTGATGAGAGATTTGTTCCTGATATCAGTGTACTTAAAGAGATATTGTTCTGGTGTTATGTTCTGTGATGGTGAACAAATAACTGATCTAGGTATTGCAGTGAATGATAAACGAAATAAATAAACAAAAAATCCGGTTAATTTAATAGGCGTGTAAAAAAATATGAATGAATAATGAAGAAAATCAGTTACTTTAAAAGAGGAGTGAATGAATATTAAATAGGGCCTGGTACTGTAATAGCTGAGTGAATAAATGATAACGTGTGATAAAGAGAGGCGTAGTAACTCGAGCAGTAATTGGTAACGCGATACCATCAGTGTTTGCCAAGTTGTGATATAACCTAACCTCCCCCCCCTCCCCCGTTGTTATGTGAAGACCCGTTACCATGGAAATCGCCAGTTATCTGCCTAGAGCAATTAGAGGTGATTATGCGAGACTAGTAGTAGTAGTGATGGTAGTATAGTAGTAGTAGTAGTGGTGGTGGTGGTGGTTGTAGTAGTACCGGTAGTAATAACAGTAAAGTAGTTGTAGTGATGGTGATGTTGGTGATAATAATAGTAAAGTCGTAGTAGCAGTAGTAGTAGTAGTAATGATAGTAGTAGTGGCATTTGTAGTAGTAGTAGTAGCAGCAGTAGCAATACTACTACTGCAAGGGAGATGCACAGTAGTCTTTTTACTCTAACTTGGCCCAAAATTGTCCTCTTTCTGTTTTATATGCTGAGTTGTAACAATGAATTAACACTGGAATATGATGCTAGTCAAGAAGAAGTGCTGTGGCAAGGAGGTAGAGCTGCAGCATTTCCTTTTTATTTTATTTCCCTTTTTTTCTGTTTTTTATTTTTACGGAGTTACGTAAATAACCTACAGGGGAAAAAATCTCGACCAGGTTAGGGTGAAAAGAGTATAGTATATTTGAACTCGTTGTAAAGAACATTAAAGTCTCATCCCTCGTAGATAAGGAAGGAAACTATTAAAAGACGTTATCATCTGAACACTGATAAGAAATTTCAGGCGAGATAGATAAATATACGATAACTTGATGATATTAAGAGCAGGTAATTTGTATATTATGTCCCATTTACTGTACCATCCGTGCTTAATTATCTTCTTTCGTACTTTGCTAGCTTGTGCATGAGTCAGTTTTGGCTGTCACTCTCCCTGCGACAAGAATAATGTTATAGCTGCAGTTACTGAAATATTGTTGATTTTAGGAATGCACTACACAACAATGGTTGAGAGAGAGAGAGAGAGAGAGAGAGAGAGAGAGAGAGAGAGAGAGAGAGAGAGAGAGAGAGAGGAAAAGCTGATAAGCAAGAGGAAAGAGGATAAGTGAGAGGCTGAGAGCAGCTAAGTGAAACAGAAACTTGAGAGCTGGAGAAAGATTTGAAGTCACAAGAGAGAGAGAGAGAGAGAGAGAGAGAGTGGGTGGAGGAGGGAAGGGGGAGAGTAGACAGGCAGCGATATAAAGTGAATAGAAAAAAACATTTCAATGGGATTAAAATGTGAGAGAGAGAGAGAGAGAACACTTTGTTGTCTGTGTTTTGATCTTTCCCACGCTGCCTAACACGCTTAATTTCTCTCTCTCTCTCTCTCTCTCTCTCTCTCTCTCTCTCTCTCTCTCTCTCTCTCTCTCTCAAAAGTGGTTATATGAAAAAGGACTTGCGAGAGTTATGTGTGCCCTTATCTCCTATCTGTCTGTCTGTCTATCTATCTATCTGTCTACCAATCTGTCTCTTTGTCGCTTGTTCCCCTTCCTCTCCTCATTTTCTCCCCTCTTTCCTCTTCTCTCCCCACTTTTATCTCATTTCCCCCTTTTTCCCTCCTCCTTTATCTCCCCTTATATCCTCCCTTCTCCCCTCATAGCCAATCCACCGGTCCAATCACTTCTCATCTGCTCCTCCCCTCTCCCCTGATACCTTTCACTCCCTTCTCCTCTCTTCTCTCCCTCCTGTCTTCTCTCCCTCCTCTCTTCTCTCCTCGTCTCTCCCTCCTCTCCTCTTTTCTCTTCTCCTCCCTTTTCTCTCCTTTATCTTGTCATTCTTCTCTCCTCTCTCTCTTCTTTCCTCTCATCTGACATCTCTCATGTCCCTTCCAACCCCTCTTTTATTTTCCTTGCCTCTCTTCATTTCTCTTCCCTTTCCTCTATCCTCTCCTCTCCTCACCTCTCCACCTTCCACCCTTCGTCACATTCCCTTCCATTCCTCCCTCCCTCCTCTCTCCATCTCCTTTGCTTCACCTCACCGTCTCTCCTTCTCTCTCTCTTCTCTTTACCTCCCTCACCTCTCTTCCCACCTCCCCTCTCCACCTGTGTCTCTCCGCTTTCTCTCACTCCCACGAGTAGGCTACATATTGTATTACCTAGCTTTGACTGTCTCTCTCTCTCTCTCTCTCTCTCTCTCTCTCTCTCTCTCTCACACACACACACACACACACAGACTGCAAGAACAAATTTTCTTTTCTCACATTCCGACTAGCTTTCTGTGTCTCTTACTGTCCGCCTGGCCTTTGTCTTCTTTCTCTCACTTTGTCTTCCTTTTCTTCATTTTCTGTCTTCCTTAATGTGTTGTCTCTCTTCAGCCTTTCTTTTTTCTTTCTTCCTTCTGTTTGTTTATTATTTATTTACTGTGTTTTTTATTGTTTTTCCCTTCCGGTTATTTCTTTATCCGTCTTTTTTTTTTTCTTGTTTTACTGCCTTTGTGTTTTTTCCTCGTTTGTTCCTTCCCTCCTTCCTGTCATTCTGCTTACCTCCTTCCTTCCCTCCCCCCTTCCCTTGTCTTTCTGTTTCCTTTTTTTCTTCCTTCTTTCCCTTTTTCTTTCTCCCTTCCTTCCTTCCTACCAGTCTTTCTACTTTCCTTCCTTCCGTCCGTCCGTCCGTCCGTCCGTCCGTCCGTCCGTCCTTCCTTCCTCCCTCTCTCCCTTCTGTCAGTCATTTATTCTTTCTTTCTTATGGCTTGCTCTTCGACCCGCCTTTGTCCTCGTTTTCTCGCTCATTCACTCTCTTTCAACTTTTCTCTCTTTCATTAAATGTTTCTTTGTTCATTCTGATTTTCTTCTTTTTTATTCTTTAGTCTAATTTTTTTTTTGTTCTTCCTTCCTGCCTTCTTTCCTTCCTTCTTTCCTTCCTTCCTTCCTTCCTGCCCTCCGTTCGTCCGTATTTACCTACATTTTCTTATTTCTCTCTTTCTGTCTTTGCGTTTTTCTTTATTTCTCTCTCATCTCGACATGCTCTTCGCCCAACCTCTGTCTTCATTGTCTCCCTCCACCATCTTTTGTTAGTATTTTTGTTCCATTATATCTTTTGCCTTTATTTACTTCTGTTTCCCCTTGTTAATTTCTTTTTCTTCTTTTATTGCCTGTTGTCTATCACATATATATTTCTCCTTAAGTGGACCTTCAATCTTTATTTTATTTATTTTCATTCCGTCCTTTCTGCCTTCTTTTTCATATATATATTCTTTTTTTACACCTTTGGTACCCGTCCCTCCTTCCTTTCTTCTTTCCTTCCTTCTCTCCTTCCTTATTTCCTTCCCTCCTTCCTTTAATAACAACACCCTCGTACCTCCTACTCACCCCTCACCCTCATCTCTCCCTAACTCCTCCTCCTCCTCCTCTTCCTCCTCCTCCAAGTCTGCCTGGCGTTTGCTCAATTACATCTTAATCTTCCTTGGCCCTCGATTACACCGAGGGCCTCTCTCTCTCTCTCTCTCTCTCTCTCTCTCTCTCTCTCTCTCTCTCTCTCTCTCTCTATTATCGGTATCTGTATCTCTTATGCTATCTAAATATTTCTATATCTAACAGTCTTTCTGCCTACCTATCCATCTATGTGTGTGTGTGTGTGTGTGTGTGTGTGTGTGTGTGTGTGTGTGTGTGTGCATAAAACCACTAAATTCTGGTCTGGTGTCAGTCTTATTTTCCTCTATAAATAAAAGAATGGTAGAATATTCTGTCGTGGAGTTGTTCAGCAGCGGAATATCACTTTTATTATTCTCTTCCCCATGTATATATTTTCACGACAGAGTTTGTAATATCCTTGTAATATCCCTTCGTGGAAATATCAACAGAAGAAACTATATATTAGCCTTGGTCCCCCCCCCACATAGGTATTATAAGTAGTGGAAGGATAATAGTTTCATAATTCTCCGTAGATAATATAAAACAGCTGTATTTAGATCTTTCAGTTTTCCTCATGTATGTATTTAAATGCCTTTTAAATTCCCGTCACGAAAATATCTCTAATTAGTAAAAAATAAATAAAAAAATAAAAGCCCTGTTTTTCCCCTATAAATTCAGAATTAGATTTTTAAATATTGCTCTTCGGTAATACAGCTGGACAAACCGAGCAATATTTCTGGACAAACTAGGCAATATTTCTGGACAAACTGGGCAATATTTCTGGACAAACTGAGCTATATTTCTGGACAATTTGAGGAATATATTAATCGTCGTATTTCCCTGATATAAGTAGTTAAATGGCCCAGCTCTTTCATTTCCCCTCACGGCATCACGTTGACAAATAATATCCTCAATTTCCGTGTTGATGGGCCACACCGCGTACCGTTATTCAGTATTCTTTAATGTGAAATATTGATGGTCCACCTTCGCCTAAAAAGTACGTATGAAAATATTAAAATGCTTAAAAATACAGTATAATAAGATCCCTAAATATTATGTGAAAATGAAAGCAGTAATAACCTTAGAATAGAGATAAATAAACAGCACAAACTCACTGTCAATGATGTAAAGTCGCAGCGAAACATAATGTAGCAGTAAGGTCCCCCCCCCCCCAAAAAAAAAAAAAAGTATGGAAAATTACCTGGAAAAATCTTACTATTTTTTTTTTTTTTATTACTATTTTTTTTTGAGAGGGGGGCGACTGCAGCTTTCATCGGTCCGGGTGCTGTTTTTCATTTCCCATTTTTTTTCTCTCCCTCTCTCTCTCTCTCTCTCTCTCTCTCTCTCTCTTTTTTTTTTTTTTTTAATGGGTGTTTGGAAGCCAGCATTCACCTTCCAGCATTACGTGGCTGGAACAATGGCAGCTGCTGGAGGGGGAAGGTGGGGAATTTGGTGCTGTTTTTGTTTGACTTGTGGTTGTGTTTGTGAGGGTTGTATGTGGTGGGTGGAGGGTTGAGTGTGTGTGTCGGGGGGAGGGTTTAGTGTGTGTGGTCGGTGGAGGGTTGAATGTGTGTGTGTGTGTGTGTGTTCTGTAAATCTTTCCACCTGTCCTTCCTACCTCTCACCCTCCATTCCATTGCTTTCCTCCTGTACCTACTCCCTCTTCCTTTTCGTATCCCTCTTCTCCCCTGTTCCCCCTCAAATAAATAAAATATATAAACTATTAACTTTATAAATAAATAACATGTGATGTGCGGTTTTGATGTTATATATTCTATACTAACTCCTCCTCCTTTTACCAACTTACCAACTACTATTCCCCTTCTTTCCTCTATCCCTCTTTCTGTCCCCTCCTCCGCCACGTCCTAGCTCTCGCGGTATCCTCACCTTCGCGGGTTCGATATCGCGTTTATACGAACAGGAGAATTAAGAGTCACTTGCATTAGTCATTGCTTCATGCTTGTAAAGTTATAGTCCTTTATTTATTTATGTATTTTATTCACCAGCAGCATGGCCCTGGCTGAATAAACTTAAATATTTGACGAAATTTATTGTTATCGATATCTAAATTTTATATGACAGTCTCCCCAATGAATTTCTGTCTGATAAAAGAGAGAGAGAGAGAGTATAGAAATGATATTCTAATGCAGTTATGAGAAGTTAACAGTAGGCCTACAATATATGTGGAGAGAGAGAGAGAGAGAGAGAGAGTATAGAAATGATATTCTAATGCAGTTATGAGAAGTTAACAGTAGGCCTACAATATATGTGGAGAGAGAGAGAGAGAGAGAGAGAGAGAGAGAGAGAGAGGTATCCCACGTGTTGCCTCTACTACTGGATCTCCTTCACTAGGGCTCCCAAAAGGAGTTTAGACTGACGTTTTAAGAACTTTTAAAACTCCTTCGGCTTGGAGTCTCGGCCCCAACTTTTGACAGGGGCCGAGTTGGGAAGTTAGTTAGTTCGGGGAGAGAGAGAGAGAGAGAGAGAGAGAGAGGGAGTCGAAGAATATGCAGATTCGTGGAGGTATAGAATTAAAGAAACTCAACATGATAAACAGGTCGACAGGTAGAATGAAAGCGACTGAGAATCATTGAAGCTCGTGTGGCCGTGTGTGTGTGTGTGTGTGTGTGTGTGTGTGTGTGTGTGTGTATGTTTTATATGGGTGCATTGCTCTCTGTATATGTATGTATGAATGTACGTATGTATGTTTATGTGCACGTGTCATTTTACATATGTGCGTGAGTATGTTTGAGCGTGCGTGCGTCCATAAAAATACCTTATACATGTTCCATTTCTTGAGAGGAAAAGGTGTCACGCTAAGAGGAAAAAACTAGAAATTCTTTGGGTACATAAAATCTCTAGTATTACGAAGAATTGACGGCTTATGTATTTATTTATTTATTTATTTATTTGACGGCATACTATAAGCTGGTAGTAGCAAGCTTTGTTAAAGGAGAGGTATTGTGTGTGTGTGTGTGTGTGAGAGAGAGAGAGAGAGAGAGAGAGAGAGAGAGAGAGAGAGAGAGACAGACAGACAGACAGAGTAAATTTTGAAAGAATAGTGTAAGTGAAGAAAAAGAAAAAGGAGAGAGAGGAAAAGAGAACAGGCAGAAACAGAGAGATAGTATCACTACATGTTTTTTGATGTGTAAATGTTTTGTACTCACGATATAAGCGCGTACTTAACACGTATGCTTGCAAACACTGTCAGGAAATGAATATGAAGAAAACAAGAGGTCAGCATGATATTATTCTAGTGATATCTGTGAAATAGTGGAGTAGCATCAGCTATAAATAGAACGTCAGTGTTAGAGCTATCGTATTGAGTTTTTCTTTTTTTTTTTTCTCGTTTACGAAGAATTAATATGTGCTGCTGGTAGGAGTCTGAAACATTTGTCAGGTAACTACACACACACACACACACACACACACACACACACACACACACACACACACACACACACACACACACACACACACACACACACACACGACTTAAAAATATTGGTTAAAGAATTCGACTCACAACATAGGCCATTTATAAACTCACCGTCACAATGTCTTTCAAGCAATATCCAACGAACACTTAGAAAGACTTTATCATATATCACTTCGTAAAGTCTGTAATATTTGCGGGAGTTTCTTACGTCTAAAAATAATCTTTAATAAATTATAAGCACATAAAATAATATAATCAGTAATATAATGCAAAGAAATTATACTAGTTCGAGACATTTGATATTTGTTCATTTTTCTCGCAGTATTTTAATGGACACTACCTAGGCTCTGTTCACTTTAACTAGGCGTAAATTTGACCGCTCTCTTTGAATGCCGAGCTATAACAGTAGATAAACACTACTGTAGAATGTGGTGATAGTCACGAAGAAGTGCTGTAGAAAGGATGTACTGCCTGTGACCTCCGGCCTTTTAAACGCAATGTGTCCAGGCATCTGAAAACAAATGAATCTTAAATTTGGCCCTCGTGTTATTTTGTTTTTATTTTTGCTTGGAGGTAACCAAAAAAAAAATCATAATCATTATTTTCTGGAACCGAACCACGTGAAATAAACTGCAAAAAGGAAGAAAATCTGGGCCAGGTTAAAGTGAAAGCAGAGTATGAGATTTGGAGCAATATTGAATTTCTCCAATGCTCGGAAATACTGTAAAAATGAGAATGCGCTTTTGTACCTTCTGTGAGAACTCCATCGGTGCGGCTGGAAAACACGAGACGCCTTCCAGTGAGAGAGAGAGAGAGAGAGAGAGAGAGAAAGGGAGGGAGAAAGACGAAGAATGTGCAATTGCTGTAAAAGAAATGAAGAATGATGGATAAGTTGATAGATCGCGATAGATAGATAGATAGATATACAGAGAGAGAGAGAGAGAGAGAGAGAGGAAACTGAGCTATTTCTCCGTTTCTCAGTGACCTAAGACTTGCATTAATGGCCAACTCTGATAATCTGAGGCGATCTATCATGCCCCGTCGACCATCTCTCTCTCTCTCTCTCTCTCTCTCTCTCTCTCTCTCTCTCTCTCTCTCTCTCTCTCTCTCTTTCTCTCTGACAGGATTTATTTTTATTAATATCTTTAGTGAACCAGGTAGTTGGGACGTAAAGTTTGAATGATTTTCAATATCTACCTAACTCTCTCTTCCTCTCTCTCTCTCTCTCTCTCTCTCTCTCTCTCAGCCCCGGTAATGGTAAAAACGTGTAAAGCTGTGAGTGTGCAGGGATGATTCGCTTTATGCTAATGGATGTCTAGGATGAAAGGAGATGGTGGAGGCGCTGTTTCCCTCCTAAGCAGTTTATTTTCATATTTACCAAGCCTTTACCTGAGCCAGAGATTAGGTTAGGAGGGAGACGCAGTTGTATATATGAGGACATTCTACCTATTTCGTTGATACGGGAGTGAGAGTGATGCGTGCTTAGTGTCTTCATATTGGTCCCATCCCATTCATCTCTCTATCTGTCTAGTTACACCTTGAAGCGTGTCTAAAATTTTACCGAGGACGATTTCGCTGGACGGACTCTTTCTTTTGGTGTGTGTGTGTGTGTGTGTGTGTGTGTGTGTGTGTGTGTGTGTGTGAACACCACCACCACAACCACTATCATCATTACAACACCCTCCTTCTCCACACCTTTCCTCCTCCTCCTCCTCCTCCTCCTCCACACCTTTCCTCCTCCTCTTCCTCCTCCACACCTTTCCTCCTCTTCCTCCACATCTTTCCTCCTCCTCCTCGTCCCAGTCTTCTTTGCCGCCGTAACAGCCCTGAGAGACTTGTATAAGGTGCCCCTGCCCACCTAATGACCTGTAACTACTTAACCCCTCGGCTCCTCAGCGTCTTAACCTTCCGGGACCCCTGTGACCTTTGCTTTACACCCACCTCACCTGTATCTCTCTCTCTCTCTCTCTCTCTCTCTCTCTGTTCATTTTACTATACTAACACACTGGATGGAGGTTACATATGAACCCATTCCTTCTCTCTCTCTCTCTCTCTTAAATAAATCGGTAAGGAAGAGGTGTGAGGGAGCTTCCTTATGCTAGGAGAATGCGAGCCCAGGTTAGAAACAAAAAATCGCCTCCCAGTAGCTAGGATTGACTAGGAAAGGACGGCCTCGTACTGAAGGGGTTCATACCAGAAGTGGAATGGTATTATTTGGGTATTATCTTGGTATTTTCTGGTATTTTTGTGTCTTCATTTAACCTGAGTAGTAAATCGTGACGGCCTTATAGAGAGAGTGGCTTAGCGCTGTGTGTCTTATTTGTGATATGATGGCTAATTCTCTCTCTCTCTCTCTGTCTCTCCATCTTTGTCTTTTTTCTTATCACGCGTCTCTTTATCAGTTTTTGTTTTTATTAATGTTTAAGTACTCAGGGTTATTTTCCTCGGTTTCTGAATCTGCCTTTTGACCTCTCTACGCCCATGTTTACCCACTGAATGTATACTGGTGTATATCTGTCTCACACACACACACACACACACACACATTACAACCCCCTACAACACCCATAGTCCAATCATTTCAAGGTTAACTCACGTTTTGTACACTTCATTCCTAAAACACCATCCTTTGAGCCCCATTGTTGACCCTGTCCTTGGCACTACGATGTTGGTTTGTTATGAGATACTGCAAGCGTAAACTGGAGATTGTAGTAGCGATAAGGAAAAGGCACTGTAATTATTATTGCGACAAAGTAACGTTATTCTCGCAGATAATAAGTGTTATGCCCCATGTCCTTCCGGCGTGCACGGTTCCAACTTTAAACAAGCATTCCTTTTCCATTAACAAGACACCGGATCGTTAGGCGAGCAGCGGACGACAGACAATCCACTTTTTAATGAGCTTTGAAGACAGAGGGAGGGGTTGGAGGGGAGCGAACCGGGACCCGAATGTAAACAGGAGCCGAATTGTTTATCATCACCAGCAGCCCGTGTTTACAGAAACTGCACACTCGGTCCCCTGACGCAATCACAACACACGGGGTTTAAATAGCTGGGCTCGGGGATGGGGAAGGTAGCAGTGATCCCTCTCCCTTGGCTGACACATCTCCATACTTGCCTCATCTGCCTCACTACACTTTCGAAGGCAGTCAGATCCCCTCTGCATACCCCTTTGACTCACCCAAGCTTAGGTATTCTCCTTACACACACAGGAACTCTTTATTTTCCTGCCTCATTTGTCTCACCTAATCTCACTCTCCCTCAGTCTAGTTAAGTCTGGAGGCGGGTTTTTCCTATTACGCAGGCGCCTCACCCTACCTCACTTCACCTCACATCATCCCGCCTCATTTCATCTACCTCGCCCTGCCTCAACGCAGCTTAGTCGGAAAATACTTATAGCCCTTCTTCACGCATCTCTTTGTTTTCCTGTACACATTCAGGAGGCAAGATTTTCTCGATAAATACGCAGGCATTACTTCATCCCTGCCTCACCTTGCCAAACCGGAGTTTGAAAGCTGTCCCTCACAAACATTTCATAATCTTTCTCCAATCCGTCTCACCTGAGGCCGTCTGAAGCACCTGATTCCATAACAACAACAACAACACACACAAAAAAAAAGATCCCGACGCCAAATTAATAATCAGTCCCCTAAACCTCTCACAGGTGAAGCCATCCAAATTACCTGAGTCCATTAAAAAAATCATCTCTCACACCTGCTCACAATTCGTTTCTGATCTGAGTTATCCGAAGCCCTCCTTAGCCGTCCGAAGCACCCGACCATGACCCCGTCGAAGCTTCACCTGTTTCCTAGCATCCTCGCCCTCCTCCTGCTCCTCCTGCCTGCCCAATCAGCGTGGAAGGACCCGTTCTTCCTGGAATCCGGGGAACTGAAGGAGATGGTTGAAGGGAAGTTCCTAAAGCACCTCCTCTCCGGCGTTCGCGAGTGGGCCGGGGAGCTGAACGAGACGGCCAGCATGAACGAGCTAACGAGTCTCCTGGAGTCCCTGAGCCTCGATGCGACCAAGATAGAGAGAGAGGAGGAGTGTATCGGGCTCTCCTTCACCAATTTCAACTGTACGATTGTAAGTTAGTGGGATGAGAGGTTGTGGGATGTGTTGATTGAGAAGTTGTGAGATGTGGAGATTAGGAGGCTGTGAGCTTGTGGGATGTAAAGTTCGGGAGGTTGTGAGATGTGGAGATTAGGAGGCTGTGAGCTTGTGGGATGTGGAGTTTGAGGTATTGAGATGTGGAGATTGGGAGTCTGTGAGCTTGTGGCATGTTGAGGAAATTGATCTGTCTTTCATCAATGGCAAGTTTAGTTATTGGTGAGATGGAGAGATTGGAAGGCAGGGAGATGTGATTGTGAGCTTCTGGGATGTAGGATTGGAACTTAGATTTTTGTGTGAAACTGTGAGATGCAGTAGTTGAGAGTCTTGGGTTTATTTATGAGTTTGTATAATGGAAAGACTAGAAGAATGTGTGTGTTATGATTATGAGCTTGTGGGACTGGGAGTTTGTGAGATAGTGATGTATTTGTGAGATGGAAACGCTTGGAGAATGTGTGTGCTGTTATTGTGAGATTGTGGAATACTGAATTGGGAGTTTGTGAGATGCAAGCCTATGGGTATGTAATGATTGGGAGGCTGTGAAACTTAGCTGTGAGCCGAACTATGCAAGTCCACGTGAAAATGTGCTTCATAATAACAGCGAGATGAAATACGGAAAAAAAAAAATAATAGGTTAGTGATGAAATACTGAAAAAAAAGTTAGTGATTTGTGAGCCAGAAGGGTAAGCCTTTCTGTAAGTACTGTAGAGGGTAAGCCTCCCCGTAACTCCCACAGAGCTTCAAGACCGTGCGACTGTCCAAGGTGTTGCCTAAGGTGGTTTCTGAGCTGGCTGAGGTGGAGGATGGCGCGGGTTTGGTGAAGTCTTTTATGTTTCTGCTCAGTAACCCCTGCACGTGTCACCCCGTCTCCATCAGCGACCTCTGCCCCCCCGTCACCAAATCACTCGCCGCCGCCCTCTCCGCCTTCTGCTGACGGCTGTCCTGGAGGCACGATTTCGAGACCTGTTGGAGTGATTTTAGGGAGTGATAGAGCCTAGAGTTATTTTTCCTAGGGTTCCATCTCTTTAAATAATTGCCAGAGTTTAGGTTGTTTGGGCTTATGTTGATATATATATTTTTTACTCCAGATCAGCCCTAGGTCCGTACTCTCATCATTCAAGGAATCTTCCTAACACCTTTTCCTTAGTAGTTTATTTTTAGATATTGCTGGTTAATATCCTTTTGTACGTTATTTATGCAGAGTATGGCGATATTGGAGGGATTTACATAACAGAAACGAACAGTAAAGTGTAATAAGCAGAATAAATCGCGTAGGAAATGATGTTAGGGAGCGTCCTCAATCGACTAGAATACCTGCCCTAGAATCACCATCTGAAGATAATATTTCAAGACCCGAGACACCCTGTATAATATAAAGTTTATATATGGTGCTGAATATTTGTATTACTCTCCCTGCTTCCACGTTTGAGATTTTTTTTTATGTTTCAGCTTCTGCGTTTTTATTTTGCTGACTGCACGTTTTGAGTGTTTTTTTCCTAATATCTCTGTTTGTACGTTTTGAAGTTTCTGCATCCGCGTTTCGAGATTTAAAAGAAAAAAATCTCTTACCGGTACGTTTTGAGTTCTTTAAAATTCCCATCTAGGTCTTATTTTTTCTTCCAGCTTCGTTCTGAATTTTTTAATCTCCTTCGTTTTGCTTTTTAAAATCTCTGTTTCAGCGTTTGAGCTTTTTTTTTTTTTTTTTTTTTTCAATCTCCATGCTTTGCTTTCATTTTTAAAAAATACCGAGTATTCTTTGCTTCTGTGTAGGACACGATATACCAGTGGTACATTTTATTGAAACATATATGTAGACAGAGAGAGAGAGAGAGAGAGAGAGAGAGAGAGAGAGAGATTGTATGTATAAACAGTAATTTGGTTTTATTTCTTTATGCGTGTGTGTGTAAGGAGATAAAGTTTTTGCTATTTATGATTAGCTGTGGTATTCCCTACAAGGTGCTAAAATTCCTTGACCACCACGAGTTCCCTCCTTGAGTGAAAAGGAGGGAGTTTAGATGAAAAGGAAAGTAAAAGATGTTAATAATGTAAACGCGAGTAAGTATATTAAAAAGCGTAATAAAGAAAATCATTACAAGCAAGAATCATTTACAAACATGCACACTACACACGTACAACATTGGGTCCTGCCCTCCATATTTCTCATCCCCCAAAAAGAGAGAGAGAGAGAGAGAGAGAGAGAGAGAGATTTTACTTGTGTGGTGTGTGTGTGTGTGTGTGTGTGTGTGTGTGTGTGTGTGTGTGTGTGTGTGTGTGTGTGAAAAAAGTACCTGTAAGTAATGTTATGAAGTGTTGCAAATAGAAAAAAATGAAAAAGTGAACTACAAATATTAATTCAGAGAGAGAACGGTGAATGGGAAAAGAGAAGTAAGAAAAAGACAGAAAAGAGAGAGAGAAATGAATAAGGGTGAAAGAAGCGTTATAAGTGTAGCAGAAAATTGTGAGCGAGAAAATTGTAAGAAAGTGAGTGAAAAATAAAGAAAAAGTGAGAAAATATGACGTAAGAAAAAGATGGTAAGGAAAACAGATTGGAATGTACAGAAATATTTGAGAAATGTTGTATAAGAAAAAGCAGCTTGAGAGAGAGAGAGAGAGGAACGACAAAAACGGCAAGAATGTTAAGAGTGAAACTGAGTAGGGGTGCAGCTGAAGGAACTGAGAGAGAGAGAGAGAGAGAGAGAGAGAGAGAGAGAGAGAGAGAGAGAGAGAGAGAGAGAGAGAGAATGTCTGAGTAAATCAAGGAAGGACGTATAACAATGTAGTAAATAAAAGAAAGTAAGAAAGAGGAAATGAGGGAGGGACATAGATAAAAACAAGATAAGTAGCAGTCATATGAGAGGTCGAGAGAAGGAGTTACGTAGATATGCAAACGACACTGACTCTGCGGTCCCTCTTAGGTGGTTCGGCCAGAATATTAATGACAGTAAATACAAGTCCGTGTGTGTGTGTGTGTGTGTGTGTGTGTGTGTGTGTGTGTGTGTGAGAGAGAGAGAGAGAGAGAGAGAGAGAGAGAGAGATTGGAAAACACCCACCATAAGAGTAAATCCAAACAAGGGGACGTAGAGGGTAAAGGAACCGCGACCAGCCATAAGACAGAGCGAGAGTGTGAAGGATCAATAAGCAAACAGAGAGAGGAAGGAAAGAGTGAGAAGCGGGTGTTCCTTAAGCTGACCCAAGGAACAAGGAACACGTCCATACAGCCCAGTCTCTCTCGCCAAGGCACGCTCCAGTCGTGGGGTAAGACGTCTTGTGCAGTTACCCCCTCCTTCACTCTTTCTCTAGACTGACTTAGCTTGGCAACAGCGGCTGTTCCAACAACATTTCTCTTGCTGCCCGGAACGTATTTATTTATTTGTTTATTAATTTGATTAGAGAGACAGACAGACAGACAGAGGGAGAAACAGAGACAGAATGCAAGGAAGAAATTTAACATGATTAGCAGACCCCTTCCGCTTCCACTGCAACCTCCACTTCTTCACATCCCCTACACTTCCCTCTCGGCGGATAGTAAGGAGCATCGTAGAGTTTTGTCCTTGGGTTTTTTCTTTTTAATTTTAACGAGAAGAAATCCTTGCGAACGAGTGTTGAAATTTGTAAAAGCTAGACAGGTTCACGACTGATTTTTTTTTTTTTTTTTTAGCTCCTTTGGGTTAAGAGGTTGTAAGCTACTTCATTAATAACTTTTTTTTTTATATCGTCATCATCATTTACGTTATTGTCTGTTATAGTTATCATCGTCATTATCGTCGTCATCGTTATTATTATCACCAATTTCGTCATCGTCATTATCATCATCATCATCATCATCATCATCATCATCCCTATTTCTCACCAAAGCGATCGGTTGAACTAGAATCCGAACACTAATAAATAAAACTCACGTAATTAGAGGAACCATCAAGAGGCGAGCGAATTCCAGTGAACTAATCAATTCCACATCACCCAAGCCTTCGAAATCTTGACTCGAAAATAATCCATAACCATAAAAAAAAGAAGTCATAACCAACTAGAAAAAAAACAAAAAAAAAACAAGTGCGATTCCACGAAAGCGATGATCATTTAAAGGCAGAGTCGCAAAATTTACCTGGTTAGGCGTTCATGTTACTAAAACGTTGGGTTAATTAATCACCTGTGTCGATTTTATTAACCGGAAGTGTCAGGTGTCAGTACTAAAAGGTGGATTAATTAACACTTTATAAGTTTATTAACCAGAAATGTCAAATGTCATGTGTCACTTCTAGCATGAAAAAGAAAAAAATGGAGGTGTCACTTTTAACATGAGAGGAAAAAAAAATATGGGAGTTTAAGAGTAAGGAAATGCGTCCTAATACTCTGGAGCTCATGGCATTATATTCATTTTGCTCTCATCTAACGGAACTGGTCCAGTCAAGCTAATATTATGCCGTGGTTACATGAAATTCGACGATCCTTTATTGTGAGGTAGGAATGAGTCTCCTTGGTTACTAGTTACTTCAACCCTCCAGTCTGACTACACTCGGCCATCATCAGAGTTGAAAGGAGTTGCGGATCTTTCTTAGGTTGAAGTTAATTAGAAGGACACCTGTAGTCTGATGTATGGGGTTTTCTTTATTTAATTTGTTTTTCTTTCCTCTGTTCAGAGAGAGAGAGAGAGAACTACGGTACGTTTTCTAATACAGCAACCATGTAACTGCAATACCGTGACCTAATTCAAACCTCCCTCCCCCCCCTTGCTCACCTGCCCGCCGCAAAGATATTACCTGGCGAGAAATATTACCCTTCT
>NC_137041.1:3376403-3438903 GCF_032717465.1 Coenobita brevimanus | reverse complement strand
ACGATGGGTAAAGAGGGAGGGGAGGGGAAATAGGGTGGGCGTTTGCTGGAGGGGAGAAGGGGGGAGTCAGGAGGGGAAGAGGGGAGGGTCAGAGGGTGTGGGAAAGTGTTTAGGAGTATGAGAAAGAGAGGGGGGGAGGGAGGGGGTGTGTTGAATGAAAGGAGGGAAGGGGAGTGAAAAGAGAAGAGAGATGGTGGAATATTTTATACTTTTATTCATTTATATTTCTATTCGTATATTTCCATTTATTTGCCTTATTTATTCTTTACCCATTATTTATTTACTTACATCAACTAACTCTGGGTATACATTAGACACCCCGTCCCCTGAGACTCAGCTCTTTCCCCTTCTCTCATAAACAGATGGTACAACACATTCTCATTTGCTACACCTTGCCAACACTATTTAATTTAGCGCTCCTGTGTTGGTGTTAGCGGGGGCGTTTTTATGGCATGTCTCGGGGCCTTGTGGGAAATCAGTGTAGGCTCTTTTCACGATGCTTAGACCTTTGTACTGTCTCTCTACCTTAGCCGGGGACCGATCTTGTGATTTTATGAATAGATGTTTTACTCGCTGAACATTATGAGGAGAAAGGGTGTGTGAGAGAATGAAGAACCAGGGTGACATCGAGAACCCTGAGAGTGCTGAGAAGTGAGTGTGAAACAGGAATTGGAGAGAGAGAGAGAGAGAGAGAGAGAGAGGTGTAATAGGGTGTGAGGGGAGTGTCTGAGTGGGTAGGGAAGTGGGACGGAGGGGAGAAGTGACTAAAAGGGTGGGGGGGGGGGAGTGTCCAAGAGGAGTGAATGAGGGTGTGACTGGGAGGGAGTGGGAACAGGGAGGAAAAAGGCAAGGGAGGTGTTCAGGAGAGGTGTGACTGGTGGAAGAGTGACAGAATGGGGAGGAGTTGGAGAGAAGGGAGAATTTTTTAAAGAGAGGTGTGAGTGGAGAGACGGGTAAGGGAAGGGAAAGGGGTTGTATGAAGCCTGGAGAGGGGGGAGGGGGAGATTAGAGAGAGAAGAGGGAAGGAGGGGGTGGGGAAAGGATCGTCCAGTAGAGGGAAGGGAGGGAATAGGGAGAATGAAGAAAGGAAGAGAGAGTGAGAGAGGATGGAAAAGAGGATGGTGAGTCCAAGAGGTGTTATGATTGTGAGAAGAGCAGGGGGGGGGATGGGAGGAGGGGGTAGAGTAAGAAGAGGGGAGGGAAGGAGGCGAAGACTGTCTACGTGAGGGGTATGAGGAGGCCAGGGGGGTAAATTGTCAATGGGGGATGAATGAGAGAGTCAAGGGAAGGAGGAATTGTCTAAGGAGGGGGCCAGGGGGTGGTAGACTGTCAAAAGGGGGGGAGGGGAAAGTCAGGGGGAACGAACGGGGGTATCGTCCAAGGGGGCCGAATGAGAGTGTCGGTGTCTTTATGTGTACCTGTCAGATACAATGTCGTGTCCATCAGCCAAAATAATTGCACCGGGGGAGAGAAGTGGTGACTTTAGAGATGCATTTTGTTTACTAAGAGAAAATGCTGCCTGGACGAATATGCTTTAGGTGCCTTTGTGTATTTATAGCTTTTCTCTTGTGAGTCAAGTTCATAGTGTAAATTTCTCTTGGAACTGTACATAAGGATTCAAGTACTGCTGGTTGATGTAGAGAACACAAAACGCTGTACATTTTTGGAGGAAAATTGCGTCTCTCCATCTTGCATGTTAATCTGTAACAAGAGATTTGAGATGTGCACTACAGTATGCTAGTCACGAAGAAGTGCTATGAGAAGGATTTTGAGTCGTAGTATTGTCGCATGCTGGCATCGACCTACGGGAAATTCACTGCAAATTGGATGAAAGTCTCCGCCTAGTTAAATGAACAAACTGTGTGACTTGTATTTTATTCTGGGTCAAAAAATAAGATTAGGAAAGCCAAAAGTAAATCATTAAAGCAAGAGTAAGTGATTTATAAAGGCGACATCGTAGTGAAAGGCGTAAGACACTGATACATTTTCTCACCACCCTATCATGCGATTTTCCTTCCCCCTTCTGACTCCCCTCCTCCCCTTCTTGCTCCCCTCCTCCCCATCCCCTTCCCTCTTTCCCTTCCATCCCCCCCCTCCCACACACACACAAGCCTCCCTCCCCCACCTCCACACCTTTGAGCTTTGAAATTAATCTCAGGTAATCTTTTGCTGATTAGGACGCACCTCACAGGTAAATCTCTCTGTCGGGTATTGGGATTAGAGTCTGAATTAATCTCAGAACCGCGTTGACTTCCCTAAGCCGAATAAAGTCCACTGATTACAGGAATATAATAATGATGATGATGATGATGATAATAATAATAATAATAATAATAATAATAATAATAATAATAATAATGATAATTCTCTCTCTCTCTCTCTCTCTCTCTCTCTCTCTCTCTCTCTCACACACACACACACACACACACACACACACACACACACACACACACACACATTTATATTCATGCCTTACGTAACTGTAGCTCTCTCTTACATACATACATACATTCAGGCGTCCTTAAACACACACAAAGGGCACAGGCTCACACGTACATTGATATTCATACCATACATAAATATTTGTTCGCGGTTAGATAGATAGGTAGATAGATGCAGAGGTAAATAGATAGGTAGGTAGGGAGGTAGGTAGGTAGAGAGATACTGATAGGTGAGGAGGTGGGTTGGCAGGTAGGTTGATACAAAGGTTAAAAAATACATGTAGGCAGACAGACTGATAGGTACGGAAGACAAGTTGGTAGATATGCACAGATAGATAAACACACACACACACACACACACACACACACACACACACACACACACACACACACACACACACACACACACACACACACACACACAATTATACTCATTATTATTATTATTGTTCCAAGATAATTATATTGATAGATAGATAGACAGAGACAGACCACTCGTGTGATCTGGTCTCAGGTACTGTGAGATAGATAGATAAACAGACAGATAGCTAGATAGATACACAGATAGATAGATAGATAGACAGAGGCTGACCACTCTTGCGTTGTGGTCTGAGGTACTGTGGAATATTTCGTCCTTCATTAATACTGAAGTTGCTGATGTTTATACAGGAGGGAGAGAGAGAGAGAGAGAGAGAGAGAGAGAGAGAGAGAGACTGGTGGTAAAAGGACTGAAAGCGAGAGTGGGCGTTTAGCAGAGAGAGAGAGAGAGAGGGTGGAGTGGGGAGAGAAGGTAAAAGGACTGGAAGCGAAAGTAGGAGAGAGAGAGAGAGAGAGAGAGAAAGAGAGAGAGAAACCCACACTTCCATTAGCATTCATCCACCTGTCCATCCCTTAATCAATCCACCCAACCGTCCACCCTCTCACCTCTCTGTTCATCTATCCTCCCCTTTCACCTGTCCATCCCTCTGTCCATCCACCTTCCCCCTCACCTCCCAATCCATCCACCCACTTACCTTCTCCCTCATCCAGCTATCCATCCATCCTTCCATTCATCCACGCACTTTCCCTTAGATCCATCCATCAGTCATTCCATTCATCCATCCATCTATCCATCCACGCACTCTCCCTTAGATCCATCCATCAATTACTCCATTCACCCATCCATCTGTGCATTCATCCATTTTCCATGCATTCATCCATCCATCCATCCTTCCATCCATCCATCCATCCTTCCATCCATCCATCCTTCCATCCATCCATCCCACAGACCATCCACTGGGCAGCACAGATAGATCGGTCTTGTACTCCATGAATACATCAATCTCTTGGGTGGGAAAATTGGTACAAACACACCAGCCTCTTTGTCCATCCATCCATCCACCTCCCCCTTACAGCCACATTCTCACCCGTACATCCATCCATCCTTAGTTACATCCATCCATCCATCCATCAGCCTTGACACTCCATTGGTATCCCCTCAGTACATTAGTTACCCGGATGGGAAAATTGGTCCAAGTCACATCGATCTCTTTGTCCATCCAACACTCTACCCATCCATCCATCCATCCATCCATCCATCCGTTCATCCATCCACTCATCCATCCATTCACCTATCCATTCAACATGCCATCCACCTCCTCACACATTCAACCACATTCCCACGGGTCTACCCCTACATCCATCCATCCGTGCATACAACCACCAACCCATCCATCCAACCATCCATCCACCCATCCATCCAACCATCCATCCAACCATCCGTCCTTCCACCTAGACACTCCACTGGTACTCCCTCAATACATCAATCGCCAGGATGGGAAAATTGGTCCAAGTCACATCGATCTCTTTTGTCCCGTCCATGGAGCGCCGCCCCTAGCCTGATTGAGCTTGGCGAGGGCCCTCTTTGGCGACTCCAGATCTCAATAAGCTTCATTTCACTAAGCCGGGGACCCCTTCTTACTGAGCCAGAGTGGTCATTAGGCTTCGTTACAAGGGGGAGAGGGGTCCGTGGGTCGATTCCTGGAGATGGCTTGACTAGATACTGGTTCCGTGGGTCTGTTTGTGTGGTAGAAGAGGCGTGTGTTTTATGGGGTATGTGTAGTTGTATGGGTGTGTTTATGTAAGTGTGTTGTGCGTGTGTGTGTGTGTGTGTGTGTGTGTGTGTGTGTGTGTGTGTGTGTGTGTGTGTGTGTGTGGCAGAAGAGAAGTATATTATATGGGGTGTTCGCAGTTGTTCGCCTCTGTTTATAAAAATATTTTGTGGATATTGGATCGGTGTGTGTTCATGTGGCAGAAGAAGATTCACAGATGTTCGCAGCTTTTCGCTTGTGTTTTAAAAAATGTATTGTTTGTAAAAGTCGTAACATTTTAAGCTTTGGTATTGCAAGTTATCAGTAAAGGAAACAAACGAAAATAAAACGAGTTACTGTACCGTGTGGGTTTGACAAAAAATAATAATAATAATAATAATAATAATAGCGTATAAACGATTTAACATATTTAGATGCAGTATTTCCTAGGGTGGGAAAGGAGGTCTGGATGATGATGATGATGATGATGATGACGAATGATTACAGAGTAGTTTTGTGTGTGTGTGTGTGTGTGTGTGTGTGTGTGTGTGTGTAAATCTAACAGAACTTTGTAAATACCCTGTAAAATTTTGCAGTATGGATGGGTGTTCAGAATACATTCGAGAACTAACTGGTTACTTCCAAATCTAACTTAAACTTCACGTAGCCTAACTTAACAAAGAAAAACTTGCTCTTCCCTACCCTTCCCAACTTTTCTCTAACCTAGCCTGACCCAGCGCAACTCTCTAATCTAGTGTTTCTTAACCTTTTCCGACCTCAGCACCCCCGGTAATAAGGTCTCAGTCCAGCCAGCACCCCTTTACATCTATTTACTGGGACTACAGTTGCTACACTACTGCAGGGTTAAAGTGAAGTGAAGTAAGCTACTGCCTAAAAGTTTATTTTCTACTTTCTCCAAAAAAAAAAAAAAAAAGAAGAAGAAAAAAGGATACCAATACACAGCAAAACAAATAAAAAAGAATGATGCAGCATTTTCAAGCACCCCCCAAAATTGATTTCAGCACCCCTGGGGGTGCTAGCACCCCAGGTTAAGAAACGCTGTCTAATCTTACGTTCTCTATCCTACCTTTACATTTCATTTTCTTTTATTCCTTTCCTTTCCTTGCCCTTTCCAAACCTACCCTAACCTAACCTAACCCAACCCTACCCTACCCTCTACCCTACTCTGTCCTGTCCTGTCCTGTCCTGTCCTATCCTATCCTATCCTACCCTACCCTGCCCTACCCTTTCCTAACCTAACCTAACTCTGTCGCTTAATCTGACCGGATCGCCTGTGTGCATACGGTTTTTCTATATAAGTTTTTTGACCCGTGTAATTTATTTTCAGAGTGAGCTGCAATATTACACGGTCCCTTTAGTGTTGGTGTGGGTACCTGGATGGGTGAATAGATGAGGATAGGGATGTCAGAGTGGGTAGATGGAGGATAGGACTGTAGTGGGTAGATCAAGGTGGGTTGGTGGATGGAAGTGTGTGAGTTTGTAAGCAGGGTATGATGGATTGGGTGGATAGGTGAGGATTGGGATGGCTGAGTGGATAAGTGGAGGATAGAACTGTAGTGGGTAGATAAGGTGGGTAGGTGTATGGAAGTGGGTGAGTTGGTAAGCAGGTTAATGTGATGGGTAGCTGATTGGGTGGATAGGTGAGGATAGGGACGGCAGAGTGGATAGGTGGATGGAAGGACTGTGTTGGGTATATTAAGGTGAATAAGGTGAATGGGTGTGGATGAATTAATAAGTATAATGTGATGGGTAGGTGTTGGGTGGATAGGTGAGGATAGGGGATAGAAGAGTGGATTCCCGTACCCTGGGATTCGTTGTCAAAAAGGGTCATCCTGTTTTTCGAAAAGTATAGGCTAAATCATCAGAAGTGTGTGTGTGTGTGTGTGTGTGTGTGTGTGTGTGTGTGTGTGTGTGTGTGTGTGTGTGTGTGTGTGTGTTTCATAAATCCTATGTGGTGTGAAAATTTGATGGGTGGGACTCCTGTGTGTGTGTGTGTGTGTGTGTGTGTGTGTGTGTGTGTGTGCGTGCGTGCGTGCGTGCGTGCGTGCGTGCGTGCGTGTGTGCGTGTGTGTGTGCGCGCCCGCGCGCTGGACTTTTGTGCCATTTTCTCTTTGAGAGCTGTATAATTCCAGTTTGCACACACACACACACACACACACACACACACACACACACACACACACACACACACACACTATATAGCAAGGTATCAACTCCCCGCTTAGAAGTCAGAATTACCTGCTACATTTCCCCCTCTTTACACCAGTAAAGCAGCTTAATGCATACATCTCTCTCTAGCTTAGTATAGTCACCGCATTTCCTATATTCCTTTTACTCTAACTTGGCATAAAATTATCATCTCCCCATCTTCAGTGCATAGTTGTAACGATAGATTGACACCAGAAAATATTACTATACTGTTTTAACTCCAAGTTGGACCAAAATTGCCATCTCTCCATCTTGAATGCTGAATTGTAGCTAGAGATTAACACTGAAATATGTCGCTAGTCACGAAGAAGTGCTGTGGAAACAATGTAGAGCCGTAGCACTGACTTTTTCTGCCACTGAGTTACATGAAATAATCTGCAAAGGGGGAAAATCCGGGCCAAGTTGGAGTAAAAACAGTCTAGTCACGAAGAAGTGCTGTGGAAAGGATGTAGAGCCTTAACATTGACTTTTTCTGCCACTGAGGAACGTGACCTTACCTGCAAATAGACGAAAATCCGGATTAAACTGAGGTGAAAGGGGTATATGTGAATTCCATGAACTTGCCTACTAAACCCTCTCTCTTCAAAGGACTGCAGATTAGCCGGTGTAATTCCGTGTTTTAAGGGCCCTGCTTAAGCGTGACTTTTTCTCCCTGGATGCTATGCTCCGCGGGTAAAATTTGGAGGGTAAGCAGATTTCACCCTCACGCTCAATGCTCCTCCTCAATGCTCTCATCTCTGCCCCTCTCATGGTCTGAACAGCTCTCATATTAACTTGAGCCAAAATTATTCTCCCAGTGATGCAATGCTCCACGGGAAAAATTTAGGAGGGTAAACGGATTTCACCCTCACGCTCAGTGCTCCTTCTCAGTGCTCTCATCTTAACCCCTCTCATGGTCTGGACAGCTCTTGTGTTAAATTTTTCTCCCAGTGATGCTATGCTTGGAAAAATTTGGAAGGTAAACGGTTTTCGGTTAACGTTGGATGCTCCCACTCAATGCTCCAGCCCCAGTCCGCCTCCCTGAATGGACTCACCTTCATCGCTCTGTTCCTTAGTGCTCCCTCAGTGCTCCTCACTTCAGTCCTACTCCTTAAATGCTACAATCTCAATGTTCCTGTCTCAGTACCGCTTCCTCAATGCTCCATCCTCAGTGCCCCGATGTCAGTGTTGCTCCCCAATGCTCCTTCTTCCACGCTCCTAGCTCCTCAGTCCCTCAGTGGTTCCCCTCAGTACTGATACCTCAGTGCTTCAAAGTCAGTGCTACTCCCAGAATGCTCCGTTTCAGTGCTTCAATGTTTACTTCCTCAATGCTTCTCTGTCACTACTTCTATGTTCCACTTCAGGGCTCCTTCTCAGTCGTCCTACATGCTCCTACTCAGTGCTTCATCCATAATGCTCCTCTCGGTGCTCCTTTTCAGTGTCTCTCTCCCTCAGTGCTTCAATGCTCTTCCCTCAGTGCTCTCCCCAGATATACATCAATTCTCCACTCTCAGGTCTCCACCCTTTAATGCTCCTTTGTCAGATCTCCGTCCTCAGTGCTACTTTCCCTCAATCTTCCTCTACCTCAATGCTCCTTTCCCTCAGTGCTCCTTTCCCTCAATGTTCCTTTCCCTCAGTGCTCCTTTCCCTCAACACTTCTTTCCCTCATTGCTCCTTTCCCTCAATGCTCCTTTCCTTCAGTGTTCCTTTTCCTCAATGCTCCTTCCTCTCAATGCTCTGCCCCACCATCGCTCTTGCTAATGTTTTTGGATGTAAAATTGCGTACGTCCTGTGCTTACTTACTCAGTCTTCCTGCCCACCCACTCGTGTCTAAGCCCCTCCACACACACACACACACACACACACACACACACACACACACACACACACACACACACACACACACACACACACACACACACACACACACACACACACACACACACACACACACATTTAATACCTCATACACAAATGTACACACCTAGATTATGCTCTCTCTCTCTCTCTCTCTCTCTCTCTCTCTCTCAGATATTTTTCAGTATCACACTACCTAACACTTTCTCACATGCTACTATTTTTTTCTTTCTCATATGGATACTTTCAGAATAATGATTAAAACTTAAGCCACATATTGTACGTTTATTTTCTCTACTTCCACGTAGAGAGAGAGAGAGAGAGAGAGAGAGAGGAAGCAGGGAGGTGTGAAAGAAATATCAGTAATGAAAGGAGACACGGGTGAAAAGAATTGAAAGGGGAGTTGCACAGTTCCGAGAGAGAGAGAGAGAGAGAGAGAGAGAGAGAGAGAGGATGAGGGGGAGATGTAGAATGAGACAAGAGAAACGTAGAGGAAAAGGGAAGTAACTCGGTATTGAAAATAGTATGAGTAATAGGAGTAATGAGAGAGAGAGAGAGAGAGAGAGATGATTCCAGCTTTAAAAACCCACGACGTTCTTGGCGTAACTAGTAAATGAAAAGTCCTTAGTATCGTGCTATTCTCTCTCTCTCTCTCTCTCTCTCTCTCTCTCTCATTTCAATAACAAATCGGGGCGTCTTGTTTTCAATGCGTTCCCCCGATGTTTGTGCTGCCCAGTGCGGCATGAGAGAGAGAGAGAGAGAGAGAGAGAGAGGGAGAGAGAGAGAGAGAGAGAGAGAGAGAATGTAAGATAATGTGATATCCTGAACCGAAGGAAAATATAACTCAAGACGGAAAAAAAAAAAATTGCTCAATATATGAATGGTACCGAGAGAGAGAGAGAGAGAGAGAGAGAGAGAGAGAGAGAGAGAGAGGTGAAAAAGGAGGGAGATAGTAACAAATAGCAACCCAGAGCGAAATAATAACCAAGACGGAAGATAATGAAAAAGGGATGAACAGGAGAGAGAGAGAGAGAGAGAGAGAGAGAGAGAGAGAGAGAGAGAGAGAGAGAGAGAGAGAGAGAGAGAGAGAGAACAAGGGAGACGTGTTTACCTTACCGCGCTTCCGACAGACAGGTAGGAAGTGACCAACAGGACCGAGTGTGTGTGTGTGTGTGTGTGTGTGTGTGTGTGTGTGTGTGTGTGTGTGTGTGTGTTTATATTGGTTATTAAGTCTTATTGTTAGGCTTTCCGTACGATCACTTATTTTAATTTACTCTCTCTCTCTCTCTCTCAATTGGCAGTCAAAGAAATAACCTCTATCGTAAAGGCATGAAAAAACCCAAATAGGTGTTGATTGATAAGCTATTCGTCCTTTCGTCTTCCCTCATTCTTTCGTCACTCCACGTCTCTCCCCTCATCGTTCTTCCCCTCATCTTTCCAGCTTCTCCCCTCCTTTCTTCGTCTCTCCTTCATTCATTCATTCCCTCTTCGCGTCTCCCCTCCTTTTGACTCCCCTTGCCGCGTCTCCCCTCGTTCTTCCGACTCCCCTCATCTGTCGTTTCTCCCCTTGTCTCCCCTCCCCTCCCCTTGTCTAGTAATTTCCCCTCATCCTTTCCCCTTTTCTCCCCCCCGCTTCTCTCTTTCTTCGTCTTGTCTTCTCCCCTCGTCTCATTTGTCGTTCCTCCCCTGGTTTTTCATCTCCTCGTCTGGGCATCTCCCCTCATCCTTTCCCATCTTCTCCACCCGCTTCTCTCTTTCTTCGTCTTGTCGTCTCCCATCGTCGCTTCTCCCCTTGCCTCATCTGTCGTTCCTCCCCTGGTCGTCTTCCTCGTCGTTCCGTGATTCCCCCCCTTCGTCTGACACCAGTCCCCTTCCATTTAGGCAATTTCCCCTCGAATCCGTATCATTTCCGGTTGAATTCAAGAGCTCAGAATTAGCCATCCATCCATCCTTCCATCCATATTTTAAGGGGGCTTACCAATTTCGTCCCTTCCACCCTCCTTCCTTCCTATATTTCCTTCCTCCTCTCCCCCCTCCTCTCGCCCCTTTCCTTCCCTTCCCTTTCCTCCCCTTCCCTTTCCTCTTCCCTCTCCGTCCTCCTCTTTTATCTCTCTGTTCCATCCTTGCCTTCCCTCCTCCTCACTTTCGAATCAGTCATCTCCATTCTCCTCCATTTTTCAACTCTCTTCCTTCCTCTCCTTCCCTCCTTCCATCATTTCCCTGTCATCTTACCCTCTCTCATTTCCTGCGTCTTACTTCCCCTCTTGGCTGACTCTCTCTCTCTCTCTCTCTCCAAACACACACACACACACACACACACACACACACACACACACACACATATATATATATATATATATATATATATATATATATATATATCCTTCACCGTACTTAATTGCCTTCCTTCCAACTTTAAGGCTCTTCAGTTCCTACCTCTCCCTTTCTGGTCCTCAACTTCCCTTCTCCTTCCTCCTTCCCCACTTTCTCTCCCTTCCTCGTTCCTCTCTCCCAGCATATAATTTTTCTTTCCTTTTCTTCCTTCCTGTTTCGTACCATCCCAGTCTTTCTTTTTCTTCCTTACCTTTCTCTCCCTTCTTCTACTGTACTTTCCCAAGTTTTCCTTTTCCCCTCCCTCCCGCACTCTCCTCTTTTCTTCCCTCCCAGCTTCCTTCCTTCTCACACTCTCTTTCCAGCTACCCTTCCTCCATCCTCATCCCTGCCTTCTTCTTCTTCTCCGTCCAACCTTTTGCACTCCCTTTCCCTTCCTTTGCATGCTTTCTCTTGCGCCTTCATCCTTATCTCCCCTTTCTCTCCCTTTCTTCTTTTCCTCGTCCTTTTCCTAATCCTCCTTACCTCCTCAACTTTTCTTCCTTATTCCCTTTGAACTTCAGCTTCCCTTTCCTTCTTCCTCTTCCATCTGCAGTGTGCCTTCGTCTTTCCTCCATTTTCCTTTTTCCTCCCACCATTTTCCTCCCATGCCTCCCTTTTCTCTCTCTACCCGTTATTTCCCCTCGCCTGCCTTGGCTCCCTCCCCCCATTTTTCCCTCTTGTTCCCATTTCCCTCCCCTTACTCTCTCCTTCCCCCCCTTCTCCCATCCCCCTTTCCCCTCTCTCTGCCTTTTCCTTCCCTTCTTTCTCTCCCAACTCCCTCCATCCTTCGTCTTTCTCCCATTTTTTTTTTCTCTTTTCACTCCCTGTCTTTCCTTCCTCCCTAAACTCCCTCTCTCTTTCCTACCACCTTCCGCAACCCCTTCTCTCTCCCACCTCCCTTCCTACCTGCTGTCTTCTCCCCACCCCAGCAAAGGAAGGGAGGGAGCGGGAAGGGAGAAGAGAGGAAAGAGAAAAGGAAGGAGAGAGAAGGAAAAGAGGAATGAGAAGGGAGAGAAGAGGGGAAAGAAGAAAGGGAGGGGAGAGAAGAGGGGCGAGGTGAGGAACAAGAAGAAGAGAGAAGCATGTGAGCGAGAGAAGAGATGGGATGATCGTGGAGAGGGAAGATAGAGGGAGAGTCGGATTGGTTGGGGGTGGGAGGGGGGAATGTGAGAGAGAGAGAGAGGAGTCGAGAAGTGGGAGGCGAGAGGGGAGGGGAGAAGAGATAAGAAGAGGGGAGTGCTGGGAGAGAAAGTCGGTGGGTTGGAGAGTCGGGGAAGGGGAATAGGGGTGGGGGGAGAGGATCAGAAGGTGGGAGAAGAGGGGAGAGGAGGAGTAAAGAGAGCTGGGAGAGAAAAGCGATAGGTTGAAGGGTCGGAAGAAGGGAAATTGGTGGAGGAGAGGGAAGAGAGAGGGGAGGAAAGAAGGGGAGAGAGGGAGGAGAAGGGGAGGGGGAGGAAAGAAGGGGAGGTAGAGAGGGGGCAGGAGGGTGGTCACGTATTGATTCTATTCTAATGGCTGCTTTACATGCTCTTTATTATGTTCACCCTCCCAATGGAATCCTCTTAACGCCCCCCCCCTCCTCTCTCTCTCTCTCTCTCTCTCTCTCTCTCTCTCTCTCTCTCTCTTTCTCTCTCTCTCTCTCTCGCTGTACTCATCTACTTTTATATCTATCCTTATCTGCCTGTATATCTACTTCCATTCATTCTTCCATCCTTTACCTAATCCTTTCACTCCTACTTCCTTCCAACTCTCCTCCCATCCATTCCTCCTTCCCTTACTTTCTCTCCACCTCCTTCCCTCCACGCAGTCCTCTTTCACAGCTCCCTCACCTCTTTCCCTCCATTCTCTCCTTCCTCTCCATCCCCCCTCCCCCTTCTGAAGCCTTGACAATAATTAAGTGAACTGTAATGTCTTTTTCCGATGGGCCTAAGACTTCTGGTGCGTGTGTGTGGATTCCTAAGACTTTTGGAATGAAGAGTGTAAGAGGATTGGAAGATGATGATGATGATGATGATGATGATGATGATGATGATGATGATGGTGGTGGTGGTGAGGGAGAAGGAAGGAGGGAACACACACACACACACACACACACACACACACACACACACACACACACACAGGGAGAGAGAGAGAGAGGTGCCTGTAAAATGCGTTTCCGTAAGAACCCACACATACATACACCCATCCATACATACATACATTCATCCATCCATACATACGTTTATAAATCTCTCTTGTCATACTCCTCGTCTCTTTTATCAATATTTCCACTTCAGTTCCATTTATCTCTCCTCCCCTCTTCATCTTTTACTCGTCTTGCTTCTCTTTCTCTTTGATGCACCCATTTTTCTCAAATTATTCCATTCTCTCTCTCTCTCTCTCTCTCTCTCTCTCTCTCTCTCTCTCTCTCTCTCTCTCTCTCTCTCTCTCTCTTCCAGATGCAAGTGGATGTTTCTTAACACCTCTTCCTGAGCGATTTGTTCTCATTACACATCAAAATCCTACGTTATCGATACAAACTATATTAACACGAGATAAGTAACATAAAAGAGGATGTTAAGATATGCAGAATAAGTCGCTAATGAAAAGGTGCTCAGAATCCTCCTTGACCGCCTCGTGTAGAATATGGTCCAGGTGTCTGTGTGGCCGTGAGTTCGATCCTGGTAGTTTCAGGGAGCACTTAATGGATTTGAATTCGATATCATCTTGTATACTGCCCTTCCCTCTGGCACAGTCGTAAAACTGCTCACCATCTTCCTTCCTTCCTTCCTTCCCTCCTTCCTTCCTTCCTACCGACCTACCTACCTTCTTACCTACCTACGTACCTTCTTACTTACCTACCTACCTACCTACCTTCTTACTTACCTACCTACCTACCTACCTTCTTACGTACCTACCTACCTTCTTTCTTCCTTCCTCTCGTCCTTCCTTCCCTCCTTCCTTCCTTCCTTCCTACCTACCTACCTACCTACCTACCTACCTACCTTCTTACCTACCTACCTACCTTCTTACTTACCTACCTACCTACCTACCTTCTTTCTTCCTTCCTCTCGTCATTCCTTCTCCTTCCTTCCTTCCTTCCTCTGTCGCCCTCCCTCTGCTTCCATACTCATTCTCTTTCCTCATTTTCCCTTCATCCTTTACTCCATCTGCACTTCCTTTTCCCTCATCCCTGTTTTCCTTTCCCCCCCGACTTCGTCCCTCTTTTTCCTCTCCTTTCCTCCTTCCCTCCTTCCCTCTTCCCTCTTTCCTCTCTTCCTCTTCCCTCTTTCCTCCATCTCTCCTTTCCTCCCTCCTCCTCCTCGGTGGGATGATTAAAGGTGGTTAATGATGGTACTTTCATTGTTTCAGTCCGGGAGGCGATAAGAGCCTTTAATGGATGCTGAGAGAGAGAGAGAGAGAGAGAGTGAGAGAGAGAGAGAGAGAGAGAGAGAGATAGAGAGAGTGAGAGAGAGAGAGAGAGAGAGAGAGAGAGAGAGAGAGGGCAGTATGTGAGCAGATAAAAATAAAGTAGGAAGGTGAGAGAAAGGAGGGGGGTAGTATGAGAGGGAGTGAGAGTAAAGCAGGAAGACAGATTGTGGTAGAAAATAAATAGACAAGAGTATTAGTAGAGAGAGAGAGAGAGAGAGAGAGAGAGATGCGTAGGCGTGAACGAGAGATTAGGTTATGGAGAGAATTTACGACAGAAGAGCGAGAGAATAGGGAGGAGAATGAGCGAGGAGAGAGATTATGTGAGACTGAGTGAGAGTAGGTCAGGCAGAGAGAGAGAGACAGACAGAGACAAATAGATAGTTAGGGAGAGAGAGAGAGAGAGAGAGAGAAAGAGAAAGAGAGAGAATTAATGGGAAATGTTTGTGAGAAAAAGCAAGAGTTGGAGAGCGTGGAAAAAGTATGTGTAACAAGAGACAAACATCCTCAGGAAAAAAGAGAGAGAGAGAGAGAGAGTGACTTTAGTTGCCCTTCTTCCACAGTCCACCATTCTCTTTCGGGGGTTAGGGAAGTGCTTGAGGGACGTTTACTTAGCGAGGCAGTGAAGCTACCTGGTTATATGGGTGCCAGAACGTGAAGGCGTCCCTCTCCAGCATGACATATTTCCGTAACAACCTCACGTCAGATATTTAACTTTTTTTGTGCTGCCTCCAGACTACTTTTTACTTCCTTCCGTCGGCCATTTTACTTATTTTTTTTTTTATACTTATTCTTCCGCCAGACGATTTTACTCATCTTCCTCTTTTTTTAATGGTTAAGGGAGAGAGTAAAATTGATAAAGAGGAGGATTGAGGAAGACGGCTATTTACCCTGCTATAAATCCCTCTTTCATCAGTTTCCCTTCCTTCCTCATAAAAAAAACTTTAGGCTTGTACTTCCACGTAATTGCCTAAAGTTTGGTTCAGTTACCCCCTCCTCTCCTCTCTTCTCCCCCCCTCTGTTATTCCCCCACTCAGCCTCTCCTTCCCCCCACCCCTTCTGCCTCCCCTTTCCACCCCTTCTCATTCCCTCTCCCACTTCCCACCTTTCATTCCTCTCTTATTCGGCTTCTTGTCCTCTCCCTTTCCTACCACCTCCCTCCTTTTAATTTCTCTCCCTTCTCCATCCCTCTACCTCCCTCCTTTTTCACTCCCCCGTCTTCCTCCCCCTCCCCTATGTATTCGTCACCTCCCACTGTCTTCATATCCCTCCAACCTCCTCCCCCCTCTTCACTCTTCCTCCCCTACTTACCCTCACCCTCCTCACTCCTCCTCTTGCCCCTCCTACACTGACTTCTCCCTCCATCCCCCTTCCAACTCAGCCCCCCTTCCCCTCTCCCCCTCTAAATAATTGGCGTTTAATGCTATGAGACGAGCAAAGTTTATTTAGTCATAGTGGTTATTGATTTGCGTTTTATTTCTTTTATTCTCAACTTGGATCGTTTCTTTCTCTCGATTATGGGTTCTCGGTTAGGAATTCTCTCTCTCTCTCTCTCTCTCTCTCTCTCTCTCTCTCTCTCTCTCTCTCTCTCTCTCTCTCTCTCTCTCTCTCTCACCCACCCACCCACACACACACACACACACACACACACACACACACACACACACACACACACACACACACACACACACACACCACTCCCCTATGAACACACACCCCTCACCCCTATATATATATACACACACACACACACCCATCACCCCTTTGCACACACACACACACACTTACACACACACAACCACACACGGAGACACACAATCAATTCTGTAGAAAGCCCTGTACTTACATATGGAAAATAAGTAGGTTGGTCTCCCCTTCTATTCCCTACTCCCATGACTCACACCCTCTCCACCTGTCCACACAACACCTGATAGACGCTTCATAATCATGGGGATGGGGAGGTTGTGGGGAGGGATTGGAAGACAGGGAAGTATGGGTTGAACTGGAAGAGACAGGCAGAAATAGGGAGGATGGTAAACTTGTGGAGAAGGACTGGGAGGCAGGGAGGGATGGGGAGGTCGTGGAGAGGGATAGGGAGACAGGGAGGGATGTGTAGGACTAGGGGAGACAGGCAGGAATGGGGAGATGGTAAAAGTGTGGAAAAGGATTGGTAGAGTGAGAGATGGGGAGGTTGTGGGGAAAGGAAATAAGGGATTGTGTGGCTAAAGATTGAAAGGGTGCAGGGAGAGATGGAGAGGATGTAGGGAAGGATGGGGAGGATGTGGTGAAGGATGAGTGATGTGGAAAAGGATGATGAGGATGTGATGAGGAATGGAGAGCGTTGTGGGAAGGGTGTGGGGGAGAATGGGGAGGTTGAGGGTAGGGTGTGGAGAGAGAGAGAGAGAGAGATAAAGAATAGTCCATGAAGGCATAACATACTGTACAACCGTATGATGGAAGGAGAAATTACCTTTACTTAGTATTGACTCAAGAACGCAGTTTATTCAGTGTATTATTCATGTGTGTGTGTGTGTGTGTGTGTGTGTGTGTGTGTGTGTGTGTGTGCGTGCGTTCTTGAGTGCCTGCCTTTACGAATTCGTGCAAAAGGGCGATATGGAAGCAGAGCAATACAGACCTGGAGACGTAATGGTTGGGTGGTTCGAGGTAAGAGCACTTAATCACAGAGAAAGACAGGTTAAAGAAGAGGTCAGATTGGGTCATATACGAATATTGTCCCCTGAGAGAGAGAGAGAGAGAGTTAAAAGGTCAGATCAGGTCAAATGAATATTGTCCCTTTGACGTCACAGTACACCAGTCCTCGTTCCCCCACCTTCCATTCTTCACCATCATCCCCTCACCCTCACCTCTCCTTCATATTTACCTGCTCCTCTCCCTCACTTCCCCTTGCCCTCATCCTCACCTTCCCCTCACACACACCTTCCCCTTGCCCTTCCTCGTCACCCCAACCACCATCCTTACTTCCCCCTCACCCTTCGCTTTTCCCTTACCTTCTTCCTACCCTACGTTTTCTCGCACTTTCCTCCACCCTTTCCCCAACCTTCCCCCACCTTCCAAACTTTCCCTTACCCCCTCACGCTCCCCCACCTTTCCCCTCACCCTTCCCCACTCTCCCTCCTTTCCTCCATCTTCCACCCTCCCCCGTTCATCACCATCCACCCACTCTTCCCCTCTTCCCTCACCTTTTCCCCCACCTTCCACCCAGACTCCTCTTGATTCTGCCACTCCCCCTTACCCCCAGCCTGCCTGCATGAGCGACGTTAGCACTAGGAGGGGAAATAAAATGGGCGATTCTGGGCGCTAAATTGTCGTTCCCCCGCTAAATTGTCGTTGCGCCTGGCTTTAGGGCGGGACCTACGTGATGCAGCAAAACCCAGACGAATGGCCCTCGTATTTTTCGGTCGTTCCTGGTCGTGTTTGGGTCGCTTTGGGGGGTTCATTTTTTGGTGTTTGGAGCCAGTTTTAATTTCGTTCCTGGTGGTTGTTTTTGTCGCGCTTTTTAGGTTAATTTTTTGGTGTTTGGAGCCAGTTCTAGTTTCGTTCCTGGTGGTTGTTTTTGTCGCTTTTTTAGGTTATTTTTTTGGTGTTTGGAGTCGGTTGTGGTTTCTTTTTTCTTGGGGGGGGCGACAAATGTTTTCCCTTGCTTGGAGTCATTTTAGGGGGAAGGCTACAATTTTTTTTCTCTTGTTGTTTGTAGTCAATTTTGGTTACTTTTTTTTTGGGGGGGGATGGGCGCTGCAATTTTTTCCCTTGTTTGGTGTTTTTTTGGGTGGAGAGGGGCACGATTATTTTTTTTTTGTGCCCGTGGTCGTTCATGCTTAACGACTGATGCAGAAAAACTCGGGACGATTGGTTGTCGTAATTTTAGTTGTTCTTGTTGGCTGTTTTTGTTTTCTTTCTTTCTTTTTTTTTTTTTCGTTTTTATCCTTGCCAAAATGATGCAGGAAAATCGGGACCGAACGGTGAAAGTAATTCTTGGTCGTTCCTGGTCGCTTTGTTTTCGTCGTTTTCGTTTCTGTGTGTGTGTGTGTGTGTGTGTGTGTGTGTGTGTGTGTGTGAGAGAGAGAGAGAGAGAGAGAGAGAGAGAGGTGTAAATTTTAGTTGTGTTTTTGGACGTACAATGTTTCTCTTTTTCCTATTTCATTCGTTTTTTCTTCTCGTTCGTCGTTTTTGATCTATGTGATGCAGCAAAATACGACATACATTTGATTGCAACTTAGTCTCAACCTTTTGTCAGTAATAATTATCGTCTCTTGGCCTTCTCCTGTCAGTTTGCCTGTAAAGTGAGCAACAACCTGGCTGAGAGCAACTTTGGACAGGTGGAAGACGTGGTGGCAATTCCTGTCACGGTTGCTGTCTGTCCCACGTTTCCTGACACACACACACACACACACACACACACACACACACACACACACACACACACACACACACACACACACAAAAGACCTACAGACAAATAATTATGATAGAAATTCAGATACGCAGTAGACTGCAGACTGTTAATGGGCCTGCCAGTTAGATAATTAGATAGATAGATAGATACAGGAAGAGGAGGGGTAGGGGCTATTACTGGGCAAGTCAGGTTGATAGATACAGTAGATAGATAGATATATAGAGAGAGAGGAAGGGAGGTTAAGTTGGTATACCAAGAAAACGAAAAATGAAGGACGGAAAGAGACATTGGTATAATAGAAAGTCATCTACACAGTGAAGTGAATTACAGTCTACGAGTATTTCTGAGAAAGGGTGGTAGATAGAGAGAGCGGGGAGGAGGAGGGAGGGGTGGTGGGGGAGGTAAAGTTTGATGTACCCCCCTCTCTAACACCCCCCACTCTCCCTAACACCCTCACATCCCCCATTCTCCCTGACCTCCCCTCCCACTTCCAGCTTTAAACAGTGAAAGGTCAGGATGAAACCAGTCACTCCCTTTGATGTCCACTCACTGTACTGATCCTTCTCACTGTTAATTGTCCCTCAGTTTATTTGTGGTCTTGCTGTCCCCTTACGATTTATAAAGTTTTGGAAAGCCCCCTCGTATTAAAGGGGTTAAGGAAGGATATATATAGTCAAGGAAGGCTTTATCTAACTCAAGGAAGACTTTATCTAACTCAAGGAAGACTTTATCTAACTCAAGGAAGGCTTTATCTAACTCAAGGAAGACTTTATCTAACTCAAGGAAGACTTTATCTAACTCAAGGAAGGCTTTATCTAACTCAAGGAAGACTTTATCTAACTCAAGGAAGACTTTATCTAACTCAAGGAAGGCTTTATCTAACTCAAGGAAGACTTTATCTAACTCAAGGAAGGCTGTATCTAACTCAAGGAAGACTTTATCTAACTCAAGGAAGACTGTATCTAACTCAAGGAAGACTTTATCTAACTCAAGGAAGACTTTAACTCAAGGAAAGCTTTATCTAATCAAGGAAGACTTTATCTAACTCAAGGAAGACTTTATCTAACTCAAGGAAGACTTTAACTCAAGGAAAGCTTTATCTAACTCAAGGAAGACTTTATCTAACTCAAGGAAGGCTTTATCTAACTCAAGGAAGACTTTATCTAACTCAAGGAAGGCTTTATCTAACTCAAGGAAGACTTTATCTAACTCAAGGAGGCTTTATCTAACTCAAGGAGGCTTTATCTAACTCAAGGAAGACTTTATCTAACTCAAGGAGGCTTTATCTAACTCAAGGAGGCTTTATCTAACTCAAGGAAGACTTTATCTAACTCAAGGAGGCTTTATCTAACTCAAGGAGGCTTTGTTTAACTCAAGAAAAGGCTTTATCTAAGCCATCCAGCTCGAAAAGTCTCCAAAGCTGAATGAAATCGTCTGTTAGCAGTAAGAAAAATAATATAGCAAGTAAATCATTTTAGGGAAGGATTTAAACCCTTTGATAATCACCTTTTCTGCTGAACTCTCTCTCAGTTGATTATTGTCCTGCGTCTGCCTACCCTGTTGCGCCTCTCCTCACATTTTGAAACACTTTGATGATACCGTAGTTCAGGCCGCCTACCATCCACTCATGCGATTTAGTGTCCCCTTGAAGTGACCCTGCATTGAAAGACAGCCCAGATTATTCTTGTATCAGACACCAGCAGTAAAACTAAATGGATGTCTGGAGCTCTCATCATGTACAGATACAACCTTAATCTTTCCTTTGGCGAGTTTCGCAAATGTCCAAACCACACTTTCCTGCCATTTTGAAGTAATACGCGAGGCAGAGTCAGCTTTGAGAGAGAGAGAGAGAGAGAGAGAGAGAGAGAGAAAGAGAGAGAGAGGAGTTTGGTGCTGAAAATGTCGATCGAATATTGAAAAGGTCCCAGCTCAGATCTCGCATATCAAAACAGCTATGATTGTTGGAAGCCATGATCGAGTTGCTTAAATGTCACACGAGTATTATAAACGAGCAAACCAGCTCCGGTCCACAATTTTCAAGCAACAGGTGGGTCTGAATCGGCTTTGAAAGAGTGTTTGATACTGTTTACAAATGATGATGAATACTGAAGCTTCAATCGTGTACTAAAACATCGATTGAGTATTGTAAATTGTCACTCGAGTATCGTAAATGTCCAGACCATCCCCTGTCCACTATTTTTAAGCAATATGTGGGTGTGAATCGGCTTTGAGAGAGTGGTGGTGGTGGTTGTGGTGGTGGTGGCGAGCGTCCTGGGGAAACTCATTGTGGCAGAAGCGTGGCGTCTTTGTGGGCATTAGTTTCCATTGGTTCCCTCTCACAATCCTCTTTCTGTGGGACTGCCTGCTGTTGCTGTTGCTGTTCCTGCTGCTGCTGCTGCTTCTGTGGATTGGGGGTAATGCTCCTAGGTGTGACGGAGAAGAAGAGAGGCAGGGACAAGTAGAGAGAAGGAGAGAAACAGGGACTAATTAGAGAGACACAGGAGAACAGGGGGAGAGACCTACAGAAAGATTTTGCTGTTGTTGCGATTTTTCAGGTGTATATCTGGGTTCGATTAATGCTCGTGTGTGTGTGTGTGTGTGTGAGAGAGAGAGAGAAAGTACTTCAGCACACTTAGATTAAGTACACATCATCTACCCAAGAGGTCCTTCTGGGTCGAGTAAAACTGTCTGACGGTAGCAAGAATAAAGGGAAAAATTCGTTGTCTTGCCGGAGGAAATAAAGATGTCCTTAGAAGAATTGAAACAGGTGATGTGAAACGTAGGTGCTACATAGGTGAAAGAAAGGAAACATATAGTGAACGGAAATACTACATAAGGTGATCAGATCCTATATATGTGAACTGAATTAAATGCATTATATGTAGATGAATTATATATTTATGTTGAATAGTAAATAGGAAACTAAAATACCACGTACACTGAGTAAAATAGAAGTGCTACCTACTTGAAATAAATCCAGAATTATGAGTAACAAATGATATATGTTAAACAGGGACTACATATGCGAAATAAACTGCAAAAGTGAAACAGAAAAGACCTGATATGTGAAGTAAATATTGCAAATGCTAAAGAGAAATGCAGTATTGTGTGAAAATGGAATGGAATGGTATATTGTGTGAAACAGAAATGGTGTATATACGAAGTAGGACAGATATCACGTTCATGGAAACACGAGTACGTTTGACAGCCGTAGGAGGTACAAAGAAAGAGGCCAGAGAGATAGACACAGGCTCAGAGGTGACACAGATGTAACACACACACACACACACACACACACACACACACACACACACACACACACACACACACACAGTAGCAAAAGGGACTGGTGTGCTCCTTTAGATGGCACTGTGTGTGTGTGTGTGTGTGTGTGTGTGTGAGAGAGAGAGAGAGAGAGAGAGAGAGAGAGAGAGAGAGCGCAGAAACAACCGGAGAAATACATACAAAGTGACAGCTGAACACTCTCAGAAGCGTGTGTGTGTGTGTGTGTGTGTGTGTGTGTGTGTGTGTGGTATTACAGAAACGACCTGAAAGACAAACAGAGACAGCGATTTGATTTGTTTGTGTATGTCTGTGTGTCTGTGTCAACAAAGACTCAGAACCTCTCCAACACACACACACACACACACACACACACACACACACAAAACATCACATCATCTGCTATCAAAGGCTCTTTCCTCTCCCCTGCCGCACCCCAAAACATGAATTATTGAGCATTTGTTTTAATATCTATGCAAATGACTTCACCTCTCTCTCTCTCTCTCTCTCTCTCTCTCTCTCTCTCTCTCAGTCTTGTCAGTTTTAATATTCTGTTAGCGCTGCAATCGATTGTATTCAAGCAAGAGTGAGTCACAGGAGCCTCAGTGATAGATAGAAGACTGGTAGATACGTAGCAGTCCCCTCGCCCTTCATTCTACCATCATAGTAGGAGTGATAGGATACTTGTGACACTCTACAGAATACGAAGCACGGAACACCACTGCATTATCTTCTACACTGTCTAAGGATGTCCTAGTGTTCATGGCGTTCACTATGGAAACTTTATTTGTACAAGGAAGAAGGAACCAAAGGCCAAGAGCTCGCAAACAGTTCCTTCCAAGAAAAAAAAAGATATAACAGTGAGTCAAATCCAACCTTGGCGTGAGATACGTGGCACTGTGACGGCCCATCACGGTGAATGGCACAGTATCCAGAAATGCTTATAATAACAACAGCAGCTGTGACTATGTGGGTGAGTAGGTGATTTGGCTTAGTCGTGAAAGCAAGATTAGTGATTTTTAGCATCCTCGTGAAAGCTGGGTTATTAATAGGATGTAGAACTAGGGATATGGATCGTTTGTTGTTTGTGGAGTTAGGATGATTTACACAAATCTCTCTCTCTCTCTCTCTCTCTCTCTCTCTCTCTCTCTCTCTCTCTCTCTCTCTCTCTCTCTCTCGATATATTTATTTATTTATTTACTTATTAGTGCACTTTGCATTGGAGTAACTCTGGCTATTTAATGTTCATGATGATGATGATAATAATGATTATATTAATAACTATAATAATTGTAATGATGATACTTACGAAGATGATGATTCTTATAATATTGGCGATGACAGTAATTATGGTAATGACAATGATAATTATGATGATGATATTCTGGGTAACACCTGTCGATTTGATTCCGCTAAGGAGATAAAAACCTGGGGGGCAAAGCCACTAAAAAAAAAAAAAATAAATAAAAAAAAAAGACTTAAATCGGTCTTGCCTCTTGGCCTGAAATCCGATGCGAACATTGAAAGTAATTATATTGGAGCCACGGCCGGCATTATCGGATGAGAGAGAGAGAGAGAGAGAGAACACCTGTAAAATTGTGCAGTGTGAATGAGATGCACCTAATGTGTGTGTGTGTGTGTGTGTGTGTGTGTGTGTGTGTGTGTGAGAGAGAGAGAGAGAGAGAGAGAGACCGATAAAACTTGACTATTTGAATGAGATGCCATTAGTGTGTGGAAGTTATTACCATGGTATAATTAGAGCAGACGAGACGCACAATCCCTAAATGGAACCCGGGCATTGAGCTAATTAATTGACGCAGAAATTGGCCACAGAATAAAGCAGTAACGAGGCGGAGAACACCCCCATTTTATTTAATTTGTTTTATTTTCAGGTTTATTATTGAGGACCCCCCCATTTTTTCCCCTTTTTTTTAGAACACCCCTTTTCGATTTTTTTTTTCAGGACAACTCCCCCTTTTTTCTGTTTTAATTTTGAGGACGCCCCCTTTATTGTTTTTTATTTTCTATTTTATTATCTGTTTTTGAGAACCGCCTTTTTCTATATATTTTTTATTTTCTTTTTTTTTTTGGACATTCGCCCCTTTTTATTTGTAATTTCATTTTCTGTTTCGTTTTTGAGGACTTTCCTGCTTTTTTATTGTATTTTCGATTTGATTTTTGTATATATATATATATATATATATATATATATATATGTGTGTGTGTGTGTGTGTGTCTTCTGTTCTCATTCACGTCTGCCACTATCTCACCTTTCTTCATTACTTATTTTTGTTTATATTTTTCAATTCTCTCTCTCTCTCTCCATTTTGTCTTTCTCAGTTCCCTGTAACAGTATGTGGTGTCGGTGGAGGCAATCTTATAATAGCAGGCAGTAAACTGATAATCCCACAGCTATTCATGGGACGATGCTGAGGTGTAGGAGGGGGAGGGGAAGGAGGGGGAGGAAAGGAGGGAAAAGGGGGGGCAAAAGAATGGAAATAGGATAGAATGGTGGACGGGAGGGTGCCAGTGCAAGCGGAGAAGAAAACGAGTGGCGGGGGACATGGAGGGGGGGGGGTGATTAAATCAGGAGTGAACGAAGAAAGGCAGGAGGGAAGGAAGGATTGTCAGGCAGAAAGGACGGAACAGAGAGAGAGAGAGAGAGAGAGAGATCAAGCAAGCGAGGGGAAGAAAACGAGAGACGGGGGCACATGGAGGGGGTACTCAAGCAGTGGTGGGGGAAGGAAGGAAGGATTAGCGAGAGATGAGACCCTGTAGGGAGATAGAGAGAGAAGCAACCACCCAACCAAACAAGGGGAAGAAAACGAGAGACGGGGGCGACATGGCAGGGGGGACTCAAGCAGGGGTGGACGAAGGAAGGCAGGAAGGATTATCTAGGTAGCTGATTGCCCCCGTGTTAGTGTCGTGCAGCCAAGCAGTTAGCGGACCTGCCCCCTCGTCGTATATAAAGGTGAAGGACGGGTCCAACTCACGTGTAGGGAGGTAGGAGGGGTGGGGGGGGATTGTGTGGGGGGGGGGATGGTGATTGTATTGGGACAGGGGGCAGTCATGAGGATGACTGTCGAGTTGAGTGTGAGTGATGGTGAGATGTTTTAGTGATGGTGAAGTAGTGCAGTTATAGTGATGGGGAAGATGAAATGGTTAAAGTGATTATAATGGTAACAGTGACACGCCTAGCATTAGTGGAAAATAGGATAATGATGATGATGATGAATAGTAAGAATAATAGTAAATATTGTAGTAATAATATTAAGGCTGATGAAATGTCGTTCAGTAATAGTAAATAATAATTGTAAAAGTGAAACCCCGAGTAATATTGAGGAATGTGGTGATGATGATGATGATGATACTAAAATCCATACGTAATAATAACAATAAAATGTCTCGAGTAATTGTTATAGGAAAATGCCGTAGTAAAATTAATAACACTATGTCTTTGAAAGAGATATACTGATATGCTTAAATAGTTATAGCCCACAGTATGTCGTGATATATAGTTCCATCTCATATAATTATTAGTGAGAAATGAGGTAGTAGTAGTAGTAGCAGTAGTAATAGTAGTGGTAGTAGTAATGGTAGTAGTAGTAGTAGTAGTTATTGTTGTCCCTGACTCATGTGAACGTGAACCCTGTGGACTGCAGGCTGAAATTATCCTCTTCCTGCCCTCCACCATCCACTTTTCTGGAGATAGGGGGGAAATAAGGCAATGATAGGTTGGGATATTGAGTAAAATAGGTTAATAACAATAAGGAGAAAGTAATAGTATTCATGATAGTAAAAGCCATGAGTAATTCCAGTAGTAAATCCCATGGTAAGTAGTAGACTAATTCCTTCCAAGTACCAGTAGGAAAATGTCTGAAGAATAGTAATAAAGAGAGTAAAGATGGTGACTGCATTGAGGATTACATGGGGAGGGATGGAGTCAAGGTTTGGGGTGGTTGAAAGAGAGAGAGAGAGAGAACATTTGCATATACCCGTTATTTAATTCTTACTACCAGGAGAGAGACAGACAGACACAAAGAGGGACACAGACCTCGCAGTTTAAGTCACTAATAACAGAGAGAGAGAGAGAGAATGTCACACTCCTATCCCACCATTACAGTTATGCTTCCAAATCACATGCATTTCCCATATTCCTCGTCGCACCGCCGCAATGTCTCTCTCTATAATCAACATTTTTTTTCTTAAGCAGCAGTCTCCCTTTGGCCTCTCGGTACCATAACATCTTCTTTTCATACCCTTTTACCTCCAGACGAATTTATTCAGGATGGGTGACCTGTCGTGTTGAAGGAGTATAAAGCATTCTCTACTTTTATTATTATTATTATTATTATTCTCTACTTCCATACGATTTTCTTCAGTTTTGGGAGTGACCTGTCGTGGGGAAAGAGTAGAAGGCATCCCTAATGACCATTATTAATTGTCTTTCATCCCCCAGACTATATTATTCTGTTTTGTGGGTGACCTGTCGTGGTGAAAGTGCGCAGTGCATGCCCTATAAGCCTCTTTTAAATTCTTTCTCACCCCCAAAAGATCACCAAAGGAATTCAGTCCATACTTCCAACAGACGATTTTGTTCTTGGTTATGACAGACGATTTTTATTCCCACCGATAGGCGATTTATCTCAGCCTAGAGGGAGGCTTAGAGGGCATTCCCTTGTGGTGAAGAAACTTACTTAACACCTCTCCCTTACCGATTTATTTCTAATTCTGCTGCGTTACTATATACTTATGTGTTGTTCATGCAGTTTATGTCGGTATTAAAAAGATACTTGAAGCAATATAAGAGGATATTAATGGGTAGTTTGGGAAAATAATTCGCTATGGAAGAGGTGCTAGGGAGAGAACACGAACCTTAATCGAAGTGGAGGGCTTAATTCCGCATCACGCCTCCGCAGCGCCAAAGTAAGAGGATATTAACAGGTAGTCTGGGATACAGGTCCCAATCGAAGTGGAGGGCTTAATTCCGCATCGCAGCGCCAAAGTAAGAGGATATTAATAAATAGTCTGAGGAATAAATCGCTGAGGACGAGGTGCTAGGGAGAGAATACTGGCCCTAATCGCAATGGAGGGCTTAATTCCTCATCTCATCGCCGCAGCGCCAGAGTGAGAGGATATTAATAGATAGTCTGAGGAATAAATCACTGAAGAAGAGGTGCTAGGGAGAGAATACGGGGCTTAATGGCAGTGGAGGGCTTTTTTTTCCGCATCTCATCGCCGCAACGCATCTTCATTAATAGTAAATTTATGTTTTATGTCCTGTCGTCGCAAATTTTCATCCAGGGTAGAGAAATAAATTAGCGTGACATCAGAGGGCTGGATAAAATTGCCTTGCTACAGTCCGTCTCATAAACACGGAATAAATTGGTGGGGTGGCACGCTGAGCTGGGTGTATGATACTCTCTCTCTCTCTCTCTCTCTCTCTCTCTCTCTGTCTCACACACACACACACACACACACACACACACACACACACACACACACACACACACACACACACACACACACAGGGCATCGTACGACTATCCATGCCAAAAAGAAAAAAAGATCAGAAAAAGTTAAACAAGAACAGACGAAGAGACAATATCACTGAATCCATGAAAGCCGAATTCTCGCACATTTTTTTCTCCAAGCAAATAACAGAGAAATAAAACCACCTTCCTCCAATTCCCCTCATAAACTTGGAATAAATTGTTTGATAGTCACGAGGGGGTGCTGGAGTGATTTTGCGAAAGGCATCGTATGTAACTACCCAATCACTACGACGAGGATTAAAGTTGGTGTGGATTAAGAGAGGGAGTTAGAGGGAAGGAGGATTGAGTTAGGATAGGGTGCTGGGATTTTAACATGGCATAACGGGACCTTCTTTAACCTTCCATACCTTAACATTCAGTACTATACCATACCCTGCTGTGCCCTTACCTGCCCTGTTGTGCCTAATTCTACCCTACCCTGCCCTAACCAATCTTTCCCTGCCTTCCTTTGCCCTACCCCAACCCTTCCCCCTCCCTATATTAATCTAACCTCACCCTACCTCACTACACCTAACCTAACCTAGCCTAACATTACCTTGCCTCACCTTCCTTACCTTAGCCAACCCTCCCGCTAGGCTAATCACTGCTACCTGGGATCAAAGTTAACCTGCATAAAGACGGGGGAGGCGATGGCTAAGACGGGGACATTGTTATACCCGACTTGTGTAGTGGACGTGGACGGGTTGAGCTGTGGAGGTGATTACAGGTGTGTGTGTGTGTGTGTGTGTGTGTGGTTGGGTGTGAGAGAGAGAGAGAGAGAGAGGAAGAAGAGAAGGAAGGTGAGAAGAAGAGATGAATGGAGGGATTAAGAGAAGAGAATGAGAGAGAGAGAGAGAGAGAGGCTAGAAAGGATTAGGAGAGTACGGTAGTGAGGGAGGGGAAAAGAGGGGGAGAACGAAAAAAGAGGGGGAAGAAAAAAGGAAAAAAAGATAAAATGGGAGGGGGAATGCGGGATGAAACACAGCGATAAAAACGGGCATTGCATTACGTCTATTGTTTTATTAATACCTAAAAAAAAACACTCGAATGGAAATGGAAAACAGGCGTTCATGAAATATTTCTGTACTCTGTTCATCCCTCCTCCCTTCCCCCCTTTCTCCTCGTCCCCCTTCCTCCACCTCTTCTCTCTTCCCTATCTCTCCCTCTCTTCTCTCTTCCCCCTACCTCCTCCTCTTTTCTCTTCCCCCTCCCTCCCCCTTTTCTGTCTTCCCTCTCCCTCCCCTTCTTCTCTCTTCCCTTTCCCTCCCTCTCTTCTCTCTTCCCCCTACCTCCTACTCTTCTCTCTTCCCTTCCCTCCCCCTCTTGTCTCTTCCCTCTCCCTCCCCCTCTTCTCTCTTCCCTCTCCCTCCCCCTCTTCTCTCTTCCCTCTCCCTCCTCCTCATCTCTTCCCCTTCCCTCCCTCTCTTCTCTCTTCCCCCTCCCTCCTCCTCTTCTCTCTTCCTCCTCCCTCCCCCTCCTCCTTCCTCCTCACTCATCTCCCCTCTTCTCTTCTACTTCCGTTTTAACCCCCCCTCTTTACCTCTCCTCATCTTTTTTTTCCTCCTTCTCCTCGTCCCTCTCCCCTCCCTCCCCCACCTCCCTCGTCTTCCCCCCACCCCTTTCCTCTCTTTCTCCCCTTTACCCGTCGTCTCCTCATCTCTCTTTTCCTCCATCTTTTATCCCCCCTCTCTCTCTCTCTCTCTCTCTCTCTCTCTCTCTCTCTCTCTCTCATTTCCTCACTCTTGCTTTCATCGTCACTTGCTGTCATTGTACGTACAGCACCTCTAGTTCCCATCCGCTCCTAGATCTCTCTCCCTCCTCTTTCTCCACCCCTCCTCTCCTCTCCTTCTCACCCCTCTCCTCCTCTTCCCCTCACCCCTTCCCCTCTTCATTTTTACCCCATCTCATTCCCTCCAACTTATTTTTTTTCCTCGCGTTAAGATTCGCCAAGAAGTAAAAAAGATAAGAGAGAATCATCTTTTAATTTTCCCCTTCTTCCATCGTCCCCTCATCCCACCTCCTTTCCCTCCTCTCTCCCATCTCTCCCATCTTTTCTTCCTATTCTTCTCTCCTTTTCCTTCCCCTTTCCTCTCTCCCTTACTCTCGCGTCTCATCTCCACCTGTTCTTCTTCACCTTCCATTCCCTCTCTCTATTCTCTCCCCCTCTTTCCCATTCCCCTCATCCATTTTTCCTTCCTCTCTCCTGCCCCTACCCCCCGTCTCCACTGTCTTCCCCTTCCCCCCTCACCCTTCCTATCCCTTCCCCCTCACCTCATTTACTCTCCCTTTTCCCTTTTCCTCCCCTCCCTCTTCTTCCTTCTCTTCCCTCTCTTCTCCCCGTCCTTCTGTCTCTTTCCCTTCCTCTCCCTCTTCATTCTTCCCCCCTCTTTCCTTCTCTTTTCCCCCCTCTTTCCCTCCCCTCCCTCCCTCCTTCGGTCTGGCTTAATGACTCAAAGTTTAATGAAATCGCAAAGTGAAGAATTGAAAATTAAGTCGTGATAGGGAGTCTCTTCGCCAACTAAAGTCTCAAGAAATTTTAAAGTCTCTCCCCTCCCACTCTCCTTTCCTCTCTCTCTCTCTCTCTCTCTCTCTCTCTCTCTCTCTCAAGTACATTTCTGAAATATGGTGATTTATTTGAGAGAGAGAGAGAGAGAGAGAGAGAGAGAGAGAGAGAGAGAGAGAGAGAGAGGAATAGTCACTTCCGGGATTTCTTTTTTTTTTTTTTCCTAAGTCCAAAATTTTTTCCTTTTTTTTTAATCCCAATTCGTAGCTTCCCATATAATTTTTCACTGTCGTCTTCCATCATTAATTTTTTTTTCTTTTTCGTCTGCGTTCCATTATTCATCGTCTATAAGGATTTTTGTTGTTGGATTTTTGGGGCGATGGGGTAGCCTTTTTCGTTAACCTCTTCAGTACGATGCGCCTCTCCTAACTCGACTTGTTTAGTGGCAGGAAGAATAAACATCTATGTGTATCTGTAAGTGTCTTTTTATCTGTGTATCTATCTATTTCTACCAATCTATCTATCAGTGTCTGTATCTATCTACTTATCTGTCTATCTGTCTGTCTGTCAGTGTGCGGCAAAGGGTTAAACAATTTCGTCATCCAGGTGTGCATTGCCTTCAGGTGTGTCTCGTATACTTCTATTCTCGCAGGTTTAGGAAGTTCCCTAGCACCTTTTCCCTAGCGATTTATATTCCATCCTATGCCTTACTGCTCTCTTGTATGTTGTATTCTCTTTTAACCACCAACACGGAAGACAAAACACACACACATGAGATTTATAAATGAGCTGTATGCAGAGATAAATTGGTAAGGAAAAGGTGTTACGGAGCTTCCATAGCAGGAGTATCTTTTATTATATTTTCAGTTCCCCCCCTTTTTTTTTTAAGAAATACATTGAGGTGGTTTGTCCATATAGAGAGTGAGAGACTAACTAGGAGAGAGTATGTGTGTGAGGTGGAGGGGAGGAATGGAGTAGAAAGGTATATGAGGGAGGGGTGTGTAAGTTGGGGGGAAGGCAAGCGAAATGGCAGATATTAAATAAGTAGGCAGATAAATAAATAAAGCTAATAAATAAACAAAAATAAAATAGCTAAGAACAAACTATTTATTTGTGGATCGATAATTAACACCTGTTCTGTTTTCTTCCAGGTATGTCAGACGATTGAATTCACCTCAAAGGAACTTACCTTTGCCCAAGAATAAGGTAAGAATTTGATAAGATATAGAGACAATTTTTTTTACTATATTTCAGAGCTGGTTTTTGGCATCTATTTTTCGCCGCTAAATTTCTGTCTGTAAGTTTACGTATATTGTGTCTTTCTTGTATATTTATTTCTTTATAATTATCCACTCAGTATTTGTCTTTTCTGTATTTTACCTTTTTATATTTATCTATACTATTTTACATTTATCTATCTTTTTTCTAATCCCTTACAATTACCTTTTTTTATAATTATTCGTCTTTGTTTTTATCTCTTTATGCCTTCAGATATATTTTAAAACAGCCTCTCGAACTAATATTTATTTCTCTTGATTCCTTTATTTTTTATGGTGGTGGGATGTCAGGGAATTGTTATAAAGCCATAAATAATATATACTCTTCTGGGTATACGGGATATTGAAAACTGGCTACCCCATCAAATCTCGGAGGTAATAATTTCGGGGTATACTCGCTTGTGTGTGATGTTGGAATACGTACATATATATATACCACACACACACACACACACACACACACACACCATTCTTCTTACCCCCTCCTCTCACAGTTTCCCCTTACCCTAACCCTTTTGTGTGTGTGTGTGTGTGTGTGTGTGTGTGAGAGAGAGAGAGAGAGAGAGAGAGAGAGAGAGACAGAAAGAGAGAGAGAGAGAGAGAGAGGTGAAAATTATTGATTGATTGAATCAGTCTGTCAATCATTAGTCCCCCCCCCCTCTCTCTCTCTCTCTCATCCCACTTCACTCACACTTTCCTCCCTTCCCTCACTGTCCCCTTCCTCTCCCCTCTTCCCTCTCTTCTCCCCTCACACCATCTTAGTGTCCATTCTCACCTCTCAAGCCAGGTTTAGTGTCCATTGCCTCCCCTTACGCTCTCGCAAATCCCCAACGCCCCACTCTTTCCCCTCATCCCCCCTCCCCTCATCCTTCTTCCCTCATCCCCCTCCCCTCAACCCCACCTGTTCCCTCGTGTCTTCCCACTATTCCTTCCCCATACCCCTTTCCTTTCTGCTCTCCCCATTTCTTACCTCCTGCCCTCACGCTTTCCCCTTTATTCATCCCCTTCTATACTCTCCTCTCCATTCCTCACTCCTCTCATTCTCCCCTCACCTTCCTCACTCCCCTCGCTCTCCCCTCACTTTCCTCTCCCTCCCTCACATCACCTTATGGTCTGTCCACGCCTCTTTCAAGCCTGGTTTGGTGTTTCTTGCCTCCCCTTATGTTTTCCCAATCCTTTCCCTGCCTCACCTTACCCCTCACCGAACCCCTCACCCCACCACGCCTCACCATACCTCTCCCCTCTCATCTAATCCCATCTCAGCCATTCGTAATCCTAACAGCATCCACATCCTTCCCTGTCCTCTTCTATACGTATTCATTTCCACATTCTCATCCACAGTCTTGCAAGCTCTCACATCCGCACCCCCTCTCACATCTTCTCTACACTCCTCTCATTTACCCTTCATCTCCTTTTTTCTCTCACTTACACCATCCTACACCCTCTCTCTCCCTCCAACACCTTCTCAACCCTCTCCTCACCCCCTTCCACACATCCACACCCTCTCTTTACCTCCCACCCTCCCATACACCTCCAAAACACTTTCATCCACCTCCCCAGTCTGTCACATCTCCTACACTCCCTTCCACATCTCCACACCCTCTCTCTTCATCCTACCCTCCCACCTCTGACACACCTCCCCATCTTTCTCCCTCCTTCCTCTCCTGTCTCCTTCATTCCTGTCACATCTTCAGTCATTCCACACCTTTCTTTCCCGCCACTGTCCAACACACACATCCATCCCTTTCTTCCACTCAATCTCCACATTTCAGCACCCTCCACACCTCGTGTCTCGCCGTCTTTTTCCTCCACACACACACACACACACACACACACACACACACACACACACACACACACACACACACACACACACACACACACACACACACACACACACACACACACACACACACACACACACACACACACACACACACACACACACACACACACATTCTTCACCCTTATCCACACCTCCTTTCCCACCCTCTCCCTTTCATTCTCCACCCTTCATCCCTCCCCGCCATCTTGCCTCTCACTCTGTCTTCATCCTCCAGACACACACTCCACCCTCACCCCAGTCCACATCACCTCTCTCACCCTCTCTCTTTCTTCCACACACTCTCCACCTTTTACTCCCTCTCCGCTTTCTCTTCATCCCCCTTCTCCTCCCTCTCAGCTCTCTCATCTTCCTCCGTTCCCACCCTCTCCGTTCTCTATTCTACCCCTTTCTCCCTCCCTGTCAGCTTTCTTCCTCCCCTTTTTCCCTCCCTCAGCTCTCTCTTCCTCCCTCTTCTCCCTAGCTTCCTGCCCCTTCTCCCTCCGAACCCCAGCATCTAATAAAGTAGTATTAATGCTGCGATAAATAAAGCATTGGCTCCCAGATAGAGTATAATGTCTGGATTCTTATTGATGGTTTAGCCCCTCTCTGGTGCCTCCTTTATTTTTTCAGCCTTACTTTTTCTTTATTTTTTATTTGATGATGGGAATGTAAGGCTGGTTTTTGTGTTGAGAGAGAGAGAGAGAGTGGGGGGGGGGACAGACAGACATACAGTGTATCTGAATATTTGAGACAGAGTTGGAGAATTGTGTGTGTGTGTGTGTGTGTGTGTGTGTGTGTGTGTGTGTGTGTTTGTGTGTGTGTGTGTGCATTCATAAACTTCCCAATAACCTCCCTGACCATTCCGCTATGCAATCGCCATCTCCACCTCCTCCACATTCATTGCCCTGCTCCACATTCATCCTTCTGCTCCATTTCCCGTCTCCACGTCTGCCTTATCTGTATGCAAAGACTCATTCACCTTTCATTCATACCTAGAGACCAGGCCCTGTGTTTTCGGAGGCTCCCTAACACCTCTTCTTTAGCGATTTATTTTTGGATACGGCTGGTTAATATTTTGTGTCTTATTTATGCAGAGTTTGGCGATATTAGAATGATTAAAGCAACACAGATGAGGATGGTAATGTATAATAAGGAAACTAAATCGCTTAGGAAGAGGTGTTAGGAAGACTCACGGCTCCTTTTCTCCCAGGTCAAAGTTCAAGTCCTTCATTGTCTTCAGGAATCGTTTGTCGACGTGTGAATTTTGTTATATTCTTGATGAGAGGCAAAGGACCGTCTTCATATCCATTTCCATCCACTTTCATCCATCCACTGTCTCATCCACATCATGAATCATCCACCCATGTCATCATTCTCCACAGTCAATCAATCAAACATATCTGTCTCTAAACTTATCCACCTTTATCCATGTTCATCCACCCACTGTCTCATCCACACCTTAAAATCATCCACCCATACTTGCCCATATACCTCCACATTCATCCATCCGCAGGCTCATCCACATATTAAATCATCCACCCATACTGATCACTCCACAATCAAACATATCTCCTCGTTGAGTGATCCATTTATATCCACATTCATCCACCCATACACTCATCAGCACGTCAAATCATCCACCCAGGCCTCATCACTCACTCACTGCAAACTCATCCATCCCTCTGTTCAGACTCCCAATACCCGAACGACATAAAACTTACAACAAATTGGACTTCCGTTCTGTGCTGTGTGTGTGTGTGTGTGTGTGTGTGTGTGTGTGTGTGTGTGTGTGTGTGTGTGTGTGTGTGTGTGTTTTAACAGTCCATTCAACACTGATGCAGCAAGCCCAAAAATAGGATAGTTGGCAGTCAGGCTTCTGTATGTGTGTGTGTGTGTGTGTGTGTGTGTGTGTGTGTGTGTGTGTGTGTGTGTGTGTTTGTTTTCTGGTTCCTATGACCCACTCAGCGGAAGAAAATAGTTTGTCGTTAACTAGATATGATGACCTGATAACGATAGGTATTAAATAGAAAATAAATGAGCGAAAAAAAATGATCCCGTTCGCAGATAATGGAGCGTATCATTCCTATACTCTCTCTCTCTCTCATTTTTTTTTATTTTTCATTTTCATTTTTCTTTTCCCCTTTTTGAGACAGTTGGAGTGGAAGGGTGGAGTGCATTATAACTTTGAAACTTCTAGTAGGAACTGTGAATGTTAGGCTTCTGCATCCCTCTATTTTTTCTTTCTTTTTAGAGAGAGAGAGAAAGGGGGGGGGTTGAGGGAGAGGGAAGAAGCCTTTAGTTAATGACGATAATTTTTTGAAAGGGTGACGAAGATGAAAATTGTCTAGTCTTTTATATATCGTTGCTGATTGCTTTCTGTGTTGTGGGATGCAGGCTAATTACATCATATAAAGGTAGCTGTTCTTTAAGTGACCCCTAAGTATATGGCGTGTCTTATTTGGATCTTAAACTTCCTAATTTCAGGTACGTACAGTCAGCCCAATAAGTATCATCCCTCATACGGCACTTATAATGCTGAAGTATGGACGAAACGTTGTGATATATGGGGCATCCTGTGGTTGTAAATGAAAATATTAGGTATTTAATAAAACTCGAAATAGAACAAAAGATCACATACTTGGTGGTGTATGTTTTGAGGCACCAGATTTATTGCTTCATGTGTGTCTGTAGAATTCGCTCATTTTCACAACCATCGTACCTTAAAGGGTCCTTACTTTTTTGGGGGGTGTACTGTACATAGTCATAAGTGTCTCTGTATTGACTGGTGGGATAATAACACTTAGGAGAGTGAGCTTAATGGTATGTTATTGACTTGATTTGCATATTACAATGAAGGGAGCAAAATGGCCTTCGATGTGAACAATTTTGCATACATCTCACATTAGTTGAAAGTAGTCTCCTACAGTCTCTTTAAGTGGTGAGTGTATTCATTTATTTACTCAATTAATCCCTTCATCATGTTGAGGTTTATACATTCTGCAATCTTATTCATCTTAGCTCACAATGAAGAGGTTAAACAGTGTCCAGAAATATTTTAAGCACCATAGTTTATTATATTATTTTATTTATCTGTTTATATATTTTTAGCTTCAGTCACGGGAAAAACTCTCATAAAATAGAAAAAAATCTGTGAACCCAGTTATTCCCTTTTTGCAACCACATAACTTTTTTTTTTTTTTTTTTTTTTTTTAACTGTATGGCTCTTTCTATTTTTCCACCACCTGACGATTCTTTTTCACCGTAGGGCATACCTCCCTGTTATATCCGTAAATGCAACCCGCCACTTCCAACTCATTACCACTTGATGTCTTTTCCCCCACTTGGCACTATCACCCCAGACCCCTAAATACCCACCGCGTATCAGACAAGTCAAGAGCGTCTGGAGGGTCGGGTTATCGTGAGGTCAAGGGTTCGAATGATAGGCGAGGGAGGGGGTGGGGTATTGTTTTAGTGGGCTTAGGAGGTTCACAGACATCTCTCCCTCTATTATTGTGGGATCTGGCCTTCCACTGGTTAGCACGTCTGACACGCAACTGGAAGAACCCGGGATCGATTTTCCTGCTGGTCAGATGTTTGGATAGTTTGCTTCCACCTCTGTTTGCTAATTCAGACACCACCGACTGTCGCGTGGGGAATGGTAAGAGAAGGCTTCGACACTAGCAAGATTTGATTGTGTCCATTACCGACCCCCCAGTTACCCCCTTTCCCCTCACTTACCCCTTCTCCCCATTTATTCCCCCCATTTAACCTCCCTTCCCCCTTTCCCCAGCTACCAGGGCCCCTTCCCCTTATCCTTCGCCTCTCTCATTTGTTTACGTCATGGCTCTCAGGTCCCCCGGGTTCTCCATTTTGTTTGTGAGTCCGCGATAAACCTGGGAGTAGAGGGCAGACTAAGAAATTCCAGTCCAATTATATGTTTTAGCGGAGACCCGAAGGACCATTTGTTGCTAGTTTCTTCTCTCTCTTCTCTCCCCTCTTCCTGCTCTTCCCTTCTCTTCCACTTCCCCTCCGTTTCTCCTATCCTTTCCTCCCTGTCACTCCTTCTCCCGCTTCTCTCTTTTCCCTTTTCCTCTCTCCACTTTCTCACACCTCTCGCCTTTCCCTTCCTCCCCTTCTCTTCATCTTCTTCGTCTCTCCTATTCTTTCGTTCCCTCTCTTCACCCCTTTCCTCCCTCTCTCCACATTTTGTCACCTTCATTCTTTCCCCTCTTCTCTCCCCTCTTTCCCCTCGTCCCCATCCCTTCCCCTCACCTCTGTTTCCTATCCCCTCTCTTTCCTCTTTCGTCCCCCCCCATTTTCGCCTGTTTCCCCCTCTTCCTTCCCCCTTTCCCCCTTCCCTCTTCCCCGTCTCCCTTTGTCTCCCTTTCCTCTTCCCCCTTTTCCATCTTTCCCCAGCCTCTTTCCCCTTCTCGATCAACTGCAACGCAAATACTGTCTGCCTATCTATCTATCTGTCTGTCTATCTATCTATCTCTGTATTCATTGCCAGACGCCTTAATCCCATGAGAAGTGGCCACAAACAAATCGCCTCCACTTCGCTTCCCCCACCCCCCAACTTACAGCCCCCTCCTCTCTCAAAAACCTCTTTACTCCATCCTTCATCTCATCCTTTGTCTCCCTCTCGCCCTTTCCATCTCATCTTCGGTCTCCCCCTCCATCTAATCCTCGGTCTGCCCCTCCCTCTCCCCCCCCTCCATCTCATTCTCGATCTCCCCCCCTCCCTCTTCCCCTGTCCATCTCATCCTCGGTCTCCCCCTCCCTGCCCCCCTTCCCTTTAACTCAAATACACAGTGGATATAAGCATTCCCACGAAAACAATTATTGAAGGACACAAACACATGTAAAATACAATTGAATCGAGGGAATAAAAACTAACACCATTTATAGCAAAAACAGAAAATGAAAATAAACCAGGAAAAACAAAAACAACATTCAAGGTACAAATTAAAAACAATATATATATATGACAAACACATACACCAAAACAATTATTCAAACAACAAAGGAAAATTCGTGTATTGAAGCTGATCCCTATGTGAGGTTCTAGAATTAAAGGTAAAGTGTGTGTTATAATCGTGGGAAGTTTGTGGAAGTGAGTCTAGGCATCTTACCAAGGTGATGATATAGATGGGTAACTTGGAAGATGTGTGTAAGACGTGTAAAAGATGTGTTAGGAGACGAAATGAGTCTTAGATGTTGAGGAAAATACATATTACACACACACACACACACACACACACACACACACACACACACACACACACACACACACACACACACACACCAAAGCAATTATTCAGGCAGCGAAAATATTATTAACTATGCTAAGATAAATCAGAACTTAGAATATGAAGTAAAAAAATTAACACAAGAAAACACACACACACACACACACACACACACACACACACCAAAGCAATTATTCAAACAGCGAAAACCTTATAAATTATTGTTGGTCCGATGGTAAGCATGACAATTATAGCGAAACAATAGAGCGAAAACAAAAGCCGAAAAAAAACTATTCCCCTCCCTGACCCCCTCCCCATTTGACCCCTCCCCCTGATCCCTCCACCTGACCCCATCTCCACTTGACCCCTCCCTGTGATCCCTCCACCTGAACCCCTCCACCTGACCCCTCCCCCACCTGACCCACCCCCATCCATCATTAGCTTTTGGATACGCTTCCCCTTTCATCCCTCCCCGCCTTCCTAAATGCACGCTCACATGCATGTGTACGCACGCACCCACGTACAGGCATGCATATACATGCATACATACATACATACATAATTACATGCATACATACATATAACATACACACATAATGGTCCTGAAAGACATCCATTTAAAATCATACATCCATGCATGCCGTATATTCATACATGCGCAGATAGTTGCAATGAAATATATACATACATACATGCATATATATATATATATATATATATATATATATATATATATATCCGTGTATGCATAATGTCAGTTCAGTTATTTATATGGGAAATTGTATCCTCGTTTTTTTCTGTGCCTTTCCAAGGGTCATCAAGTTATCATTTTTATTATTTAACTTGTCAAATGTTGCAGAATAGTGGTGAAGCCAGAAGTGTGGAGGCAAACACGCACTTCACCACACCACCACACACTCTGACTACTGTACACTACACGGGACCATGAGCACACGCACTCTTGCACACACACACACACACACACACACACACACACACACACACACACACACACACACACACACACACACACACACGCACGCACGCACGCACGCACGCACGCACGCACGCACGCACGCACGCACGCACGCACGCACGCACGCACACACACACACACACACACACACACACACACACACACACACACACACACACACACACACACACACACACACACACACACACACACACACACACACACACACACACACACACACACACACAAACCTCCCACGCACTGTTGCACAATTTCTGAAAGGGTCATAATTTTACGCAAAGAGGGAGGGGGATTTAGTAGGGGGGATTGGGGTGGGGGAGGAGAGGGGGTTGGGGAGGGGGAGAGGGTTTTGGTGTCACCCGCTGGACCGAGTTTGATGGAGGCTAATTAATGTCGGATATAGACAACCAATTAACTAGGGAGGGAAGTGGAGGGGGGGAAGGGAGGGGGAGAGAGAGGAAGGGGAGGAAAAGTAGGGGGAGAGGGAAGAGGGAAAGAAGGGAATGGGGAGAGCATAGGGGGAGGACAGGAGAAGGACTATCGTAGAAGCAGAAGGGGAAGAGGAAGAGAAAGGAGGGAGGGATGGAGGAGGGGGAGAGGAGCGATGTGGAAGCTTAGGGAGAGGAGTGGAGAGGAGAGGGCGTAAGAGAAAGAGGGGAGAAGGACCATCGAAGGAAGAGGAAGATGGGATTTAGTCATTCATCTTTCCTTCTTTCACTTTTACCGTCTCTTCCTCTCTCCATTTCACTCTCCCATCCATCTTTCCTTCGTTTCCTCCTCTCTCCCTCCCACTCTACCTCCTTGCCTTTCTCACCTATCCATCCATCCAGCATACGTCCATCGATCCATCCATCCGAATATCCATCAATCCATCTATTATAATATCCATCCCACTCATTCCATCTCTCCTCCCCATTTCTCCTTTTCTCTCTCCCTCCCTCCTCTCCATTTCTCTCTCCCTCATCTCCTTCTTTCCCTCCCCGCCTCCTTCCCACATATACTCTAATATTGACGTGCGTGGGATATTTAGTCGTGTAATTTTCATCAGTCAACTCCCACCAGCATGTTCTTGGAATAGGGGATTGGGAATGTGGTGTTTGTGTGTTTTTTTGTGGAGTTCAGTTTAGGCTTGTCCCCCCTCCAATCCCCCACCCATTTTCTTTCCTCCACCCATTTTCTTTTCCCCTATTTAACCCTTTTCCATCCCACGTCCTTCATCATTCCTTCTTCCCATCCTCTTTTTTTTTTTTTTTCATCCTCTTCTTCCTCCATCTTTATTTATCTTCCAGTCTCTACTCCTTCAAGTTTTTTTTTTCATCACCCTTCTCCTCCTCCCTCTTCTCCCTTTCCTTTTCATTCATGTCCTTCTTCCTCTTCCATCACCCTTTCTCTTCCCTCGTCCTTTGCCATCCCCTCTTCTGCCTCGATTCTCCTCTGTGTACCTTCTCTCCCACCTCTTTCCTTCTCCTTGCCTCCCTCCCCATCCCTTTCCCTCTCTAACCTCCCTCCCATTTCATTCCCTTTCCATCCACTTCCTCCCTTCCTTTTCCCACCTTTCCTTCATTTCTTCATTCACGCTTCTCTTCCCTCTCTCCCCTTCTCTTCCTCCCCTACCTTCCCCTCCTCTCCCCTCCCTTTACCTCCCCTCCCTTCCCTCCCCTTACCTGTAGAACGTTTCCCTACCCACCTGAATTAGCGATGATGATGATGCTATACACAACCCTTGTGCACATAGGATCAAATATGCACACACACACTCGTACACACACGCTGGGTTTTATTGTGTGTGTGTGTGTTTGTGTTTACACATGTATGGAGTTGTACTGTACGTGTGTGTCTGTGTATGTGTGTGTGTGTGTGTGTGTGTGTGTGTGTGTGTGTGTGTGTGTGTGAGGTGCACAGTTAACCCCCCCCTCTCTCTCTCTCTCTCTCTCTCTCTCTCTCTCTCTCTCTCTCTCATTTCTAGGAACCAAAGACAAATGGAGAATTTAACTTATGAATATTCCAATACGCACACACAACTTAGCCTACACATACAGCTCTTGCACATGCACACGGACAAGTACACACAAAGAGAGAGAGAGAGAGAGAGAGAGAGAGAGAGAGAGAGAGAGAGAGAGAGAGAGTTGAATTATTCCGTTTTAGTGGTGACCGGAAAGCGTGTATTGTAGCTGAGGAAATGTGGTCATATTCCAAGAGCGAAAATGTAAATCACCCAGTCTTCATTTGTCCAGTGTGCCGAGGCGAGGCTGGGTGGAGGGGTGAGGTGGGTGGGGATGGGCGGAGAGTTTAGATGGGAGGGGGGTGGGAATGGGTGGAGAGGTGAGGTGAGAGGGGGTGGGGTTGGGTGGAGAGGATAGGTGGGAGAGGGATGGAGAGATAATGTGAGTGGGGTGGGGATGGGTGGAGAGGCAATGTGGATGGGGTTGGGTGAAGAGGTTAGGTGGGAGGGGTGGAGAGGTGGAGACAGGGAGATGAAACAAGGTGGAGTTTGGTGAGGTAGCAAAGGATGGAGAAGTAAGGCAAAGGGGGAGAGAAATGGAGAGGCAGTGTAAGACTGTGAGAGGGATGGAAAAGTGAGATGAGATGGGAGAGATGGAAAGGTAAGGTAAGATAAGGAGGGGTGGAGATGTGAGGAAAAGGGGGAGAGAGATGGAAAGGTAAGGCAAAGTGAGAGAAAGATGGAGAGAAAAGTAAGAGTGGGAGGAAGGGACAGGAGAGAGACGAGGCTAGGTGAAGAAATACAGAAATAGAAATGTGTTGATGAATCAGGGAGGTGGTAGTGGGGTGGAATTATTCTCGAAATTGCTTGTCTGATGTGACCCGCCGCTGACACTGTCGTCTCCGGGGTGAATAGATCCATCATTTCAGTCAAGTTACCACCGTTCCTGGATTTTTTTTTTTTTTTAGTCCGAAAATTTACATAAAAACAGAACACCGTGGATTAACAGAACGGTAGGGTGTGTGTGTGTGTGTGTGTGTGTGTGTGTGTGTGTGTGTGTGTGTGTGTGACCAAAATCGTATCTTTTTTTCTAGCCAAAATGTTTCTTAGTAAAGTCTTATAAAAATTAGAGTACCTGGGAATAACACAGTCCCCACACGAAGGAACAGTAGTTGTAGTTGTAGTCGTAGCCCTAAGTTCATCTATAATGTGAACCCGATGGACTGCAGGCTGCGGTCGCCCTTCTCCTACAGTGTGCCATCCTTCTTTGTACTCCCTCTCCCACTTTTCTCCTCTTCCTCTCCCCCTCCACCTCCCTCTCTTCCCTCTTCTTCCCTCTCTCTCTCAACCCTCATCCTCACCCCCTCCTTTCTTCTCTCCTCTCCGCACCGTCAACCCCTCCTCTTCTCCCCTCCTCTTCCCCCTCCTCTTCTCGTCCCCTCTCCTTCTCTCTCTTTTTCGTTCAGCCAGCAGAGGGAGAACAAAAGCACAGCCAAATTGATGGAATAGAACATGAAATAAAAATAAAATAGGCGAGAAAATGCGAGATGAACGATTAAAGGAACACCACTCTCTCTCACTTAGCCTCTCCCTCTCTCTCACACACTTTCTTTCACTCTTTCTTTCACTCTGTATCTCACTCTTTCGTTCTCCTTTGCGACACCCTCCAACTCCAATTTCTTCCTTCCACTTTCTTTTACTGTTCCGTTTTCTTGGTTTTTTATTATTTCCCTTTATTCTGCCTTCTAGTATCTCTTCAACTCTTTTTATTTTGTCTTGTTTCATTTCCCTCTTCCTTGATCCCATTATCTCCTTCCTATTTCCCCCCTCCCCTTCTCTCCATTCTTCCTCTCCACCCCATTTCTCTCCCTTTTTCCTCCCTTCCCTCATTTTTTTCTCTCTCTCTCTCCGCTAATTCCCCCTTCCTCTTTTGTCTCTTCCTCTCCTCTCTCCTTTCTTCCTTCTTGCTTTACTTTCCTTGCCTTCAACTTGTAGAATTAGACATCATAGCGATAGTCCTCTCTGTAACAAGCAGCCTCGAAAGGACCATTACTTCTGTTGCTGTTTGCTTTCTTTTCTACTCCTTTCTCTCCATTCTTCCTCCCTTCCCTCTTTTTTCCCTTCTTCCTCTCTCCCATTTCCCTCCCTCTTTCTCCTACTGCCCACCTTTCCTCTCTCTCTCTCTCTCTCTCTCTCTCTCTCTCTCTCTCTCTCTCTCTCTCTCTCTCTCTCTCTCTCTCTCTCCTCTCCATTCTTTCTTCTCAGATATATTGCCCCATTTAATTCTGTCTATTTTTCTCCAGAGCCAAAGGAAGGACACCCATAGGACTTCAAAAGATATGTTCAGATATTATGAGGGTAGAGAGAGAGAGAGAGAGAGAGAGAGAGAGAGAGAGGTAATTGAAAAGTGTAAAGTAGGTGAATAGTGTGTGTGTGTGTGTGTGTGTGTGTGTGTGTGTGTGTGTGTGTGTGTGTAAGGTCTGAAAGAGATAACTGAGAGGCATAGACCAGCAGCTGAATAGAGAGGTAAAAAGAGATAGGGAGGGACCTGCAAGTCCTAGGTATGAAAGGAGGGGAGAGTGTGAAAGTGTGAAAGGAGTGTGTGAGAGTGGTGTAGGTGAGAAGGGTGAGAGATAAAGGCTTAAACTTCGATACAGCTTTTTCTCATGTCCTGAAAGTCAATATTTGGGGAAAGACAGTCAATAGGGGAGAAAGTTTGGTGAAAAGAAGGGGGTGTGAGGTGTGATTTGAGATGTGAATGGGAGGTGGATGTAGAATTGAAAAGAAATGCAAAAAGGAATGAGTTAACAGAAATACCTGGAGAAATGAAGCACACTTCCCTTCACTCTTTTAATAATTACAAGGAATGCAAGAGATGTGTAGTGCTAAATTAAAATATAAAGGAATGCAAAAAGGAATTGAGTTCAAATATCCAGTGAAATGAGGCACATTTCCACTCACTCTTAATTTGAATCCATCTTTAAATAATCCCAAGGAATGCAAAAGAGATGTAATGCTAAATAATATGATAATCGAGAGGAATGAGTAGTGAAATAGAAGTGTAAACAGTGAAGAAATTTTTATATGCTGCAGGCTGGCTTAAGAAATTCCTATCTCTAATCCATCCTTAAATATTAATAACTAGGAGTGTGAAAGATCAGTAACGCTGAGTAATCAGGCAATGAAAGGGAATGCGAGAAAATGTAAACATTAGACTTTAAAGTGGGTATTTAAATGATGTAAACATTGCACTTAAAAGGATATATCCGCCGATCTGGCTTTTAAAAATGGCCTCAGTCCCTTTTCAGGTAATAGGAAGGAGTGCTAAGAATATTTATAACGCTAAATGTTCTAATGGTGTTGTAATTGTTCATAGTAAAGCAAGAAAACGGATGAAAAAGTAGGAAGAGAGAGGATGCAAGAGTTTTGGTGACGCGAGGGGGGCGAGTTGGCGAGACGTTGCAACTGCATGGGGCCGAGTGCCTATCGCTGATGCCGTGGCCGTAGATTTATAAGGCAGTGTTGTGTTGGTAGTGGAGGTGGGTAGACGTGCGCTCGCTCTCTCCGTGACCTACGCTGTGTGGCTTGTCTCTCAAAAAAACCGCGTATGTGCATGGAGACCCTTGCCAGATATACCCCTAGACCGACATACTAAGGAGTGTTACGATGATAAATTTGCCAACCTCGCCGCAATGAGAACAACGGGATAAAATTCGTGTTCTGAAAGGTGAAATTGGATTTGCGTTGCGAAGGGGTCGAGCGAAAAGCAAGAGGATTTTTTTTTTTTATTTCGTGTTGACTCCAATTTTCTCCATTTTATCAAGGTAAGAATCACAGCCCTTCTTTATGTTCTGAGAGTCTCCCATATTAGAAATGAAAACAAGAAGAATCTCAGTGGGTATAATCTAGGATGCTCAGAATCGCCTGACGAAATTGTTGCGAGTAGAATCATCGTAGGTGCAATATTGAGCATTTAGGTAAGAATCACAAGCCTCTTTTTGTCCCTAGATTCTCACATAAGAGGAAGATGAAAACTAGGGATGCTTAGAATCGCCTGACTTGAAGTTATTGCGACTAGAATCATTGGTCGGGGGAAAAGTGTACTACAGTAGGTGGGAATCACAGACTCTCTTGTCATTCTTGATTCTCACTGATGCTAGGAAGGTGAAAACTAGGGATGCTTAGAACAGACGGACTGAACTGCGACTAGAATCATCATTGGTGCGAAATTGGGCTATGTTAGGTAAGAATCACACCCTTTTGCTCAATCCTAGACTCTCACTGATACTAAGGATGCCTAGAGTCGTCTGAAATATTGCAACTAGAATCATCAGTGGTGAGAAATTTAGCTATGGTAGGTAAGAATCACACCCTTCTTTTCACTTTCTTAGGTTCTAGCATATACTAGGAAAATGGAGGTAGGTTGCTTAGAATCATCCTAGAAAAAATGCAACTAAGAATCATTGTTAGTGCGAAATGGAGCTGTTAGGAAAGAATCGCAGTTTTCCTTTCCTTTCTTTGATTTTTCGCGGATAGTTAAGTGTGTAGAATCGTGCGAATATATATATATATTTTCCACCAGAATCAATCGTTAGTGCGAATTGAAGTAAGAATCACAATCCCCCCTTTCCCTTTTGCGTTCATAGGGCCATCGTGTTGACATGAGCGGATTCCAAACGCCTCTCCTCTTGCGACTTATTCTGGCTACATCGTGGTATTCCCGTACGTTGTTTTTTAACATCACAAGTTCACATTAAGATCATGGGAAGGATATTAAGATGTAGTGGACAAAATAAGTCGCTTAGGAAATGACGCTGCGATATCTACAAAGCCACAAGAATCCCCGTAATAGATTCCTTTTGATGGTGAGACGGAATAAGGTTCGTCTTCTCGTCGGTTAATTAAGCATCCTCACATCCCTTCCTAAGCGATTTATTTTGCTTGTTACACCTTACCGTCCTCTTCTGTGTTACTTAAATCATTCCAATTTTGCCATACTCTGCCAAAGTAACGTACAAAATTGTTAGCCTCTTCCTAAGCGATTTATTTTGCGTATTACACCTTACCGTCTTCTGTGTTACTTGAATCATTCCAATTTCGCCATACTCTGCCTAAGTAACGTACAGAGTTATGTTAGTCAACCGTATCCAAAACTAAATCGGTAAGGAAGAGGTGTTTGGGAGCTACCTTAACCGACGAGAATGCGGACCGAGATGCTTAGAAACGTCAGGGTGAATATTAATACGCAAATGATCGTACTACGCAAACGATTATTCTACGCAAATGATCCTTCTACGCAAATGATCGATCTGCGCAAAATGATCCTTCTGCACAAGAGATCGTTGTACGCAAATGATCCTTTTCGCAAGTGATCGTCCGCAGCGATCCCTGTACGCAAAGGATCGCACTACGCAAATGATTCGTTGTTCGCAAATAATCGCTGTACGCAAATTCCCCTTCGTGCTATAGCTATTGTACTGCGTTATGTCGTAGAGGCAATTACGATTCTCATATTTCTAACCATCACGCGTTGAGTGGATTGCGAAAGGTCATGCGCTTTGAAACAAGTAATTTGATAAATATGTAAACAAATATAAACTCCTTCCATCGTATGTTGTTCCTGAGCTGGATAAAATCGCCTCTTGGGTCAAGGATAAATAGGAAAACCAGTGATGTTAAGGGAAAGGTTTACATGATGCTCTTCGAAACAGTAGAAATAAAAAAATAAAAATACATAACTGATCTAAACTCCTTCGTTCCTGTGTTGCATCCTGAGGTGAATAAAATCGTCTGTTAGCGTCGAGGATAAGTCAGAAAGGTAATGATGTTAACGGAAAGGATGACATGAAGCGCTTCTTGGCAGTGAAAATCAATAGATATAAATAAATAAATAAATAAATGTTACTTTAATTCGTGTATTGTTTCCTGAGCTGAATAAAATCGTCTTGAGGCGGCGGGAAAAAATAGGTATATAAATAAACAAATAAATAGATAAAATAAAATATATCATGAGAGTGAAACGGTTAATTATACATCAGGCTATTTCGGGGTCACCTGGAGCTGTTAACCTGTTTACCCCGATGACCTCGTAATTTTTGCCACCCTCAGACGATTTTAATAATAATAATAATAATAATAGTGTTAATAATAATAATGATAATGTGCATTGGAAAAATATAACTCCCCAATTCCCTCATGCAGTTCCTAATAATGAGAGCGATGGAAGTAATATGGGGTGTGGTATTATTAATAGTTACGAGAATATTAGGTATCAGTGTATTATATTGGTGCTTGGAGAGAGAGAGAGAGAGAGAGAGAGAGAGAGAGAGAGAGAGAGGTATACTGGATGTGGCTGTGTATGGAAGAGTAAGGTATGCGCGGTATAAATGGTACGAAGTAAACTCGGTACCTTATCAGCCTTTGCCTCGTCGTTATCGTCTCCCTAATCTTTGCTGTATTACTGTTGGATATGGGTATGGATAATGTTCTGGGTAGGATTAAATAGGTTGGAGTGGGTGAGCCCCTGGTTCTAATGTGAACCCAGTGTACTGCAGGCTCAAACTCACCTTCTTTGTCCACCATCATCCTTTCGGGGGATGGGGATAGAATTAAGGGACCTTTGTATAACCCGGCACCTTCCCCGTCAGGTTATATCAGTGCCACCGCATGAAGGCATCTACTCCAGCAAAGTGCCTGGTGAAATGAGCCAGATCCGCGTACTTGACCTTGTGCTGGAGTTGTGCACCTTCGCGTGGTGGCACCGATATAAGCTGGACGGCGCTATTGCCTGGATAGACTATACAGACGTCCCTCAACTCCCTCCTTGTTTAGGATAGGGGGATTGGAGTCCATCGGGTTCGAACCTGGGGCCACCAAAATAGCAGCAGCAGTCATTCAAGCCTTCATCATTCTCGACTTCACCCCACAGGCAATCTGTCTTACTTTGAAATTCACTGTGTATAAACAAGGTAGAAATTAAATATGCCCTCTTGCTCCAGGAATACAGAATGAAGTGTGCTGTATGTTTTGTGGCGGATGAGATGAGAGGTGTGTGTGTGTGTGTGTGTGTGTGTGTGTGTGTGTGTGTGTGTGTGAGTGTATTTATGGATGTACGTATGTATGTGTATCCATCGTTCGCACCTTTTCACCCTAATCCAAGCTAAACAGTTCACATCCTGGTTTTTGCCATCTGCACTTAACTCATCCCAAACCCTCCTGCGGTCGAAACAACTTCTTTATTCTGTTTATTATGCCCGGACGATTGTATTCATCTGAGTGAGCCATATGAGCCTGGGAGTGTTAATAATGATTTATCTGTTCTAACCCCAGACGATTTTCCGCAGCGTAGGGGGGGATTAATCGAACTGGGGTGGGGGGGTTTGGTGTAGCCTTGACTGACCCCCTCCTATATTTTTTTCTCTGAGCTAAATAAAATCGTCTGAAAGTAGCACTGAAAAAAGATAACGTTGCCATAGCGAGGGGGTTAACGCACCTATACACAGCTTGTTTGTTCCAGCCGACGCCAGGTTTCTTTCAGCTAAGAGTGAGTCATAAAAGCCAGAGGTTATGCTAGGGATGATTCGTAGGAGCCTAAGATTGTGCTAAAAGTATTTCGAAGGAACCAGAGAATGTGACCAGAATAAGTCATCGGAGCCTGAGAATATGCTAAAGGTGATTTGTAGGAGCCAGAGAGTGTGGGTAGAGTGAGTCATAGGAGCCAGAGAGTGTGGGTAGAGTGAGATAGGAGCCAGAGAGTGTGGGTAGAGTGAGATAGGAGCCAGAGAGTGTGGGTAGAGTGAGTCATAGGAGCCAGAGAGTGTGAGCCTGATTTAATTTCTGTGATTATGTTACCCTACTCTTAACTATTTAATGTTACCTTGATTTTCACCCTCCGTCCCGAACTTCTCCTATCTTGACCTTATCCTCTGTACCCTTGTCTATAACCTTGATCTGTATAACTCGACTCAGCCCAACCTATCTCATTCTTAACTACCCTAACTCAACCCAACCTATCTTATTCTTAACTAACCCAGCTCATCCCAACCAATCTCCCTCTTAACTAACCTAACTCATCCCAACCTATATCATTCGTAACTAACCTAACTCACCCCCCACCTATCTCAATCGTAACTACCCAAACTCAGCCCATCTCATTCGTAACCAACCTAACCCAGCCTGTTTCATTCTTAACTACCCTACCTCAACCCAACCTATCTCATTCTTAACTAGCCTAAATGAACCCAAACTATCCCATTCTAAACCAACCTATCTCATTCTTAACTAGCCCAACTCAACCCAACCTATCCCATTCTTAACCAGCCTATCTCAACCCAACCTATCCCATTCTTAACCAGCCTATCTCAACCCAACCTATCTCATTCTTAACTAGCCTAACTCAACCCAATCTATCCCATTCTTAACCAACCTATCTCATTCTTAACTACCCTAACTCATCCCAACCAATCTTATTCTTAACCAGCCTAACTCATCTCGACCAATCTCATGCATATCTATCCTAATACAGCATACGATCTACCGCATATAAGACTCATTACCTAACCTACTGTACGGTACCGCGTCTGTATTATCTTAACCTGCCTTCCTTGCGTAACTCAGTATATCCAGTCTTTGTAACTTCATTTCCTGCTCAAATTTAACAAGTTTTTCCCAGTTTATCAGGTCTTTTCCTGGCCTTTCTCATCAATACCAAACACACCCAATCATAACCCATCCCAGTTCTAACACTTGATTTGCTATTCATATGGTATATCTCGACTTGAGCAACGATATTTCCAGCGTGATTTGCGTAACCCAGCTTGCTATTATGCCTTATACAAAACTCATGAAATCCTAACCTCTCCCGGTCACCGTAAAATCAGTCTGCCAACGTTGCTTAGTTTTTGTGAACGTAGCCATCCTTTTTTCGTATTTTTGCCGTCTGTAGTGAACTTATTTTATCCTAACTAATCCCAGTCTTTACAAAGTTGATCTCTTATCTATACCAGACTTAACACTCAAAATCTGGCTCAAAGAAATGAAGCCCATCTGTAATTTTCTGGCTGTAAGGATGTCAACTGACCGTACCTTAACATATCCCAGTCTGTAGGAAGTTAACCCGCTATCGAAGCTCATCAAGGTGTGAACTCGGTGGGCTGCAGGCTGAAGGTGCCCGGTTTCACCTTGATTTTCGTCCTTTTGCATCTAATTGCACGTAGCCACTTGAACAACAGAAGAAGACAGTGTTATAGCTCTCCATCCTTCCCATTTTATTTTCCCTAGACTAACATCATACTCTTTTTGCTCCAATTTGGCCCGATTTGTGTCTCTTTGCAGCTTATTTCACCTACTTGAATGACAGAACAAGACAAGGTTATAGCTCTGTGTCTTTCCCACTTTATTTCCTCGTAACTAACACCATATTCTGTACTCTTTTCACTCTAACTTGGCCCAGATTTTCGTCCTTTTGCAACTAACTTCACGTAGCTCAGTGCAGGAAAAAGACAATACGGTTCTACATCCTTTCCATAGCATTTCTTCGTGACTAGCATCATATTCTGGTGATAATGTGTCCTTATAACTTAGCATTCATGTTGGGGAGATGGCAGTTTTAGGCCAAGTTAGTGTGAAAAGAGTATAGTGTGAATCTCTTGTCAAGATCTCGGCATTCAAGACGGAGAGACGACAAATTTGGGCCAAGTTAAAGCGAAGAGATTATTGTCAAATCTGTTCTCTAATCCGACAACGCCCGACCATCACCTGTGCTGGAAGGGGTTAGGGACCTTTGTCAGGTGAAAAAAAACTGACTGTGGTTGCAAAATTATAAGGTCTTTTCAACCAAACTTGGCGGAAAGGTTGAGGGTTCACCAAGGGATTGGCCTACTGTTTCTGATAACAGGTCGAAGGTCAGGGTTGTGCGAGAAGGCCAGCTTACAGTTAAGTAAATATGGCTTCTTGGAGGTGAAGGAATTAACGCTTAAATTACAACATCAGCAACAATAAATAAATAGATAAATAGTTAAATATATAAGAAATAACCACTGGCAGCAGATCTACCCTCCCCAATTTCTCCCCCTCCCCAACCGCCACAGATCATGCGTTACGAGACGGTGTTATGTCGGTGTTACGTGTTCCCCCGCGTTACCTTGTGCTACGACCGCGATGCCGACACCACCCTAGCACTCGTTCCCATTACGTTATTGCTGTTTGTGGCGTGGGTGTGTGAGCGGGGAACGTGATTGGCGGAACGGTGGTGGGGAACGCATGTGAGGGGTGGAGTGGTGGTGTTTGTGGTGGTGTCTGTGGTGTGGTGTTAGTGGTGGTGTTTATGGCATAGTTTTTTTTTATTTTTAATGTGAGGAACGTGAGTGGTGGAGTGGAGGTGAGGAACGGCTCTGAGTAGCGGATGTGTGTGTGTGTGTGTGTGTGTGTGTGTGTGTGTGTTTTAGTGTTTTAGTATTTTTGTTTTTCTTGTTATTGTTGGAAAGGAGGAACGTTATGGTGGAAACAACTGTGGGTTTGTTCTGTTTGCCCTGGTGAAAAGTGCGTCGTGTTATTGTTTTTGTTGTTGTTTGTGTGTTGTGTTGGTGTGATGAACGTGGTGAGAGGAATAAAGATGAGTGGTGTTTGTGGTGGTGTTGGTGTTGGTGTTGATTTAAGGGAAGATGGTATATACAGTGGTGTAATGGAGATGGCTTATTGTTGAGCTGCTATATTGTTGTAGTCACCGGTATTATTATTATTGTTATTATTATTATTATTAATATTATTGTTATTATTATTTTGCCCCCAATTCATTCCCCATCTCTCTAATCCACTCCCTTCCCTCCACCCAATCCCTTCGACTCTGACCTAGACCTCTATCACCGCCTCATTCCATTTCCCACTGCCACTTCCTTCCCTTCCATACCACTCCTCTTCCCTCCAGTGCACTCTCTACATCCCCTTCCCTCTCCAGTACATCAACACCCCTTCCTTCCCCTCTTCCCTCTCCCCTCCCTCTCTTGCCCCACTCCACTCCACCCTCGCAGTATTTTCTCGTTCTTCCACATTCTTTCATCTCCTCTCCCAGTTCACTCCTCCTTCCCTTAAATCATTTCCCTACTTCCCCCCTCTTTCCATTACTCTCCCACTTTACCCTAGCCCTCCCCTGCCCCCTCTCTCCCTCCCCCCTCCCCCCTCCCCCTCTCTCAATCCACTCTCAGTCCACTCTGTCCCTCCATCCCTCTCCCTCCACTACTCTCCCATTCCCCCTCGCTTCCCCTCTCATTCCACCCTACTCCTCCCTCCCTCTTCTCCCTCTCGTACATCTCTCCATCCCCCTCCCACCCCTATCAAATCCACACCCCCACTCCACTCCACCTCACACGGCATTCCCTCGTTCGTCCACTTAGCAGTATAAATATTTGAAAGACAGAGAGAGAGAGGGAGAGATTTGAATTACGTACATGAGTGCTCCCAAACTACACCCAATCAGTTCAGACCGAGGACGTCATTTTGTGTTTTTACTCTTGCTACTACCAGACGAGTTTTTAACCCCCTCGTGAAGGTTGAGAGACTAACTAGGAGAGTGAGTGTGAGATGGAGGAGGGAATGGAGAGAGAGAGAGTGAATGAGTGTGTGTGTGTGCGGAGGACAGGGTGACATGGAGACGATTTGTTTGTGGCCTGTAGACACCCTTCACGGAATCAAGGCATCTGGCAATACTCGTAGATAGACTGATGGATCATCAGTTAGGACGTACCAGTAATTTGTTTTGTGTGTAAATCCCAAAATTTTGAGTTTTTTGGACTCTGTCTCTCTCTCGAAAAAAAAAAAAAAATCGTCCCAAGGCAGCAGGAATAAAGTAATTGATCCTCGTGGGGAAGGGGTTGAGGGCGAGCGTAAAGGAGAGTGATTTTTTCTTCTTTTTCTCCCCCCCCCTTTTTTTTTTTTTCCAGTATGATTGGCTGAACGCAGCAAACCTGTCGATCGTGTCTAACATGTTCGTAGAAATCCGGGGTTTGTTGGTCCTGGGGAAAGCAAACGTATTGGTGATTTTTTTGTGTGTGAATTGTGTGTGTGTGTGTGTGTGTGTGTGTGTGTGTGTGTGTGTGTGTTTTATATGGACGAATTTTCTTTAGGTTAAAATTTTCGTCGTCGTCATTACAGGTACTATCGTTGTCATCATCATCGGTATCGTCGTGCTTATCAACATCATTATCGTCATTATCATCATCATCATCATCATCATCATCATCTTCGTCTTCATCGTCATCATCATTGTCATTGACCTCCTCCTCAACATCATCATCGTCATCATCATCATCATCATCATCATCATCATTCACCTTGTCCTCTTCCTCATTACCATCATCATCATCATGCACCTCCTCCTCTTCCTCATTATCATCATCATCATCATCGGGCCTAAAAGATGGAGTGAAGCCTAACGACAGTACCATAATAACGTTAATGATATTCGTATGCTCTCTTTTCATAATTAGGTGTAAAATTCGTATTAAGTATAGTAATTAGGCTAAGTAGGATAGATTAGCTAGGATTGCAAAAAAGATTGATATTTCAGTCATTGCAGAAGACGAGGTTGCAAAGACTATCACTTGCAACTTAGATATACCATACTCGATTATATGTCAGGATCTCTCTCTCTCTCTCTCTCTCTCTCTCTCTCAACCTATCGTTTCTCATCCCTCTTTCACTGTTAAGTCTTTTCCTCTCCATATACCCCCCTCCCATCTCTCTCTCTCTCTCTCTCTCTAGCAAAGTACTTGTGAGTGATGCATCGGCTTGAACGGGAAAAAAAAAAAAAAAAAAAAAAAAAAAAAAAAAAAAACATTGGATTGGAAACAGATATTAAAGACTGAAAATTGTACTGCATATCTATCTCTTTTTTTCTCTCTCTTTTTTTGGGTTGACATTTCTGAATACATTTAATTTGAGTAAAAAAAATAAAAGTGGATTAGATTAGATTGAACTGATATTTTTTGGTGTAGTAATTTTAATTCAGGTAAAAAGTATGAAAAACTGGAGCAGAAATAGATATTAGAGAGAAAACGATGCTAGATTTTTTTTATATTTTTCTGATAAGTTTTTCTGCTTGCCCTTTTCATTTCAGTGTAGCGGTGAATGACGCGAAAAATATAATGGAAAGACGTAGTAAAATTTCCGTATTTAGATTAATACTGAGGGTAATTTATTTTATTTTTACAGGTGGATTTTTCTCTGTGCTACCGGGTACCTTCATTTATGCGTGAAAAAAAATATATATACTGAGAGAGTCCTAGTGTTGTATGAAGACGTACCGTATTAGATTAAAATTAGAATTGTATTTATTTATATATTTATTGATTGTTGTTATTATTATTATTATTATTATTATTATTATTATTATTATTATTATTATTTTACTGACCTGTTATTGTGCGATACCTTTCTACTCCCCATTTATTTTCAGTTTTCTGTATATAAATGATTAATACTAGGACGTGTGTGTGTGTGTGTGTGTGTGTGTGTGTGTGTGTGTGTGTGTGTGTGTGTGTGTGTGTGTGTAAAATATTGTAAGTGCATTTTACCGTAGTGCTTTCTTACGTATACTTTTTGTGTTCAGGTAAAAGCATGAAACTTGGTGAATACACACTGGTACCCCGACCCACACGCCACTCTCCCATCACACACACACACACACACACACACACACACACACACACACACACACACACACACATGCTTGATTTAGACACGCCCCTCCATCTCGACACTTCTTACTCGCTCTTCGATTTCACACACACACACACACACACACACACACACACACACACACACACACACACACACACACACACACACACTCACACACTGTCACACCTTTATGTGTTTTATCACTTCACATAAGTACACCACACCACACCACCACATCTCAAATCACTCCCAACTCCTCATACCACACCTCACCAGACCAACTTTACACCACCACATTCTTCTTCTCCATCCCTCCACACTTCATACCACACCTCACCATTCCACATTACATCACCTCTCCACATCACCACCACATCAGCCTATACCAATATCATCACCACACCACACCTCTTCACCTTTCTCCACCTCACTTCCTCATCCCTCTGTATCTCACAGCACCACACCACAACACCTTTCTCCACCACATCTCTCCACACGACCTCACTCACCTCATCACAAAACCCCTCTCCATCACGTTTCCCCACACCACATCACCCACCTCACCACACCACAACATCCCTCTCCACCACATCTCTCCACACCACCCCCTCTCCACCTCTCTGCCTCCCCCGTCTCTCCACACCATTTCACCACCACACCAGACTGCTCCACCACCACACCCTTCCACCACCCCACCTAATCGATAGTTAATTGTTGACCAAATTTACAGCGTAGAAACACCAGGCAAACGAAAGCAAACACACACAGCGCGCATACAAGGTCGCCCTCTGTGTGTTTGTAAAGTTTGGCCCCGTTTTATTCCGTGTTTCGATTTTTCGGTTTTTGATTTTTGCTTTACGATGATTTTTTTTTTTTTTTTACTCTTTGAAATTCATGTCGTGTCATTTGGGTCCCATTTCCTTTTATTTTTTGTTTGTTTGGCTAGGAAGTGTGTGTTTGTTTCAAGTTTACATGTTTTTTTTATGTCTGGATTTTATGGCTAGATACGGTATTGTTTTTTTTTTTCCTATGATTTTATGGCTATGATCGTGGCATCCTAGTGTGTGTGTGTGTGTGTGTGTGTGTGTGTGTGTGTGTGTGAGTGTGTGTAGAATTTTCCGTTTTGGGTCTTACTCCTCACAATCACATTTTTTTCTTTTGACGTTCATACAGTTTCTAGGATTTTTTTAATATATATAAATTATACCCCTACTTAAATAATTATATGGTGCAGTTTTTTTGTATATACGCTATACTGTGTGAAAAGGAAATTTATACATTTATTTACTCTTTAAGTTTATGTGTGATGTGCTTAGTTTATTTTCTACGGCCAGGACTCTCTCTCTCTCTCTCTCTCTCTCTCTCTCTCTCTCTCTCTCACACACAGACACACACACACACACACACACACACACACACACACACACACACACACACACACACACACACACACACACACACACACATTTTTCGATATCCATGCCGTTTCATTGGTATATTTGTGTAGTTTTATTTTTTTATTTTTTTTTACTGTAAAGGAATTAGCCTAGGTGTATTTGCCTATAAACCCTACCTGTATATGTTTTTCTGCTTAATTTTACCCCGGGATCACGATTTCTGTTTTTATTTTTTAGTTTTTCGATATGCTGTTTCGTTGGTGTGTGTGTGTGTGTGTGTGTGTGTGTGTGTGTGTGTGTGTGTGTGTGTGTGTGTAATGGAAGTTATGTACATTTTATAGGCTCTGTGTATTTGTCCATATACCGGTATATTTTTTTTATCGTGAAAATTTTATACCCGTGAGTTCGATACCCATGCTGTGTGTGTGTGTGTGTGTGTGTGTGTGTACGAAATGAAAGAATGTGATTAGTGTTGTCATGTGGAATTATCATCATCATCATCATCATCATCATCATCGTCGTCGTCGTCGTCATGCAAATTCTTTTTCCCACGAAGCTTATAGACCTTCGTGAGATAAGAAGATGAAAATGATGATTATATTCATGTTTTCAGTGTAATAATAATAATAATAATGTTTCATAGTAGTAATAATAAGTGTCAGTGTACCAACAGCAGCAGCAACAACAGCAATTGCAAATAACAATATGGCCGTAGAATAGGTTCCATTTAGCACTGTTGCAGAGAGAGTACCATGTTGCACTATACCTAAATGCGTTTTACCGTGTTGCAGAATGAGAGTAACCTTTTGCAATGACGTTACCTATTCACTCCGACCTTTTAGTGCAGTGTGTGTGTGCGTGCGTGTGTGTGTGTGTGTGTGTGTGTGTGTGTGTGTGTGTGTGTGTGTGTGATTTATATCTTTCCCCCTTTCATTTGGTATTTTTTGGCTTGGTTGCTGATAATTGATGGAATTTGATTTATTATTATTATTATTATTATTTTATTATTATTATTATTATTATTATTCCCAGCCCTACAACCCCACCCCTAAATCCACTTTCCCATCCCATAACCCCTCCCAGACTCCCACTCCCAACCGACAATCTCTCCCAAACCTCCCCCACCTCTACTCTACCCCTACAACCCCTCCCAAGCTCCCATTACCATCCCAAAACCCCTACTGCCATTCCCATCCCACAATCCCTACTCCCACCCCACTCCATCGCCCATCTCCCCACTCCAACCTTCCCCCCTTCTCTCCCTCCCTCCTCCCACGCCATCATTTGCATGTGCCTTGTAATCTAATCCAATGTTGAGCTTGAGATATTGGTGACTGGGGGGTTAAAAAGTGTGAAGTGTACAGATGTAATGCTGCTTACCTATGTACACCTGGTATTTTAGGCAGGTGTATTGCATCCTCAGGTGTACCGTATTGCATAACTGTACACCTTGATTATTGCACTCGGTACGTGGTTGAACATTGCACATTGTTGATTAATACCTGTGTACACCTGGTATTTTGGGCAGGTATTTTGCTTCAGGTGTAATTAGGCTACTACCGATACATCTAATTGCATGACCTCGATTAAATGTAAAACCCACTATGCCACTGGGAATGACTTATGGCTTTAGATAGATCGATTGATAGATGAATGGGTGGATTGATGGTTATATAGATAGAGAGGCAGGTAGGTAGGTGGATATAGATAGATAGTAGGTAGACAGATAGATAGGTTGATAGGTATGTAGGTAACGGTGGGGAGGTGGATATAAATAGATAGATAGGTAACTATGATAAGGATAGTCAGGTTTAATACTGCACCCGTTGTACCTCTCTCTCTCTCTCTCTCTCTCTCTCTCTCTCTCTCTCTCTCTCTCTCTCTCTCTCTTTCTCTCTCTCTCTCTCTCTCTCTCTCTCTCTCTCTCTCTCTCTCTCTCTCACGTTTTCAGGTATACTTCATAGCAGTCAATACACCTTTAGCGAAAACATTAACACTTTTACGTGGATTTAATTTTCGCACCTGTTACCTTCCCAATTAATACTTCTTCAGGTATATTACGTGAGTTTATTGATATTACGACTTTTATACGCTTTTTACCTTAACTTGGCCTAGATTTTTGTTGTTTTGCAGCTTATTTCACGTGGATGAGTGCCAGAAAAAGAAAATGCTATGGTTTTGCTTCCTCTTCATTGCACGTCTTCGTGACTAGCATCATCTTCCATTGGTAATTAATTGTCGCAGCTCGACAGAAAAAGACAGTGCTATGGTTCTGCATCCCATCCATAGCACTTCTTCGTGACTAGCTTCTTATTCCAGTTTTAACATATCACGGCTCAGCATACAAGATGGAGAGATGGCAGTTTTAGGCCAAGTTAGAGAAGAAAGAGTATAATATTGAAGAATCATACCTGGAAAACCGTATTGCACTCGAAACACACTTGATTATTACACCTGATTTGTTGATGAATCTGCCGTTAGGTGCATTGCAAGATACCGTACGTTGTTCAGTATTACGAGTGCACGTACATTGTGGGTCATTTTTTACGTCTGGAACTGACTCTTGGGCTGGATATTGCACTCGATTTATTATTTATTTATTTATTTATTGCTTATTTAGTTATTTTTGGTAGGGACAGTATTTACAGGAGTTCCATTTTTAGTGCTCTTTTTATTTTTGAGAGAGAGAGAGAGGAAGGGAGAGAGAGAGAGAGAGTCACATGAGCCTGAGATTCTTACGACCACCACCACGACCCTCTTCAACGAGTTCCCTGTGATTTCTGAGTCGTTAATCCCTCGCTCATTAAACACGCATCATTTATTCATTTAATTATCCGTATATTTATCACCCGCCATTAACTTTATAATTATTGTGCTCGTTATATATCAGTGCCCACAGATGTATTGTTAATATTGGGTTTATATATTCATTGGTGCGATTGGACCTTTTTTTTTTTTTATATGCAAGGGAGAAGGAAACAAAGGCCAGAAACCTGCAAGATTGTTCCCTCCAAGAAAAGGCAAAAGCAAGATGAAAGAAAGTCAAAATCAAGATTGCAAGGAAGTTGAGAAAATAATCGATTTTCATAATTCTCGTAATATCATCAAAAATTATTGTGTAGAAAGCAAGTGGCTGGTTATAATATGGTACTGCCTAAATAATAAATTGCCTGAAAGGTGAAATATATTGCAAGGAAGTTGAAAAAAAATCGAGGTTGATGATTTTCTTAGTATCATCAAGAATTGCGTAGGAAAATGATAAAATATTGTGTGAAAATAGTAAGTGTCTGGTTATATGGTACTTCCTCATTAATAAGTAAATTGCAAGAAAGTTGAAATAAAATGCAAGGAAGTTGAAAAAAAAAATCGACGTTGATGATTCTCGTAACACCAACAAAAATTGCGTTTAAAATCGATAATGTGTGTAGATAACAAGTGTCTGGTTTTGACATGATACGTTCTTCTTAATCATGTTAAGTAAATTACAAGAAAGTTTAATTTAATTGAAAGGAAGTTGAAAACGACGTTGATAATTTTCGTAATATCATAAAAAATCGCGTTTGTAATGGATAATTATTGTGTGTAGATAACAAGTGTCGGATTATGGTACTGCTAGTCTTAAGTAAATTGCTAGAAAGTTGAAATAAATTGCAAGGAAGTTGAAAAAATCGACGTTGATAATTTTCGCAGTATCATCAAAATCGCGTTTAAAATGGATATATAAATATTGCTTGAGGAGAGCAAGTGGTCGGCTATGATACAGTACTAACTAATTAATAATCGTAATTGCGTAATCTCATTTGCCATTGAATTAGTACGCGGGAACTGCTTGGCGTAATGCAGAGTAATGAAATGGCCTGCAATATAGCGAAGTGAGTGTAGTTGAGCGTAATGCTGCGTAATAATGGAATTGCAGGTACGGTTCAGTTACTACTAGTGCTGTACCAGTAATTACCACTACTGTGCTTCATACGTACATACATATACATACATACATATAGACATACATATACTCACAAACATACATACATAAAGTTCATACATACTTATGATACATACACGTGCAGTCATAAATATATACCACATATTTTTTATCTAGACATTATTACACATATACATAACCGGTACATACAAACTTGGCAGTACATGTAGATAGATAGATAGATAGATAAACAGGTAGATAGAGACATGGCAGTACATGTAGATAGATAGATAGATAGATAAACAGATAGGTAGATAGATAGTATTTGCATATATAGAATCACGTAGAAATTCTTCTTGAAACTGTACCTTATAAGCCGTGTATCCTGCTTTGTCTTGTGAGAGTGGAATGACACTACCACTTCAGCTAAACACAGCACTCAAGGTCCGTTTACCCCCCCTGCACCCCCGGCACACACACACACACACACACACACACACACACACACACACACACACACACACACACACACACACACACAGCATCCCACCCTCTCCACATCCACAGCACCTTGACCACCCCCTACTGTACCCATCGTCATCCTCCCCCTTCCTCTCTTCTTCCCCCTCCCCCACCCCCCTAACCCTTCCCCTCACTGTTCCCCCTCACCCTTTGCCCTCTTTCTTACCTTTTCTCACTATGTTCCTTCCCCTCCATACTTCACTAATTTTCTCCCCTTCCTCGTCTTGTAGTCTCTCCTTCTCGTCTTCGCTCCCTTTCTCCTCTCCCTCTCTTTTCTCCTTCCTTTTTTCCTCCATTCCCTCCCTCCTTCTTGTCCACTCCATCCTCTCTCCCCGACTCCTCTCTTGCATCCACCGTCTCCCCTCTTTCTTTCTCCTCTCCCTCTCCAACCCTCTTCACCACTATGGCACTTAACTTTTTTTCCGCTACGGGCAAAGACTTAAACGCTGCTCCCCCCTTTCTTCCCCCTCTTCTTCCTCCCTCTTCCCACCTCCTCCCCCCTCTTAACCCCCTTATCCTCCATTTACCTAGCCCCTTCACAACGAGGAGTCTCATGTGTATTTCTTGCAGTCCGGTCTTTTTAGTTTATTCCTGTCTGTTTTCCAGATATTGTAATTAACGTGGAAAAAAACTTAGTGAAGAAGTTACAAGGTCTATATCTGACCTCGTGTCACAGAAGGGAAGAGATTAATGAGTTTTTTTGTTTGTATTTTTTGCGTTTTTTTCTGTTTTTTTTCCGGCTAACGGTAAATAAAATCTTATGACGGTAGCAAGAATAGACGTTTTTAAAAGTAATTGGGTGATATTAATTCCTGGATGATTCTCTCTCTCTCTCTCTCTCTCTCTCTCTCTCTCTCTCTCTCTCTTCTCCTCTCCCCCTTCCCCCTCCCCTCTCCCCCCCAACTTCTCCATTTGCTTAACAAGGGCGAGTCTGGTATTAATCAGCTTTAGGTAGTGGTATTAAGCGCTAGAACTTCAAGCCTGGTATGATCTAGCCTGCATGCGGACGTGGTATACTGGAATTTGGAGTTAATGGTGTATATTAACTCTAATGCTGGTATAATTATGGGGAGTTATTTTGGTTTCGTATTTGTTATTGCGGTTTTTATTTCATTTTTATTATTATTATTATTATTATTATTATTATTATTATTATTATTACTGTTATTATTATCATCATTATTATTATTATTATTATTATTATTACTGTTATTATTATTACCACTACTACGGCTGCAGGTACTACTATTAATACTCATTATTATTATTATTATTATTATCATCACCATCGTAATTTCTCTGTACAGTATTAAGTTCACGTCAGTGGGAGAAATGGAAGATATTAATACACCATTTCAATCAACTTTTCTGAACCCCCCCCCAAAAAAAAAAATAATAATAAATAAATAAATAAAATAAAAGACCAGAATTTACCCTCTCTCCATCTTGAATGTTGAGTTGTAAGAATAACGTATCGTACCTGTTAAATATGATGCTAGTCACGAAGAAGTGCTGTGAAGAGGGTGTTGAGCCACAGTACTGTCTTTTTCCTGCCACTGACCTGCGTGATATAAGCCGAAAACGGATGAAAATTTAGGGCAAA
>NC_137041.1:3346403-3371403 GCF_032717465.1 Coenobita brevimanus | reverse complement strand
TTTGTTTGAAGCAGAATTGTTTGTGAATCATTTGTGTAGTGGGAGAGATTTGTTTGGCTGAGAGAGAGAGAGAGAGAGAGAGAGAGAGAGAGAGTGTGGTGTGTGCGTGCGTGCGTGTGCGTGTGCTTTTAACTATATAATATTTCTATCTATCTATTGCCAGACGCCTCAATCCCGTTTGGGGTGGCCACAAACAAATCGCCTCCAAGTCGCCCTGTCCCCCGCCATTTCACTCCCCTGCTCCCAGCTCACACCCCCCTCTCTCATATACCTCTCCACCCCATCCCTCCATCTCATCCTCGGCCTCCCCCTCCCTCTTTCCCCCTCCACCTCACTCACATACACTCTCTTCGTCAGTCTTTCACCCTCCATCCTCTCCACATGGCCAAACCACCTCAGTGTGTTCCTCATAACGCTTCCTATCACATTCACATCAACACCACAACGCTCCTTTATATCCTCATTCGTCAGCCTGTCTCTCCATGTGACTCCACAGGCTCCTCTTAAATAACTCATTTCCACTGCTCTCACTCTTGACTTGTGTCCTTCCAACAACGTCCAAGCTTCACTTCCGTACGTTAGAGTTGGTATCACAATACTGTCATGTAGTAACTTTTTCACTTCCATGCTCACTTCCCTGTTTCTTATCACTGCTTTCAAGGAACCAGCAACCTTTCTTCACTATTCTTTACTTAATTTCTACAAAGATCCTTTTAATTCAGTGTTTCCTTCTTCAGACAATTTGCTCACCCAAGGAAAATTTCTTGGATGGGAGGGATTAGGTACGGACTTAGGTAGCTCTTTAATTGTCTGGTGGACGTCCTAAGCTGAATAAAATCGTCAGGAGATAGAAAGAACAAAATAATAATAATAATAATAATACTAATAACAATAATACAAGGCATAGGGGTGTCCTGGGGTCATTTCGTGGGGTGGATGCTCTTATCAGCCGTTGCACGCACAAAATTAGGTTTTAAGTTACATTAGGAGAGGTTAGGTTAGGTTAGGACAGAGTAGGATAGGATAGGCTACGTTAGGTTAGGTAGGAGAGGTTAGGTTAGACTGGGATTAATACGGTACGATAGGGTTGGTTACGTTAGGATACGATAAGTTAGGTTTGGGTAGGTAAAGTTAGACCGTATTAAGTCAAGAGTTTTTCTAGTATTCATCTGGCGACAGTTTTTAACACCTCTTTAGCTCAGTAGGTCGATCTAAATCTAAATCATGTCATAGGAAGATGAGAAAAATAAAGTAGGTTAAAAAAATGCTGTGTTTCTCAGTCTGTGGTTAGTTTAGGATAATTTGATGGGAAGAAATAAACAAGAAAAAGAAAATTCCTCCGTTTCTCAATCTGTGGTTAGTCTAGATTAATTCAGTGGGGTGGTCGCTGCTGTCAACTGTTGCCAAGGTTACGGCCACCAACCCTCTGCCCCTCACACCGACAAATTACTCCAACACCCACCCGCATCATGCAGGAGGAGGAGGAGGAGGAGCAGGAGGAGGGAGGGAGGGAGGGAGGAGAGGAAAGGAGAGGAGAGGTAGAGGGAGGTAGAATGGTGATGGTGGTGGTGGTGGTGACTGAGATAAGATGATTTATGATGATGATGAAGATCTTGGAGAGGAGGTGGAGGGAAAGGGAGAGAAGTGGAGGTGATGGTGATGGTGTTGATGATGATGTCGAGGAGGAGGAGGAGTACAGGAAGAGATGAGGAGGGGTGTTAGGGTATCAAGGAAGACGAGGAGGAGGAGGAGGGATGTAGAAGGGGGAGAGTGAGGTATTAAGAAATCCGAGAGGAGGAGGAGGAAGAGGTTTAGGGAGAGAGGAGGAGGAGAGAAGAGTGGTAGGGTTGGATATCAAAGGGGAACAGTGGAGGGGAGATGGAAGAAGGAGGAAGGGAAGGAGGAGAGAAGGAGAGGTGTTGGTTATCTCAAAGAGGAGGAGGAGGAGGAGAGTGAAGTGGTAGGGTATCGAGGAGCAGGAGCAGGAGGAGGAGGAAGAGAAAAGAGGGAGACGATGAAGGACAGAGTAGGTTATGAGAAGAAATGGAGGAGAAAGGAAGAGGAGATTAGGAGAAATGGAATGAAATAGCAGGAGAGAGAGAAGGGGGGGGGTAAAAGCAGGGGTAGAAGGCTAAATGAATGTGAAGGAAGTGGAAGCATTAGTCTTGATCACGCTTTACATGTCTCCAAGTGGCTTAAACTGACTTAATCCCCACCATCGCTACCACCAGACGTCTCATCCTTACACATTCCCACATACTCCCCCTCCCCCCACTACCAATCCCCCACCCCCACCTCTAAAACATATATTTCCACCACTGCTACTACCACTACCACTATTAGCACAACTTTTCTCACCACCACTACTACCACCCACAACAACCATCACCTCCCCAAGCACACACACACACACACACACACACACACACACACACACACACACACACACACACACACACACACACACACACACACACACACACACACACACACACACACACACACACACAATCACCATTCCCAGTAAAAATGATCATAAACTGAGAAAAACCGTCTGAAGGTACTAAGAATGTTGTAAAATCATCTAAAAAATCGTCTTCTCCACCACCTGTCTCCTCTCTCAGTCCCCACAGACCCACACTCCACCACTCCCACTCTCTCTCCCCGAAAAACTTTCTCCCACACATCTGGAAATGCGAAAGGGGGCGCTCAGCTGGCTTAAGCGGCTTTATATAAATCGCTTTTTACTCTCCTCCCCGGCGTTCATAAGTAATAACAAAGTCAGACGTTTATCGGGCTTGAATTGTGGCGCATTTTGCGGTTGATCGTCAGTGCCCTCTTGGCCTTAACGATGCTCGAGATTACTTGATGATTTATTGATGTGTGGGATGGCCATGGTGTTTATATTTTAGTCCCCCCGTCCCCATCTTCTCCGCCCCCGTCCGCATAGAAAACGAGACTAATCTTCCTTCAGAATATTCGTCCACCAAACACGGAAGGTATTTTTAAGAGATGTCAACTTTTTTTTTTTTTTTTTTTTTTTTTTTTTAAAGCCAACTTGCTGTAGGAAAAAACCAGTATGATGTTTGCAGTTACCAGATTTCATTTTTTTTGTGTGTGAGCAAAAATTTTCACATTGCTTGAATAGGCTTAGGACCTCGCTCACACATTAGGCCAGAGAGAGAGAGAGAGAGAGTTTCTACTACAATTGTTTGCGTCACCAGCCTTTTCTTGTCCCTCGTTCGTGATTTTGTGCCAAGGATAAATGAAGCCCACTGTCTCCCCCTCCCTCCCTTTTTTTTTTTCTTTTTTCTCCCTGTATTCCTTCCCTTCCCTATCCAGTCTCTTCTCTATCCTCTCTTCTCTTTTCTAATTCTCTTCTCTGTTTTTATCGTTCATTCCCCTCGTTTCTTTTCCTTCCCTTCCCTTTTCTTTCCTTCCCTTTCCTATACTTTCATTTTTTGCCCTTCTTCTCTTCTCCTTTGGTCCCTTCCCTTCCCTCTACCTCCTCGCACACCTCCTCTCTCCACCTCCCTCCCGTTCCCTGACCTCCCTCCCCATCTCTCCCCCTCCCCATCTCTCCCCTCCTCTCCCCTCCCGTCCATAGCTATTGTCTCCTTGTTTTTCCCATAATTATTTTGTTTTTAGATTCGAACTTCAGCTTTTGAATTGGACTGTCTCATTAATCATAGCCCTAGCACGATTTTTTTTTCTCTCTCTCTCTCTCTCTCTCTCTCTCTCTCACACACACACACACACACACACACACACTGCATTTACTCCTTTCTCGGTGTCTTGTAATATTTTTTTTTTACGTCCAGTGCTGTTAATTTTGACATGTTAATTTCCTGTATCCTGTTTTTTTAAATTCTTTTGAATGGTTCTTTTGGATTTTTATATTTTGTTAATTTTGATCTTCATTAACATTTTTGGTGTTGCTATTTTGAAAGCTGTTCAGTGTTTTTTCTCCAGTTCCTCCATCTCATTCTCCTCCTCCTCCTATTATTATTATTATTATTATTATTATCATCATCATCATCTTAACTGTTCCTTTCTCCTTTCCCATATCAAATAATTAGCAGCAGCATCCCCACCCCTCCTCCATCTTCCCTTCCTACCTTCGTCATCATCATCATCATCTCCCCGTCTCTCCCCAACCTTGACGTGACTTAAGGCTCAAATACATAATCATATTGCCCGTTTGTCACTGTCCATTCCTCTGTTCCGTGTTGCTTTGACTCATTCCGCTACTTGATGCAGTCCACCCTCCCCCCCGCCACACACATCCCGTTTTCTTAACCTATTTTCTTGTTTCTTTGCTATGGACTCTCTCTCTCTCTCTCTCTCTCATTACTCTAGATGTTTTGCACTAGCTCTCTCATTGCAGTAAACCAACACTAATGGAAATTATGACGAATGTTTTTCTGCTTAACGCTGTGTGCTTGAGAGAGAGACAGACAGACAGACAGAGACGCATCCTATTACTTCATTAAAACACTTCACTTGTGCATGTAATTCAATTTTAGAGTGGTAGAAACTATAATTTTTTTTTAATTATTTTGAGTGTTAGTACTTTTTCTTGATATATAAAAACAGCCTGGCATTTCCCTCAGTCTTTAACCCTTTCAGGACGATTAGGAGGATTTTCTTTCTCTAAACCCAGACGATTTTGTTCAGAAGAGATTTGAGGGTTTCAGGAAATTCACGCACAAGCATGATCTCTTGTTTTGCTTTTTTCTCCTCTTTTCTCTTTTTTGCTGCGGGTGTTTTTCTTGCTTTCTTTCCTGAGAGAGAGAGAGAGAAGGGGGGAAGGAGAAAAGAGAAACTGTTTGAAACTATGATACAGAGTTTTAAGCGGCCGGGAAGATGCAGCCACTTATATTAATTCATGAAACTATTTTGTATGCAGTTCCCCCTCCCCCCATCTCAAAAGTTTTTAAGTATGGCCATTAGCAGGGCCTGGGATTGTGGGTTTGTGTTATAAGGAGTGTTCTTGTGTTATTATAATCGCGTTGCCAAGTTAGAGGCTCCCAGGGCGAAGTTTTAACCACGGTCATTTTTCTTTTAGTCTGCCCTCTTTTATCTTCTCTAGCGCTTCTCTCGTGTTCTCGTTTTCTTTTCCCGTTTTAGCTTGTTTTTCTGCCGGCTGATCTCTCTCCTCTCTGACTCTTTTCAGATTTTCTTCTTTCCCTCCTTCGTTTCCTCCTCCTCCCCTTTCCATCCCTTCCCCTATCCTCTCATCTCATCGCAACCCACTTTCTCTTCCTCTCCCTCTCATCCCCTATCTGTTCTTCCTAATCCTTCCAATTCCTCTCTCAACCCCTTTCTTCCTCTCTCTCTCTCTCTCTCTCTCTCTCTCTCTCTCTCTCCCCACGTTTTTATCTAAGCCTGTTTTGTTTCTCTTGCCCCTACTTTTCTTACTTCTCTCACCCTCATAATTCTTTCTCAGGGTGAGAGAGAGAGAGAGAGAGAGAGAGAGAGAGAGAGAGAGGGGGGAAGACGAAAGTAAAATAGGGATAAGGGGAATCGGCGTAAGAATTTGATAGAATGAGTATAAACGTGGATGAAAGAGAGAGAGAGAGAGAGAGAGAGAGAGAGAGAGAGAACAAGATAGATGTAAGTGTTTGAAAGGATAGATGAATTAGGCCATAACTCCCTCCAGCATAATCTATATCACTGAATTCTTTGCGACATGAAAAATTGCTCCTCATTTTAGCGCGAACCCCGTCATGAAAATTAATGAAAGTCACTTCTTGCCTTACACTATTTTTCATCGTATTTTCAGACGATTAAAAAAAAAAGTGACTGACAAGGAAAGCACCCCCTGAAAAAACCTTGTTAATCATTCTATCATTGTCGTTTGGTGATAGAATAGTTTTTTTTAAGTTGCAGCCTTCCTTGTATACTAAACAGCCACGAAAGGACTAACGGGTCTGTTGCTGTTTCTTTTCCTTTGTACTCCTTTGTATTCGTCTGCAGCCCATCTCCTCCTCCATGCCTTCTGTCCCCTTCGTTTTCCCCTTCCACTCCTCCCCCGTCCCCTCCGTCTCCCCCTCTCACCACTCCCTCCTCTCCTCGTCACCCATCTCCTTCACTGCTCTCCCCCCTCCTGTTCCTTCCCCGTCCCCTCCCATCCCCTCTTCCTCATATTTTTTCCTCGCAGTCCTTTATGTTTCCCCTCATTCTCGATCCTTTCTTGTCTCAATATCCCCTCGTAACTGCGCACCCTTCCCTCCACTTCCCCTCTCCCCTCCGGGCTCCCTCCCCCTTCCTCCTCCCCATCTTCCTCATTCTCTTCCTTACCGTCCCTTATATTTCCCCTCATTCTTCATCCTTTTTCTCAGCATCCCCTCGAAATCGCACACCCTCTCTCCCCATTTCCCCTCTCCCCCTCTGGCCTTCTCAACGTCTCTATCATTCTCATCCATTCCCCTCACAGTTCTCAATTTCTTCCATTCTCGATCCGTTTTTTCTCCATCTGCCCTCGCAACCTCACAGCCCTCTCCTCCCCTCTTATCGTTGGCCTTCCCCTCTCCCTTATGGCTCCCCTTGGCCCCCTTCCCCTTGCTCTCCCCATTCCTCTTTTTCTCCCCCTTCCCCTTCCCCCTTCTGTGGCCTCGCTCTTCCCCAAGTTATTACGGCCGCATAAATTTTCCTGGAGATTTATTGTTCGCGAAGACAAAGCAGCTCCCCTCACCTCACTCGCCTCACCTCACTTCACTTCACATCGCTTTGCCTTACCTCACCTCATCTCATATCTCGTCATATCCCTTTCCATCGCCTGACCTTCCTTAACCTAACCTAACCTAACCTACCCTAAATTCACCGTACTGTACTTCACCTCACATCACTACACCTCCTGCTCCCCCACATCACATCACATCACATCACATCGCATCACATCGCATCACCTCACTTCACCTCTCCTCACCTCACCTCACCTCACCTCATCTCCTGTTCCCTCACTTCACCTCACCTCACCTCACCTCACTTCCTGTTCCCTCACTTCACTTCACCTCATCTCACCTCTCCTATCCTCTCCTCGCTTCACCTAACGTAACCTCCTGTTCCCTCACTTCACTTCACCTTACCATCACATCACCTCACCTCACCTCAAAAGTGGGCACCTAATAAATCCATCACCACCAACTCGAAGAAGAATAAGTATCGCCATATAAGCTACCCATCATTTCCCACACCCCTCCAATTAAGGAAAAGGCCCACCAATATTTTCCCAATTTTTCTTAAAGGAGGAGGGGAGACTGAAGCAAATATTTTAAAAGGGGGAAAATAAAAAAGGCACATCATACATTGAAGAAGAAAAAGACCCCCCCAGCTATTCCCTATTGAGAGAGGGAGAGAGAGAGAGAGAGGGAGAGAAAACGGGAGAAGGGAAGGGAATGTGAAGGCTCCTATTTCCCTAGCCTTATATAACAATTCCCCTTTTTCCTGTCTTAATAATAACCAATTTTCCTATTTTACCTTCACTTTCCCTAACTCCATGCCCATCCTTACATATGAGCCCAGGAATTACTTGAGCAATGGAAGTTAATTATTTTTTCTACACAATAAATAACCAGTAAATAAACCTTAGCCCATTAATAAAGCCAGTGGAAAATAAAGTTACGATTTACTCTCTTTATTGTCGTTATTTATTCCCTTATAATAAATGGCCAGAGTAAATGAAACTGTCTAGTTGTTCTATAAAAAAAAAGTTTCCTTAATTTATTTGGCTTTTTATCCTTTTAGTAAGTGCGAAGGGCAGTTAGGGTGTGATTTATAGGGGTGTAGGGGAGGTGGGGAGGGATGTGTGTGTGTGTGTGTGTGTGTGTGTCAGTGTGTGTGTGAGAAAGAGAGAGAGAGTAATAAGTATGAAGTATACGGGGATTAATACATGGAAGAGATTGATTGATAGATTAATAGATAGATAGATGAATAAACAAACAGGCAAACAGACAGAAAGACGTAGACATACTAACACAGATAAGGATAAACAATTAATTCTCTCTCTCTCTCTCTCTCTCTCTCAGATAATTACAGTTTCAAGTACCTGTCATAATACCCCGAAAAAGTTATATAAAAAAAAGATGGGGAGAAGACACTCTGATTGCACAGAAATAAGACCTGTATGCATAAATTAGACCTCTTGAGATACCAAGCCGCCAATTAGAGAGAGAGAGAGAGAGAGAGAGAGAGAGAGAGAGAAGGGGGGGATATGAAAGGGAGGAAAGAAATTAAGCACTGGGAGAGGAAGGATGGGAATTAGCGTGATGATGATAATAATAATAATAATAATAATAAAAAAAATGATGATAATTAATATTTATATACGTTTTTTCTACTTTACAGGTATGTGATAAACCTGACCAGAGGCACGGAGACATGGTGATAAGGTAAGGAGAGAGAGAGAGAGAGAGAGAGAGAGAGAGAGAGAGAGAGAGAGAGGGAGGGAGAGAGAGAGAGGGTGAAAGGGTGGTTGTACACGAGGAAAAAAAAAAAACTTACATGTGTGCACGACTGTATGTTTTATGTACTGATCTGGTCACCCGCTTAGGGCTTGGTGAAATTTGTGCTCCTGAAGAAGGTGGGGAGGAGAGGAGAGAGAAGAGAGAAGGAGGAAGGAACAGAAGTGAGAGGAAGAAGAGAAGAGGAGGAAGGAGTAGAAGAGAGGAGGAGGAGGAGGAAGGAGTAGAAGAGAGGAGGAGGAGGAAGGAGTAGAAGAGAGAGGAAGAAGAGAGAAGGAGGAAGGAGTAGAAGAGAGGAGGGAAGAAAAGATGAAGGGGTAAAGAAAATGCGAAGGGGGTAAGAGGAGAAGGAGAAAGAAGTGGAAAGAGAAGAGAAGATAGGGGAAAAAGGCGATGGAGAAAATGAAGAAGGAGGAAGGAGTAGAAAGAGGAGAAGAGAAGAAGTGGAAGAAAAGACGAAGGAGAAATAGGAGGAGGAGGGGAGAAAAGGAAGGAGAAAGAGAATGTTGATGATGATGATGATGAGGAGGAGGAGGAGGAGGATGGAAAAGGAGACGGGAGGAAAGTGAAGAAATATGTGATGATGGTGGTAGTGTTGATAAAGCTGAATTATTGTATTATTATTATTATTTATTATTATTATTATTATTATTATTAACAGAATAAAGACGCGTAGGAGGATGAAAAATAAGAGAGAAAAAAAAGTTGGCCTAAAATGAAAAGATATAAGAAAATAAAAGATAGAAGTGATAGAGGATAATAGACGGCACTCTAATTACAAGGGGTAGTCTGGTCATATATCGCGGGAGAGAGAGAGAGAGAGAGAGAGAGAGAGAGAGAGAGAGAGAGAATCATAGTGTCGAGAAAGAATTAAAATTGTTTATGTAGATCCAATTTGATGTGATAGGTAGGTAGGTAAGGGGAGAGAGAGAGAGAGAGAGAATCAAAATCGGGGGGAGGGGGAGGTGTTTGAGTATTAAATGGGAGAAAATTGAATAAAAATAAGAAAATAGGAAATATTAATAAAGAGGCTAAAAGAGGAGGTTTGAGTGATCCTGGCCCCTTCACTACGAGGCTTCACGATTTTTAATATAATTGTCTGGTAGTAGATTAATTAAGTCATGAAAAAGATAGGAGATAAGAGATATAACCAGGATTAGAAAGCCACTTAAGAGATAGCCAGAAGAATTGGAAAGTCACTTAAGAGGTAGCTAGAAGAATTGGAAAGTCACTTAAGAAATTAGAAAGCCACTTAAGAGATAGCCAGAAGAATTGGAAAGTCACTTAAGAGATAGCCAGAAGAATTAGAAAGCCACCTAAGAGATAGCCACAGGAATTAGATAGCCACTTAAAAATATATAGTAATTTGCATGTAGGATAGAGACAGTGATAAGGAAGGGAAAGTTATGATAAACGTGATGAAAAATATAATTAAAGATCATTTTAATAATAACCAAGGAATTAAAAAGTATTATTATCTCTGTACAGTAATGTTTTTGTTTTATTTTTTTTATTAGATTATTTTAACAGGAAAAATATCATACTGTTTTTACTCTAACTTGGCCTAAAATTTCCGTTCTTCAGCTTCAGTGCTGAGTAACAAAAGATTAACAGTATACTAAGATGCTGGTCACGAAGAAGTGCTGCGGCAAGAATATGGAACCATAGCATTTCTGCCACTCAGCTGCCTGAAATGATCTGCAAAAGGATGAAAATCTGGATCAACTTAGGGTGAAAAGAGTATAGTAAAGAAGTTAATGTAGGTTTTATCCAATCAAGTAAGTTATGTAAAGAAAGTTATCGTACTGAAGAGGTGAAGGACGATGAAAAATGGCGATTGAAATATAAGGACGAAAATATTGAAAATGATAAAGAAGAATTGAAAGAGAAAGTTAATGTTAGGAAAATAAATAGATTGATGGATAGGTAGGTAGATACAAAAATAAATAAATAAGGTAAATGATTACATGTACAAGTGTAAAGAATGGAATAATTTGCATACAAGATGACGATAAGGATAAGGAAGGGAAAGGGGAAATAAAGATGTGATAAAGGAGGGCACATAAGATGAAAAGAATGATAAAAGAAGACGTGAAAGAATATAATAAATGGTGAAGTAGATGAAGATAGCGATAAAGAGGGAAGGAGGAGGAGGAGAAGAAAGAGAGGAAGTGGGAGGAGAAGGGTAAGGAGACAAAGGAGAAAGAGGAAGAGAAGGATTATGTTGAGTTTGTATTTGTGGTAAGAGGTAGAGAGATAGATACGGTAGTGTATGTGTGAAATGTATGTGTGACTGTGTGGGTTTGTGTATGTATATGTGTTTATGTAATTATGTATACGGGTAGTGAAACAGGGAGAGAGGGGGGGGGATGTTTATGCGTGTGTGTGTGTGTGTGTGTGTGTGTGTGTTGGGAGTTGTGTGCGTATGAGTGTGTGTGCATGTGTTTTAAGGATGAGTAAGATTAGCGAAAGAAAAATGGGGTGGAGGGAGATACGTGAGAGGAGGAGGAGGAAAGGTGGGAGGAGGAGGGGGAGGAGGAAAGGTAGAAGTAGTAGTAGTAGTAGGCGGAGGAGGAGGGGGAGAAAGAAGAAGAAGGAGGAGGAGGAGGGAAGAATGGCTAAAGGGTATAAAGGAAGTCTGTTTATCATAAGATTGTATGCGCACGCACCCGAGAGAGAGAGAGAGAGAGAGAGAGAGAGAGAGAGAGAGAGAGAGAGAGAGAGAAATTATCCAGCTTTGAGTGAAATTAAACTCTTCTGTGTATTTTTATTTTATTGTCGGATTTATTATTTTTATTACTACTTCTACTATTATTACCAATATTATTATTATTATTATTATTATTATTTTATGGTGAACCAGAGTTACTCGTTCGTTGGAAGAAAAATAAAACGAAGAACCCGTCAAGTATGAAGGTAAAAACGCGTCCTCGTAGTGAATTGGTGTAGAGTTATATTAGTATGTGGTGTGATTAAGTTTTATGCACACTAGGCTGCTGTAAGTGGTTATGAATGAGGTGGATTATGGTGTAATTCGCTTGTTAGTTATTGTTAAGGGAGAGAAAGTCGGGGAGAGGGAGGGGGGAGGAAGTGAGAGAGAGAGAGAGAGAGAGAGGGGAGGGAGTAGGAGATGGGGAGGGGAAAGAACGTGGGAGAGAGGGAGGGGGGAGGAGAGGGAGAAACTTTGAGCCAAGTTAAGGTGAAAGGAGTAGTCATGATGGTAATGGTGTTGTAGGTTGGTCAGGTAGGTAAGTGGGTAGACAAGAGAGGTTGATTAGGTAGAATAGATCGATGAAGTAGATAGCAAGGTAGTTCAATGAATAGGCTGAGGAGCTGGTGAGGGTAGGGTTGGGAGGGAGGAAAGGGGTGGGGAGGGGAGAGGTGGGAGGAAGAGTTAAGGGAGGGGAAGAGGAGCGGAGTTTGGAGGGAAGGTGAGGACGGGGGAAGGAGGAGGGGGTGAGGGAGGGTAGAGGGGAGGTCATGGAAGGGAGGAGGGGGAGAAGGAAGGGCACAAAGGCAGGGAGATAGGCTAGGCTGGTATAAAGGCCGAAAAGGAGAGCGTAGATAGGGAAGATAACAAGGTGAATAAGGAGACGAGGGTGTTTGTGTGTGTGTGTGTGAGAGAGAGAGAGAGGCCTGGCTGGTGTAAGGGGAGCCTAAGCAACGAGTAGTGACCGAAAAAGGGAAGGTAGATTAGTGCAGATAGCAAGGTGAATAGGGACGTGTGTGTGTGTGTGTGTTAAGGCAGGTAGGAATAGATAGACACAGAAATACCGTAATAGACTAGGCAAGCAAAAATTGATCACTTGAACAAAATCATACAGGTGAGAGGTGGAGGAGGGGCGAGGAAGAAGATAATGTAAATAGCAAGAGAGACAGACGGACAGACAAAGACAGGTAGACAGAGAGACAAGACAGACAGACAGAGAATCACCAAAACAATAGCACATGAGTTAGTGTAGCGTAGGTCTAAAAAAGAACGCGGGAGACGCACCCAAGGTTACATAAATCCGGGCCGCGTAATAGATGAAGGAACCAGATTGCATTACGGTGAATAGCCAGCGCCGGGTTCTTTATATTCATTGAGGAGAAGGGCCGCCGTATTTTTACCTCGCCGAGACGTTAAAGGGCCGAATCCTTCCCGGCCTAAGTCGGGGCCGGATAAATCTCGGGGGCCGAAATCTCCCTGTGCTTAGGTATGTAAATTGGTTGGTGCCGGACCTGACTCTCTCTCTCTCTCCCTGCTACTTCCCCTTTACCTCTCTTTCTCACAGCGCTACTTCGTGACCAGCATCGTGTTGTGTTGAACTGACTCCTTCCCTACCGCTCTCCCTCTACCTCTTTTCCCAGAGCACTTCTTCGTGACTTACATAATGTGCCAGTGTTGATATCTGGGCTTTGTTGGGCCTGACTCTCCCTTTTACTTTCTCCCTACCTCTTTCCCACAGCACTTCTTCGTGACTAGCATCACGTACTAGTTTTAATCGATATCTGGGTTGTTTTGAAGCTGTGTCTCTCTCCCTACTACTTTCTTCCTACCTCTTTTCCCACGGCACTTCTTCGTGACTAGCATCATGTCTTTCTCTTAGGCTTGTAAGTTGGGTTGGGTTGGGCCTCTCATCCTACCGCTCTGCGTCTTCCCGTAGCACTTCGTCGTGACTAGCATAAATCTTCTAGTGTCTCCTCATGTGTCTTAATGTCTCCTGGTCAGTGGTTTAGTCCCCGGGTGCTACAAAATGGTCCAGCCTCTAAAAATGGGTCCATGTGTCTTGTAAGGTCCAACCACTGCCCGGTCCACTCCAGTTTACCTTAATTAATGTCCCACGGATTTTGTCTAATTTTTCCTTGTTTAAATCTCGTTATATGTTTCTGTTTTCCTTGGTGTTTTAATCTCCTATGTTTCTCTTTTCCTTGTAAGTTTTTTCTTGTTTTAATCTCGTATATGTTTCTAGTTTCCTTGTCTTTGTGTTTTTGTTTGGAATTGTTGTGGTGGTGGTGGTAATGTTGCTACTGTTCCTTTTCCTACTGTTTTTGTTACTTTCGTCGTTGGTATTGTTGTTGCTGGCGTTTGAGTGTTGTTATTGTTGCTGTGTTGGTTTTATGTTACTGCTGTTTTTGTTTTTAATTTTGTTACTGTTGATGTAAGGTTGGTGTATTAATAGACTGTCTCCTTTCTGTACGAAGGGTCATACTTTAGGTTGATAAAATAGACGGACGATAGATAAAATAAGGTACGATAGATAAAAAACAGGCATCATCATAGTGAAGGGGTCAATGTGCTGAGCTGTGAGTGTGCATAATTAGGTTGTTGTTTTTGCTTTTAAATTGACAGGAAGCTAAGTAAATTAATTATACCCTCCTCCTTCCTCCTTCCTCTTCTCCCCCCTCATCCCTCCCCTTCTTTCCCTCTGCCCCTCTCCCTCCTCCTTTCTCCCTCTCTGTCCCTCTCCCTCTTCCTCCTCCCTTCCTCTTCCCCTTAATTTTCATTCCTTCCTTCCCCTCCCCTGTGTTACTCTCTCTCCTCCTCCCATCCTCTTCCGCTTATTCGCTTTCCTCCCCTCCCTTTTATTTCTCCTTCCTTAACTTATTCTCTCGCCCTTTCGTTCCTTCGTTCCCCCCTTCCCTTTCCTTTCCCCCCTTCCCATTCTTTCCCTTCCCCTTCTAGCTTTCTCTTCGTCCTTTCCACCCTCTCCTTTCCTTTTCAACATCTCCCCTTCCATCTCTCCCTCTCGCCCTTCTCCTTCTCTCTCTCTCTCTCTCTCTCTCTCTCTCTCTCTCTCTCTCTCTCTCTCTCTCCTTTCCCGTTCCCCCCCCCCCTCCGGCACTACGGTTGGTGAGTGTCCTGCCCTTCAATTTTGTTCCTTTTTCCTCCTCTCTTTCCTCCTTTTCGTACCCTCTTTTTCCTCTTTTTTTTTCTTACCCTCTTTCTTCTTCCTCTCCCCTCTTTTGTCATTTTCTTCTTCTCTTTCTTCTCAGTCTGCATTTCCATCATCTTCTCCCTTTCCTTTCCCACTCCTTCCAGTTATTCCTCTCTCTTTTCTTCATTATTTTTTTCTTCTTCTCTTTCGCCCTTCTTCCTTGTTCCACCTTTACCTTAATCTCTCTTCTTTCTCTCCCTTTCCTCTTTCTCTCCTCTTCCCTTCTGATTCCATCCTCTCCCTCTCCTCTTTTCCTCCACCTCTTTTGTTTCCATCCACACGCTTTTATCTTTCCCTCTTCCTCTTCCGTTTCCCTCCACTCCCTGGCCTCCTACCTCACCCTCTCTGTTTCCTTCCTCTCCCTCTCTTCTTTCCTCCTCTTCCTCTTAGTTTCCTTCCTCTCCATCTCGCACTCCTCCTCTTCCTCTCCGTTTCGTTGCTCCCCCTCTCCTCTTTTCGTCATTTTCTTCTCATCCCTTCCTCCTCTTCCTCAACTCTCTTCTTCCTTCTTCTCCTCATCCTCTCCCTCTCGTCCTTTCCTCCTCCTCCTCCTCTCCCTCTCCATTCCTCCTCTTCCTCTCTCTCCTTTCCTCCTCTTCCTCTCTCCCTCACACACATTGCAAGGTAGAAAGAGGTAGGAAAATTAAGTAAAGCTAATGTATACCTATTTCCCGTCTTGCACATCCGAGTTTTAGCCCCTTTAGTGCGAGGATGGCTTTTTATTTCTGCTATCTGACTTTTTTTTTAGTTATTCCTTGGCTCCGGTGACCGTGTGTGTGTGTGTGTGTGTGTGTGTGTGTGTGTGTTCGTCTGTTTGGGTATCTGTTTTATCTGTGTGTGTGTGTGTGTGTGTGTGTGTGTGTGTGTGTGTGTGTGAGGGAGTCCTGTGGTGTGGGTGGCTGGTGCCTGAAGGACCTTAAAGCTGCTCCCACATCCAAGACTGCCCCGCACGCACACGCAATCGCACGCACGCACTCAAATATTCGCCACCCACGCATATATTCACCCAGGTGTTCACTCCTCCAGCACTAACGAGGCAGGTAGATAAAGAGAGAGAGAGAGAGAGAGAGAGAGAGGCGACTCCCACTCCTGTACAATTAAGTTCCAGTCACGATAAAGAGTTCTGGATGATTTAAAGCTGCTATATTTACTCTCCCTCTCTCTCTCTCTCTCTCTCTCTCTCTCTCTGCATCTAATTACATTTTTTGCTCCACCTGTGTAATTTCTTCCTAATGATTTTTGACGCTCTCTGTAATTATATTTTTTTGAATTTTTTTTTGGTGACCACTCCGATTCTTTTTTTTTTTTCTGTGATGAGTTTTTAATTATTTTTACGTATGTTATATTGATTTTTTTTTTTCTAAGTTTATTTCCACTTCTTTAGGACTTGATTGTTTTTCTAGTTTGCGATTTTTATATTCTTTTCTGGTCTTGTGTTCTGTCTGATTAATTTTTGTGGTACTGGGAATAGGGTGGTGATGATGGTGATGATGATGATGATGGTGATGATGATGATGGTGATGATGATGATGATGATGATGATGATGATGGTGATGATGATGATGATGATGATGAGGAGGAGGAGGAGGAGGATTGTGGTGATGAGAATAATATAATGGATGATTTTAGTGATAGTGAAGATAATGGTGGAATTAATGACGATCCCCTCCACTCATATTTCTCTCTCTCTCTCTCTCTCTCTCTCTCTCTCTCACCATGGCAACGCGTCCATTGAGCTGAGGTTGTAGTGGCCACGTTATAAGAATTGAATCCAACATGGTGGCTGAATGTAAAAATTGGATCCAACATGGCGGCCTGGATCCAAAATGGCTGCCTGAGCATAAAACACTAACGATGGCTTGTCAGGGGAAGGTTTTTGCCCGACTCTTCTCTTTCTCTTTTCCCTCTTCTTCTCCATCTCTTCCTCTTCGTCCCCTTATCTTTCCCCTCTTCGTCTCGCCTCCCTCTTCTTCCTCTTTCTCCCCTCTTCTTTCTCTCTGCCCCTTCTTCTTTCTTCTCTTTTCTTCCTTCCCTCTTCATATTCTTTCTTCTCTTTTCCCTCTTCCTTCCCTCTTCATATTCTTTGTCCCCTCTTCCTCATCGTCTCTTCTCTGTTCCCTCCTCTTTCTCTTTCCCCTCCATACCCCCCTTCCTCTTCCCTTCTTCCCCTTACCTTCTCTCTCCCTTCGCTTTTCCATATTTTATCTTTAGCTGATAGAGTAGCATTGTTAGTTGTAACCTTCCTTATGTCAAACAGCCATGAAAGGACCATCAGGCTTGTTGCTGTTTGCTTTCCTTTGTACTCTTTCTACTTTGTACTCGTATTCTTCCTCCAACCTTCCTTCCCCCCCCTCTCTCTCTCTCTTTCTCTCTCTCCTACCTTCCCCTTCACCTCAATTTTCTCTCCTCTCTTACCTTGGTCTTCCTCTCATTTTTCCTTCTCTTACAATTTTTCCCTCCTCTCCTTCTCCCTTCTTCCTTTTCCCCTCTCTTCCCCGTATTCCTATTACCCTCTTCTCATGTCCCCTCTTCCTCCTCTTTCATTTCCCCTCTCCATTTCCCTACTTCACTTTCATTTCTCCCCTTCACCTTACCCTCCATTACCATAATTTTCCTCAATCCTTGCCTCTCCTCCTGCTCCTCCTCCTCCTCCTCCTCCTCCTCCTCCTCCTCCTCCCCGTGTGTCTCTTCCCTCTCACCATATTCTCCATATTTTTCCACCCTTCTTACCTTTCCTCCTCTTCCTTCCTCACTTTTTCTTCTACACTTGCTCCCTCACCTCAGTTTCAAGTCTCTCCTCGTCTCTTTCCCCCCTCCTCTTTCCACCTCTTCCTCCCTCCTCCACTCTTACCCTCTCTCCCAACACCTTCAGCTCCCTCTTTTCATCTGTCCTTCACATCCCTTCCTCTCGCCCCTCTCCCCTCCTTCCTTCCAGGTCCTTCCTTAATATCCCCTTCACCTCCCCACCTTTCCCCTCCCCCCTTGCCCCCACCTCCCCTTTGATCTCTCCCTTACAACCCTCCCTTTCCTGCCTCTCCCTTCCTTCCATCTCCTTTTCATCTCCCCCTCACATTCTCCCCTTTCCCCCTGTCCCCTCCTTCCTTCATCTACCCAACACATCCCCCCTTTCGCCCCATCCCCCCTTCCCCTCAACCTCCCCCTCCCACTACCCTCCTTCCCCCCACACCTTACCTGGTTGCAGCGTCAATTGCAGCGGTTGAGTATGCAAGTTTTAATGAAATGGGGCCCTTGGATACCACGCTTATCACTCTCTGGCAATATTCTCACTTTAATATCTCCTCCTCCTCCTCCTCCTCCTCCTCCTCCTCCTCTATCATTATCACCTTCACTGTTATCATCTTCATCGTTGTCGTCATTGTCATTATTGTTTCCTCCTCCTCCTCCTAGTACCAGTAATATTCCATCCTAGTTTCGTTAGCCAGTATCTATTCTTAGTCTAGTTTGTACCTTTTATTGCAAGTGTTGTAGTAATATCGCACCGTCTTCAGATTTTTAGTATTATCGATTGGGAATATCCTCTTAGTTGTGTCTTGTAGTAATATTAACCGCTGCTTATAGATATTCCCCGGGTAATATATGCTCTTGGTCATATTAAACAACAAACGTCTAGGCTGCCTTACATCCGCGAAGTAATATCTGTAGGTAATAATATTCGACTATTAATATTCCAGTTATTTGATGCTGCTGTAAGTCTCCTAGTAGCCTGGTTAATATCCCCTTACTAGTAATTAATATACTAGCTTCTGTTTGATGTATTTCTCCTAGTAGTCTTGTCCATATTTTCCAGGTAATATCTACTAGTAATATTCCTCAGTGGATATTCTCCCTTTTAAATACTCTATAGTTCATTTACCTTAAACTGGCATTGATTTTCGTCCTTTTGCAGCTTATTTCCCGTAGCTCAGGGGCAGAATAAGACAATACTGCGGCTCTTCTTCGTGACTAGTACCATATATTAGTGTTCATTTTGCGTCTGGTTAATATTCAAGGTGGAGGAAGGGCATGTTATCTGTGTGTGTGTGTGTGTGTGTGTCTTAATGAGGTGTTTTTGTGTGGAGGAGTAACAGTTGGAACGCATGTGTTTTGTTTGTAGTGTGTGTGTGTGTGTTTTGTTTTTACTGACCTGAGTGTTTGGAATATGTAGTATGTGGGTGGGCGGCTGTGTTGGGTGTTCGGGGTCTGTGTGTGTGTGTGTGTGTGTGTGTGTGTGTGTGTGTGTGTGTGTGTGTATGTATGAGCCTGAGGACTGTGTGTATTTACTGTAGTTATATATGTGCAGTGTGTGAATAGGTTGTTGGTGTGTGTGTGTGTGTGTGTGTGTGTGTGTAGGCTGTGTGTGCTTGTTTGAGTGTGTATGTGTATGTGTGTATATAAACGTATGCGTGTGTACAATATATGTCTGGTAATTCTGAATGATCCAATAATTCAGGGTTATGGCATGTTATTTTACGCAAATGACCGACATAATTGAAAATAATTTACCTTTATTGAAACAACATATACAGAGTGCTCCAAAAAGTTGCGTCCTCTGAATCATAATGTGAACACGGCCAGAATAATGGTGATTTTTTTTTTCTGTGTAGTTGTGTGTGTTTGTGGTGTGTGTGTGTGTGTGTGTGTGTGTGTGTGTGTGTGTGTGTGTGTGATTTATGGGTATCTGTGTGGGTATATATCTATAGTTTGTGTGTGTGTGTGTGTGTGTGTGTGTGTGTGTGTGTGTGTGTGATCTATGAGTATGTGTGTGGGTTACATCAATAGATTGTGTGTGTTTGTGTGTTTTATGGATGTGTGTATGTATGTTTGCGTACTTATTCTCTTAACCATGAAAAATACATCAGTAAGAAAAGGATTAATTTTGTCCCATCCCTTCCACTACGAGAAGTGATGAATAAAATCGTCAGACAACAACAGTAAAAAGAAAAAGAAAAGAAAAAAGTTCGCTCTTATTCATAGTCAAAGAAACAAAGCTAAAGAAATCTGTCTGAGGGAGGGATGAGGACAGACAGAAGTGTGATCATCGTTGTGAGGCGGTTAATGAGTTGTTTTTGTGCCCAAGGGAAGCCAGAGTGTTTGAGTGTCTGGTGTGTGTGTTTGTCGTGGTGTTTTGTTTTGTGGTGGTATGAGTGTGTGTGCGTGTGTCTGCCTGCCTCTCACTCTGTCTTTATCTGTCTCTGTCTCCGTCATTGCATATGTGTTGGCATGTGTTGGTGGGCGGTCCAGTGGGTATGTGCGTGTCATATTATCTGCGTGTGTGTGTGTGTGTGTGTGTGTGTCGCGTGGGTATAATGAGTGCTGCTATGTGCGTGAGACTAAATCCACTCTGGCTAACAGTTCTAATTATCCTTCTTGTTCTTAGACACGTAATATTGTCCACACACACACACAACTCACACTCATACGCACACATGTATACTCGCACGTACGCTGCCCGGTATACATATCATCATTATTATAAATACTACTACACGGCAATTAAAGACGATGACGATAATGATGGTGATGATGATGATGATGATGATGATGTACAATACAATAACAGCAGTGATATACAGGCACAATGAAACTCGTCAAAAATGTAAGCAAAAACGCACGTGGATGGAGTGGAATATAAACAGAACTGTTCGTGCTGAAGGTAAAGAAAGGGCACGTTGTTGGAGTGAAAGGTAAACTAAAAACACGTGGTCGGAGTGGAAGATAAACAGAAAGCACGTGATGGAATAGGAAGGTAAACAAAAATACACGTGGTGGAGGTGGTAGGGTAAACAAGACGCACGTAGTCTGAGTGGAAGAAAAAAAAGCACGTGGTCTGAGAGAAATGTAAACAGAAACTCACGTGGTCGGAGTGGAAGGTAAACAAAACCCCACATGGTCTGAGTGAAATGTAAACAAAAACGCATGCACGTGGTCCCGAAAGGATGGTAAACACTAGAAAGGAACCCAAACACGACAACAACCTTCCCCCATGGCTTCTGTTTTGCTACTGAAGAAGGTGGCACGTTTCTTGCAGGTTTTATAAGGCGAGGTCTAAGAAAAAAATCTGACTCGCTTCAGAAATGGACTTCTTGTGTTTTGATATATCTTTTATAAATAGTCTCTCTCTCTCTCTCTCTCTCTCTCTCTCTCTCTCTCTCTCTCTCTCTCTCTCTCTCTCTCTCTCTCATCTTCCTACATCATTACTGCGTCTCTTCTCTACAATTTCTTCTCTTCATTATTAATCCCTCTCTTCGTCTTCTCTCCAACTTTGTCTGTCTCTCCTTTCCTTCCTTGTTCCCCCCTTGCTCTCTTTCACCCTCTTTTATCCTTTTTTCCAACCATCCTCCCTCATTCCCTCCTTCCTCTCCTCCCTCCCTCTCTTCCTCCCTCTCATTTCTCTTTAATTACTCATTTCCTCCTCGTCACCTTACGTACAATCACTCCTCCCTTTGAACCTCTCTCTCTCTCTCTCTCTCTCTCTCTCTCCATAGGGTTTGTGAGCCACCCTTACTATCCTTCGCCTCCCCTCCCTTCCCCCTTCCACTTTTTTCTTTCTCCCATCTTTTCTCCCATCTCCCCATCTCTCGCTTTATGGCCTATATGGCTTCCTCCACCTCCCCTCTCTCCTTCCCACTCTCCGTCCCCTCTTTTCCTCCCTCTCCTCTTCCCTCCCCTCTTTTCCTCCCTCTCCCTCCCCGTCACCATATGGCTCGGTGTGCTACTCTTCCCAGCATTATCAATACAGGTTAATTATTGAGTCTCACAGGTGTCGTTATAGCCCTGGTTATGGCAGAGAGGGAGAGACGGAGGAAAAAAAAAGTGGAGGGAGGGAGGGAAGGAAAGAGAGAGAGGGGGGGAGAATAAACGTAAAGATAGGTAGGGAGTGATGGAGGGTGTTAGGGAGAGGAAGAGTACGGGAAGGTGCGGAGAGGGGAAACGAAGAGAGAGAAGGAAGAGAAGTCATTAGAGAGGGAGAAATGTGTAGGGAGGGAAGGAAAGAGGAAGAGAGAAGAGTGTGGAGGAAAGGAGGGAGGGAAGGAAAGAGGAAGAGAGAAGAGTGTGGAGGAAAGGAGGGAGGGAAGGAAAGAGGAAGAGAGAAGAGTGTGCAGGAAAGGAGGGAGGGAAGGAAAACGAGGAGTGGGGGAAGGGGAAACATTTGGAAGGAGAGAGAGTTAAAATATGAGTATGTGGAAGAGGGGGGAGAGGGAGGGAGGGAAAAGGTGAAGGGAGGAGAGGGGAGAGAGGGAAAATTAAAGGAAGGAGGGAGGAAAGGCAAGCAGGAAGAGAGGAGGAAGGAAAGGATGAAGGTGGAGGGAAGGAGGGAAAAAAGTGGTGGAGGGAGAGATACGTAAAAAGAAGAAAAAAAAAAGGAAGGAGGGGTATGAGAGAAAAATTGCAGGGAAGAGAAAAAGTGGAGAGGGGGAGGAAGGGAAAATGGAGAGGAGATAAAAGGTTCGAGAGAGGGATGGAGAAAAAAATGAGAGAGAGAAGGGAGGGAGTGAGAGTAGGAAGAAAGGAAAGAAGAAATGGGTAAAGGAAGGAAAGGTGGGAAAGACGGAGGATGATGAGAGAGAGAGAGAGAGAGGAAGGACAGTAAAAAATGGAGGGAAAAGCGAGAATGAGATAATAAAAAGGGGAGATGGAAGTTGCAGACAAAGGGAAGGAAGAGAGAAACATAAAGAGAGAAGAAATGAAAGTGGATGCAAGGAAGGAAGGAGAGAAGAGAAGAGGTATAAAAGAGAGGAATGTAGAGAGGGCAGAATGAAAGAAAAGGAAGGAAGGAAGAGATATATAATTGGAGGGATGGAGACAGGGAAGAATGGAAGCAAGGAAGAAAAGAAGGAAAGACGGGAGGAGGTGATCTTGGTATTACTCGGGAGTTCCTTCGAGTTATTTAATATACTTCCTTTTTTTTTCTTTATCATCATATTCTCTTTATTGTTCCCTTTTACTTATTTTCCTTGTGACATCCTCTCTCTCTCTCTCTCTCTCTCTCTCTCTCGTCCACCGATTTTTTTTTTTATCGTGGTCCCTTTAATACGAGACTAATTGGAAGGGGAGGGAAGGTAGAGACACCCGCCCTTCTCTCTCTCTCTCTCTCTCTCTCATTTTGTCTATCGTGTGCCTGGTTTAATTCCTTCTTCATCTCATTATCTTCTCTTATCTTTACTCTTTCTCCATCTATTTATAATTTGCATTTTTATATATATTTTTTGTTTGTAGTCTCGTGCTATTTATTTTACTTTTTTTATTTTTAGTCTTTCTCCCATCTTGCTTTCTTTCTCTCCCTTTTTTTTCCTTTCTTCCCTTTTTCTCACTTCTTCCTTCGTCCCTCTTCTCCGCATTTTTTCTCCTTTCATCCTTCCGTCTCCCTTTCCTCCTCCTCCTCCTCCTCCTCCTAGATAAACATCCATCACTCCGTCTCTTATGAGCAAGGTTCTCCCCTCCATCTCTCCTCCCTTCTTTCCTTTCCTTCCTTCCCTCACCCCCTTTCTTCTTCCCTCCATTCTCTTCATTCAGCTTTTTTACCTTTCCTTCATCTATTCTTTCTTTCCTTCCTTATCTTTTCGTCATTGTGTCTTCATCAGCATATCCCCCTCTCCACTCATTTTCATATCCTCCATCCCTCGCTTCCTCTCTCCCCTCCCCAAGTTCTTCCCTCCCTTCCCCCCACCGTTCTCCTCTCCCTCCATTTCCCAGCCCCCTTCGTCACTGCTGTTCTCCATCCTCACTCACCCTCCCCTCCCCTCCTTCCTGCTCACTTCACCCTCCTCCTGCTATCCCTCCTACCCTATACCTCCCCTCCCCCCTCCCCTCCTTCCTCCTAACTTCCCCCTCCTCCCACCCCTCCTTCCCTCCCTTCTCTACCCTCTCCCTCCCGCCTTTCCATCAACACCCACTCTTTCCTTTGATAATTTTCACGCCCTTTCTCCTCCTATGGAAAATGTAATAACCCCCTTTGAAGTACCTAAAGTGAGGGGGAAGGGGAGGGGGAGAAATGCAGAGATGAGAGGAAAGAGGGGTGCGAAAGTGGGTGGGGAGGAGAGGAGGTGTTGGTATGAGTGATGGGAGTGGAGAAGGGGAGGGGAGGGGAGGGGAAGGGGGGAAGGCACAGATAGTGAGAGAGAATTGAGGGAGGGGGGGGGAGGGGAGGGGAGGAGGAAGGGGGAACTAGCCTTTTCCCTCATCACCCGGAACAACTTTGAACCCTGAGCCCTGTGTCTGTAATTGTCAATTTGCGTCGCCGTTTTGATGTCTAGATTTCGGGAGAGAGAGAGAGAGAGAGATTGAAACGTGATACAGGTAGGCAGAAGTGAAAGGTGGGAATAGAGATAGGAATATGGCCGGTGAAACAGAAACGTGATAGCAAGGAAGAAAATAATGACGGAAGTGGGAAAAGTGAAGGGGAGGGGGTTAAAGGAAGGAGGAGAGGGAAAATGAATGATGGAGAGAGAGAGAGAGAGAGGAGAAACTGTCAGATGGTCAGGTGGATATTGTAAGGGCTTCTTAGGAGGAGGAAGGGAAGAAAAAAAAATGGAAGGAGTGAGACGAGAGATGTGGAGGGAAGAAGGAAAAATGCAAGGAGAGAGAGAGAGAAAGGGAAGAAGACATGGAGAGAAGAGAAGTGGAAGAGAAGAGAAAGGGATGAATGAAGAAGATGAAGAGAGAAGAGTGGAATGGAAAAAGGAGAGGAGGGAGATGAAGGTGAGAGGGAGTGAGGCGAGGAAGAGATGGGTGAAAGAATGTTAGAAAGGGAGAGAGAGAGAGAGAGAGAATGAGGATGGAAGAGGCGGGATATAATTATGAGTTAAGGAAAAATTATGATCTTGTGGAAAGGAAGGGAAAAAAATGAAGGAACGATTAAGTGTAAGAGGAAGTGAAGGTAATAAGATGACATGATAAATAAAGAATGAATAAAAAAGATGATCAGTTTTTAAGGAAGAAACAGAAATGGAAAATGCAAGGAGGAAAGGAAAGCGGTAGATAGTAAAAGAAAATGAATGATAATTGAAGAATGACAAGGGAAGGAACGAAGGGAGGAAGGAAGGGGGCTGAGGGAGGAAGGGAAGTGGAAAGATGAGATTAAAGAAAAATGAAGGAAAGATGAAAAAAATGTACAAGGAGGAAAGGAAAATGGTAAGATGATGAGGCAGAGTGCAAAGGCTTCACTGAGGAGGGATGAGAGGAAGGAGAATAAATGTGGGAGGTGAGTAGGAGAAAGATAAAAGTGAGGAATAGGGGAGAGGAAGAGAATGAGAGAGAGAGAGAGAGAGAGAGAGAGAGAGAATAAATAAAGTGCATGAAAGAGATGATGAAGATTATAATCCCAGGTTCATTTGAAACGTGAACCCTGTGGACTGCTGGCTTAGTTATCCTTCAGAGTTAAATAAATAAATAAAAGTCACTGGCTTGGGAAGAATTACAGTAGGAATATATTAAAAAATAAAGAGTAGAAAGTATTAATTTTGTCTTTATTTCGTAACTGACTTTAGTGAGATGTTCATGATTCGAAAACTTAGACAGACAGACAGACAGACAGACACACAAAATCCACTTCAGTATTCCTCTTTTCACACACACACACACACACACACACACACACACACACACACACACACACAC
>NC_137041.1:3318903-3338903 GCF_032717465.1 Coenobita brevimanus | reverse complement strand
CCTCATGATATCCCACTTCTCCCCTCCCCTTTCCCCCGGCCACCCACCCTCCCTCCTCCCCCTAGACCATTTCTCCTCCCCCCTCGCCTCCCCTTCCCCCATATGAGGGTAACCAGGCGGAAGACCCCAGACCGGTTACTGAATACGGGGTCTTTTATCCTCCCCCCTCTCCATGACCCCCTCACACATGTACCCTGTTTGTACTCACACGGTTACACGTTTTGTATTCACCCCTGTTACCCAGCTGGCCTCACTGTTACCCAGCTTCCCTCACCCTGTTACGTCTGTGTCCCCATTTTGTACTCACTTACCTGTCCCCAGTTTGTATTCACTCGGACTCATCTCTCACACTTTTGGATTCACGTGGTTACTCATCTGTTGGCAGTTTGCGCTCACTTGATTACCCATTTTGTACTGTTACCCATTTGTATTCCCCTCCTGTTACCCAGCTGTCTTCACTCGTTACACTTAGAATACTCCTTTTTCTTCACCCTGTTTCCAGTACTTTATTCATTTTCCTTGACCCTGCTGTTGGTTGTCCTCATTTTTCTATGTCTCTTCCTGGAACTCTTTTGCCCTCATCTTTTCTTGATTTTCTGTTAGCCATCTGTTGTCACGCTCACATCTTTATCTCTATCTTTCTTTCATCTGTTTACTTCTTCCTCACTCTGTCGTCATCTTCACCCACGCCATCTCTCATTTAGCCTAACAACCTTTTATTGATCTTCTGTATGTTATCCATCTGTTCGCACACAATTACGCCATTATCTCATATCTTTTTCTCTCCCTTTTTACCTTTTCATCCTTACCTTGTCCTCATCTTTACCCACACCATGTCTATCCTCAATCTTCATTCACCCTCTTTTACCACAAACTCTGCTAACCCCAGTGTACCTCAGGCCTCAACCCATCGTGCTAAACCCCCTGATCCCGTATGTCATAATAAAAGAATAATAATAATAATAATAATAAAAGTGAAAATAAAAAAACTTGTCGCTTTACATGTCTGCCAACCTTGTCACAGTTCCTTTACGAAATCACACTTCTTAGAAACCCAGGGTCCCTCCTTAGAGATCCTCGTCTTTGTATATATTTTGCACCTTCTTGTTACTATCCATTTACTCAACTTCTATCCCTCCGTCCTTCACTCTCCCTAACCCCCTCACATCCCCTTCACTAACCCTTACGTTCCTTATTAATTCCTCTCTTCACAAATCCTCGTCCTTTTTTTTTTCCCATCATCTTGTTACTCTCCATCTTGCTTAACCTCTACCCCTTCATCTTTCAATGTTCCTAACCCCCTCACGTCCCCTCCCCTAACCCTTACTCTCTTTACAAATTTTCAGCCTTCCTTTGCTCTTATTTTTCACTTTTTTATATCATTCTTCACCATACACAGCCCCCATCCCTTCACCTCTCACCAGCCCTCATTTCTCTTATGCTGACATTTCCTTCTTGAAACTCTCCTTTTCACAAACTCACCAGACCCACTTTAAAAATCTTCCACCCTACATAAGATTTACCACCCTTTTAGCAGTCTCCATTCTAAACTCTTGTACTTCTCTCATGATCTCCGCTTTACAGAAACCCCATTCCCTGTCTCCTCATAGCTCCATCCCCACACACGTATCAGTGAACACCCACACACTGTACTAATATCAAGCACTTCGCCTTGATTATTCCACCTTCTCACTTGTTGTATCATCTCCAACTTTACAAAAACCCCATCCCTCACATCCCCGTTCCTCTTAAAAACCTTTCCCCTTTCCCGTCTCCCCTCCTCCTCTCCGCCACATCCTCGCACCTCTTCCCCACCTCTCGTGAAACCTCACTCCTGTCCACCCCCTCATTACACACCTCACCGAAATCTTCTCCCGCATTCTCTCAATTCCCAACCTCCCCCTCCCCACCTCCTCGATCCCCTCCCCACCTCCCCACACCTCTCAAAACCTCCCTCATCTCCCCCCCCCTCCCACACCCTCCAGTAGCACCCTTATTGTTGGTAAGTGTGTATTATTAACTTCAACACGACCCTCTCCAACGCCTCTCTTGTCCCCACTCTTGCTAAAATTGTCCCCCCCTCCCCCCCACCTCTTGTACCGTGAGCCCGGGGTCGTAACTTCGAGGTCGTAGCTTGGTGCACGTAATTTCGAGGTCGTAAGTCCAAAGGTCGTAACTCTTAGAACGTTAGCCATTCAGTTAGTCAGTCACATGGTCAGTCAGTCTTTTCGTCAGTCATTTAGTCGGTTATTCAGTCAGTTCCTTCAGTATTTCAGTCACATAGGCAGTTTGTCAGCCGTTTAATTAGTGTCAGACAGTTCGCGTTCCTCCCCTGGCAGTCAGTTTGTGAGTCAGCCAGTCAGTCAGAAGATCAGTCAGTCAGTCGGGTGTCCTTTCTCTCTCTCTGTCTCTTATGCTCCCAGGCGCCAGCGTCACTCACTATTCAGCTTTATAATCCTTGTCACCCTGTTGTTGAACGACAAGTAGGTTAAGTCTCTTGCTTGCTTGGCGACCCGTTTACTTGTCTCCTTGCTTGATTGGTGACCTGTTTGTGCGCTTGCTTGCTTGCTTGCTTCCTTCCTTCCTTCGTTCCTTCCATCCATCCATCCATCCTTCATTCATTCATTCATTCATTCGTTCCTTGCTTGTTTGGTGACCTGTTTGCTTGCTTGCTTCCTTCCTTGTTTTTTTCTTGCTTTTGTGGTGACCTGCTTGTGTGAATCTGGTTTTGTCAAGTTGCTATTTTATTTATTTTCATTTATTTATTTATTTTTTTTTTTTTTGGGGGGGGACTGCATTTTGGGGATGGAATGTGAAGGGAGTGAGTGAATATATGTAAAGTGACCGCTTGTTGTTGTTATTGTTATTGGTGTTGTTTTTGTTGCTATTGTTGTATTAAGTGCAGACCTAAGCTCCCCCCTCCGGCAGTCCACCATCCCCCTTTCAGTGGATAGGACGGTAGTTGGGGGACGTTCATGTAACCAGGTAGTCGCGCTGCCAGGTCATACTAGTGCCACCACGTGAAGGCGTCTCCGTAGCGTCTGGCCTTTGGTTCCTTCTTCCTTGCATTAAAAAAAAAAAAAAGTGGATGTATAACTTATGTATGTTGACTGCTGAAAGAAAACTGGAAATGTATATGGATAAGTAGATTTTGTGAGAGTGTATATGTTTGAATCTGTGAAGTGAATATACATAGGTGTGAAGAAGTATGCGTAGGAATAAATGTGTATGGAAATGTATGGTGTATGACTGGAAATGTATGATGTATGTGTAGTGGCTGACTGTCCCCCTCCCCCCTGCATCCAACGGTTAACCCTTCAGGCCGTACATCCTACCTCGTTATTGGTATCTCTCTCTCTCTCTCTCTCTCTCTCTCTCTCTCTCTCTCTCTCTCTCTCTCTCTCTCTCTCTCTCTCTCTCTCTCTCTCAGCACACACACACACACACACACACACACACACTGTCTGTGTTTTATATCTCCGTCTATTTATATACGGTATTTATATGTATTATCTTTTCGTTCCTCACTGTTCCTTATTCGGGCGTTCTTTTCCCGTCTATCTATCCGTCTATCTATTTGTGTATGTCTGTCTGTCCATATGTAACTTTTATATGTTCTCGTTCTGCTTATTCTGTTCCTTCTCTGCCTTTCCTTTGCTGTTTATCTATCTGTCTGTCTATCTGTCTGTCTATCCTGTTACTCCTGTCCTCGTTCCTCCTCCCCTCCGCCTCTCTCTCTCTCTCTCTCTCTCTCCAGACTCTTTTCTTGTACTGCCAGGGCCATTCCCCCTCCCTCCTTCCTCTTCCCCATTCTTCGTCTCCATTCTTACTTTCATTATCTCACTCTCTTCTCCATCTTCCATCCCCTCCTTCTCACGCTCTCACTCTTTCTCCATTTCCTTTCTCCTTCTCCCCTCTTCCCCTCACTCTCTCTCCTATCCTCTCCTCCTTCATTTTTCTTCTTTCATTTATTCAGTCCTCCTCCTCCTCGCTTTCAGTCTTTCCTGTGAAATTTCCATATCTGTTTTTCCATGCTGCATTGTGGTCCTTCTCACTTTTTCCTGCCAGTTTTAACTGAAGGGTTTGGAGGCGGGGGGAGCCTTCTTTGCTTTGCTATCCTTATCCTTCAGCATGTAGTAAATTAGATCTTGTAGTCATTGGCTACTGTGTAACAAGCAGCCTCGAAAGGACCATAAGTTCCTGCCGTTTGCATTCCTTTGTATTCCTCCACTTCTTCCCTTTCCCTCTTGACCCTCCCCTTCCTCCCTTCTGAAGTCGCCCCCCCTTTTTGTCCCCCCCTTTTTCCTGCGTTCGTTCATTTACTCCCCCTCCCCCCATCCTCTTCCTTCTCCCCACCTCTGTACCCTTTTCCACAACCTTATGTTTTCCTCCTCCCCTCTTCCCATTTTCACTTTCTCTTACTCTTGTGTGTTCCCATTCTGTCCTCCCTTCCCCTTCCTCCCTCCCCCCTCCCCCCTCCCCCTCGCTCTCTATCCATCCGTCTTTTCCAAAACCTCATTCTGTCCTCCTCCCCCCTTCCCATTTTCCCTTCCTCCTACCCCTGTTCGTTCCCATTCTGTCCTTCACTCCCCATCCCCTCTCTTCCCCTCCCCTCTCCTCCCCTCCCCCTCCCAGCCGTATCACCAGCGTTTCATCACAACAAGAATCAATACCTATAATTTCCACTTGGCTGTACCTGCGTTTTTATCTTTTCATTCTCTGCGCCCCCTCCCCTTTCCCCCTCCCCCTCCTCCTCCCCGACCCCTTTCTCCCTTCCCACTTCCCCTTCCCCTTCCTCTTTCCCCTCGCCATCCTTTTCTCTTCTCCCTCTCTCATTTCTTCCTCTTGCCTCCTCCTCCTTCTCTCTGCCCCTGTTCTCCCCTTCCCCTCTCCTCTTCTTCCCACCCCTCACCTTACCTTTTGCCCCTTCGTCCCCCCTTGCCTTCCCCCTCCCTCTTCTTCTGTTCCCTCCCCCCCTTTCGCCTGTCCCCCCACTCATCCCCTTTGTCCTCTCCTTTCCCTCTCTGCTTCGTCCCTTCCTCTCGCTTCCCCATTCCCTCTCCCCTCATCGCCTGCTCTCCCCTCCCCCTTTTCTGTTCTCTGTTCCCCCTTCCCCCTTCTCTCTTCTCATCATCATTTTATCATCTCTGCTCCTCATCCTCCATCAACCTCCCTCTCCCAGCGAATCTGCATCTCCCCCCCCCTCCCATCTTCCCCCTTCCAATGATACCCGGCTCCTTTCCTCTTTTCCTCCCCGTCTTTCTTTTGCAATCAGTCTGTCCCCCACTCCATCCCCTCCTCTCACTGATCTCCCCCCTTCCCTCTTTTCCCTTCCTCTCTTCTGTCTCCTCTTCCCCCTTCCTTCCTTCTCCCTTACTTCCCCTCCATTTTCCCCTCCTCATATTTTCTCCCTCCCCCTCTCGCTTCCTCCCATCCATTTTCCCTTTATATTTTTGCGTTCCTACTTCATTCATCTCTCTCTCTCTCTCTCTCTCTCTCTCTCTCTCTCTTACACACACACACACACACACACACACACACACACACACAGCCTCCCCACCGCCACTATCATGCCCCCTCTCATTCCCTCTCCATCCCTCATCCTCAATGCCTTTATCTCTCATCCCTCCCTCTCACCCCCTCCTCCTCCTCCTCCTCCTCCTCCTCACCCTCTCTTCCCTTCTACTTCCTGTCCATGTCCTTATCTTCAGCTTATAGAAGTAGATACCATAGTCATCGTCTTCTTTGTAATAGCCCCAAAAGGACCAGTATGTGTCTGTTTGCATTCCTTTGTACTCCTTTCTAATTTTGTACTTCTCCTTGTTCCCCCTCCCCTCCTTTCCTCCCCCCCCCAGTGCGTCTTTTCTCTCCTCCCCCTCCTTGTTCCCTCCCTCTCGAGTGCTTCTTCCCTCCTCCCCTTTTCCTTCTTCCCTTCCCTCTCTCCACAGCTTCTTCATCTCCAGTCCCTCCTCCCTCTCCGCCTCCCCAACACCTCCTTTCCTCCCCTCCTCCATCTCCTTCTTCTCTCCTCCCTCTCTCACTTCCTCCCCCTCCCCACTGCCCCCCTCCTCCCCCCTCCCCAAGTGAAGATGGGGGGATGACTACAGTATGGTAACATGTAGGAAGTCTGGGTTTACCCCTCGCTTCTCACATCCTCTCCTCATCTCCCCTCCATTCCCCTCCCCTCCCCTCCTCTCCTCTCCTCTCCTCTCCTCCCCTCTCCTCTCTTCTTCTTCCCTCTCCTCTCTCCTTTCCCCACGCCTCTCCTTTCCTCACCTCTCTTCTCCCCTCCTCCCACATCGTTTTCCCCTCTTCTCTTTCCTCCCTCTCCCAATTCCTCGTTTATCCTTTCCCCTCTTCTCCCTGGCCGCTTAGTTTTCCCTATTCTGCCCTTTCACTTTTTCTGCTTTCTCTTCTCTCTCTTTTTTTTTTTAAACTTTATTTTTCCTTTTCGTTATATTAGTCAGTTTCCTTCTCTCTCTCTCTCTCTCTCTCTCTCTCTCTCTCTCTCTCTCTCTCTCTCTCCCTCTCTCTCTCTGCTTTTGTAGTTCTCCCTCTCTCTCTCTCTCTCTCTCTCTCTCTCTCTCTCTCTCTCTCTCTTTGTTTCCCTTCTTTATCTTCATAATCCTCGTATTATTATTCCCTTTCTCTCATATATCTTAGCAATTGTCCTCTTTTTTCTCTTCCCCTTATTCTTCCGTCTTCCACTTTCTTTAATTTCGTCTTTACTTCTTTTGTGTTCTTTGTCTTTCTTTAATTTTCTCTTGTGTCTTTCGTCTCTGCTTTGTTTATAGATTCTCTCTCTCTCTCTCTCTCTCTCTCTCTCTCTCTCTCTCTCTCTCTCTCTCTCTCTCTCTCTCTCTCTCTCTTTATGGATTCTTACAGCCCTCTTCCATGCCATCCGTCTCTCAAATGCTCTCTCATAACCCCTCGCTCTCTCACTCACTTTATTCTCTCTCTCTCTCTCTCTCTCTCTCTCTCTCTCTCTCTCTCCTATCCATTTTTTTTTCTTCCTTTCCCCTCTTTTCCCTCTTCCCCTCTTTATCATCCCTTTCTCTCTGCCCATTCTTTCATCTTTCCTATCCTCTCCCTTCTCTTCTCTATTCCCCCTCCCACTCACTTTCCCTCTCTCCTCCTCTCCTTCCCCCCTCCTCTCCTCTCTTTCTTTTTTCATCATCTCTCTTCCCTCCCTTTTCGTCACTTCATCCCATCCTATCTCCTGTCCTATCCACTTCACCTCCTCTCTCATCTCGTCTGTCATATTCCCTCTTATTCCTTCCCTCTTCCTCCTTTCCCCCTCCTCTCCCATCCCCCCTCCCCTCCCCCCCTCAGTTTATACCCTCTTTCAACTCTCATCTTTCAGCAGAACCTCATTTTTCCTCTCTCTCTCTCTCTCTCTCTCTCTCTCTCTCTCTCTCTCTCTCTCCCCCATATCTTCCCCTCCTCCCTTCCTGTATATACCCAGTTTCCCCCACCACATACCCTCCCTCAGGTACACATTCCCCATTACACTTCCCCTCTTCCCTACCCATCCCCTTTCCCCACCACCCTTCCCTTTTCCCTCCAGCTTTACCTACCCTTTAACTTACCCATCACCTCCCCCGGTTCGCCCTCTCTCAACCACATTTCTCCCCAGTCATCTCTCCCCCTCTCCCACCTCATCTCACTTCACCTCCTCCTCTTCTCCCAGCTATCCCCTTCCCCCTGCCTACTCTCCCCTTTCACAGCTGCCCTCCCCCCTTCCTCCCCACCTCCTGTACATTTCCTCCCCTTCCCCACCTCAACTCACTTCACCCCCTCTTCTTCCCCCAGCTCACCCCCTTCCTCCTGCCTACCCTCCCCTTCCTCAGCTGCCGTCCCCCATCCTCCACACCCCCTACACATTGCCCCTTCCCCCTCCCACCTTTAGTCCATATCGTAGTGGACGCCGTGTAACAAGGCAGCCTCAAATCACAACCTTAACCATCCCTTCACACTCCCTTTCCCTGCCACACCTCCCTGTCCCTCTTCTCACTTCTCCCCTCTCATCTCCCTCCCTTCCACTTTCCTCTTCTCCCCTTTCCCCTTCTCCCTTCTCCCCTTTCCCCTTCAACATCTTCTCATCCTTCCACTTTCCTCTTCTCCCCTCTCCTTCCACACCTCCCTCTCATCCATCTTCTTTCATCGTCTCCTCTCCCTTCCACATCTCCCTCTTCTGTTTCCTTCTTCTTTCCATACTACACTTTTTCCCTCCCCCCTCACCTTGCCACTTCCTGAATTCTCTCCCTTTCCCCAGCAACCTGCAGTCCTAATGGACCCAGGATCGAATCCCGGCTGGGGCAGGGAACAGTTTAAGGATTTGAATCTCCTAAAGAAAGCAGACTTTCCTGATCTACCAGATGACCCGCCGACATGTCGAAAAAACACCCCCGCTACTACCAATACACCAGTCCTGTATGAGACAGCCCTAGCATGTATTCAATATGGAAGGTGGGTGTTAGCGCCGAAGTGGTGACACGTGGAGGTGTAGGAGGACTACTGGGCCTCGGAATGGGTCACTGCCCCCTAGAAATAGGCCCTGCAGCCTTTGCCCAGAGTCGGACACATAAAAAAAAAAACTTTCAGGCTACTCCCTCTCCCCTTCCTTCTCCCCCCTCTTCTTCCCCACCACAGCCCCTCTACAGCCTTCTTCCCCCTAACTTACCCTCCCTCTTCTCCAGTTCCTCCCCATCCCCTACCCAACTTTTCCCATTCTGCCCCCCACTTTCCCATTCTTCCTTTCACTTTCCTGTTGCACCCCTCCTTCTTTCCCCATTCCCTTCCACATCTTCTTCCCTGCTCTCTGCCTTTCCCCCTCTTTCTTTTCCATCCCCACCTTCTTCCATTAACTCCTCTTCCCCTTTCCCCTCCTCACCTTCTTCCTCTTCTCCTTTCCCTTCCCAACCTTCTTTCTTCTCTCTCCCCCATCCCTCCCCCCCATCTCCACCTTCTTCCCTTCCCTACCTTCCGTTCACTCCTCTCCTCGTGCCCCTTTCTCCCCCTTCTCATTTCTCTCTTTCCCCTTTCCCGTCCACTCTCCACCTTTCCCATTCTCCTCCTTCCCCCTTTTTCTCCCCTTTCCCCTTTTTTTCCCCTTCCCCTTTCTCTCACCCCCTTCCCTCCCATCACCCCTCCCCCATTGCACCATCTCGCAAGGGCCGTCGTGAATCAGGCAGTTTGCTCGGCAGTTTGGGTCACACACTGCAGTTTATCACTCTCTCTCTCTCTCTCTCTCTCTCTCTCTCTCTCTCTCTCTCTCTCTCTCTCTCTCTTGTATTTTTATTAATATATTTTCTCCCTCTCATTTTATCTTTCTCTTCCATCTCTCCACACATTTTCTCTCCTTCCTTCCCTCTTTCCTCCCCTCCCTCCTCCGCCCCCGTACTTATCGGCAGAGGGGAAAAATCGGTGAACATGTCGTAAGCTAGCTCAAACGAGAGAGAGAGAGAGAGAGAGAGAGAGAGAGAGAGAGAGAGAGAGAAAATGATGGAGGTGATGTGGGGGCTGAGATGTGGAGATGGGGGAGGGGGGAGAAAGTTCGTAGGGTCGGTGTGGGGAGATGGGAGGAAGGGGGGATTTGGACGGGGGTGAGAGAGGGAGGAAAGGGGGGTTGGATGGGGGTGAGGGAGGGTGGAAAGGGGTTTTGGATGGGGGTGAGGGAGGGAGGAAGGGGGATTTGGATGGGGATGAGGGAGAGAGGAAAGGAGGTTGGATGGGGATGAGGGAGGGAGGAAAGGGGGAGGTTGGATGGGGTTGAGGGAGGGTGGAAAGGGATTTGGATGGGGGTGAGGGAGGAAGAAAGAGGGATTTGGATGGGGGTGAGGGAAGGAGAAGGGGGTTTGGATGGGGGAGTGAAGATATTATTTACTAGTGTACAAATTTAGTCCGTATACGTAAGATGTAGGAAAATCACTGGGGAAAGAATAAAATAAATAAAAGAGAATACATAATCGGATCGAAGGGGTAGCAAATGGCGTAAGAATTTTGATAGGGAGCGTAAAATAAATGAATGTATTGAGGAAATCATAAATAAATATAATAAATGCATAAAAAGTCATCGAAATAAATGAAAAACAAAATATACAACAGAGATACCGCTTATCATCGTGGGTAAAATATCAACCAATCAAGAGGAAGCATAGTGATAATTAGCCACGCCTACCCCTCCCAGCTGCTTATTTTCAACTGATGGACGGCGTGGGAAAGTGGTGAGAAGCGTTGTGTAGCGGAGTTAACAATTTAGCTTTTTTTTTTTCCCCGCTAGATCTTGACTTCCGTTTAGCGACCCTTTTTTTTTTTGGGGGGGGGGGGGGTGACGGGCTGCTAATGATGACCTAGAAAAATATTGCAGGTTTTGGCGATATTCTAGTGTTTTCTCTACAGCATTAGCGGTAATCCAGTAATTTTAGCACTGTTATAATTGGTTGTCTGGATTTTTGTTTTATTTAGCGATATTAACGAATGTATACTGCGAGTTATGTTTTTTTTCAGTAGGATTTGGCAGTAACCTTGCCTGGAGACATCCCGGAAGTCAGTCGGGTCTGTGTGTTTGTGTTGGACGTGTTTTGTGAGCGGAAGTTAACGCTGATTAATAATAACTATCTAGACATTAAGAAGTTGATTGAAGAAACGTTTGGCTTACCTTAGAAATGTTTTGAAAGCTTCTGACGTTACTTAATAGTGACAAAATCTGTAGAGCACCAAGAAGGTAATGTTGTGATGAAATGAGTTACCTAATGATCATGTAAAGATATTCGTAAACCAGGAAGACGATATTGGTCCGTATCCTCATCGGTTTAGGAAGCCCCCAAACACCTTTACCTAAGCGATTTATTAAGCAGGTGTAAATGATAACGTACAGTTTCACTCTACCTGTTAATCACGCACCAGGTAGTGTGATGCCAAGCGCGTCGATTTTGGAGCGTAGGCACCGTAATTCAACGTAGACACATTAAGGTTAGTCTCTCTAGCCTCCCCTCCCCCACCTCTCTCTCTCTCTCTCTCTCTCTCTCTCTCTCTCTCTCTCTCTCTCACGATGTCCTTCACTCTACTCTTTTTTCCTCGTCACTTTTCCTCCCTGCCTTCCATACTCACCCTCTCTTCCTCCTGTCTTCCTCTCTCCCTCACGTCCTCCATTCCTGTTCTCCCTCCTTCCCTCCTCTCTCCCTGCTGCCACTTGTCTCTTCCTCTTCCTCCATCACTCTCCTGTTTTCATTGCATCTCAACTCCTCGTTCGTCTCCTTTCTCTTCCTCTCTCTCTTTCTTCTCCCTCCGGTGTTGTTACTCTCCGTCTAATCACACTCCCTCGTTCTTGTCCCCTCCTCTCTCCCCGTCTCTCCCCTCCCATTTCTCCCTTTCCTCTCCCTCGTCTCCCATCTCTCCCTCTCCTCTCTCTCTGTCTTATCACTCCCCCTCGTTTTTGTTCCCTACTCTCTCCCCGTCTTTCCCCTCTCATCTCCCTCATCCATCTCTCACCCTCACTCCCATCTCTCCCTTTCCTCTCCCCCCGTTGTTGCTACTCTCACTCTGATCATTCTCCCTCGTTTTTGTTCCCTCCTGTCTCCCCGTCTCTCCACTCTCATCTCCCTCATCTCCCATCTCTCCCTTCTCCTCTCCCTCCGTTGTTTCTCCCCTCAGTCTGATCAAGCAGAAACAGTAAGATCTTCCGCTTGAACAAACATTCAGGTATAGTACTGAATTTTGGACCCATGGAAAGACAGGCAGAGTTTGTACCAATAGTTTTCGGAAATTTTCAGGACCTCTCTCTCTCTCTCTCTCTCTCTCCCCCCTCAGGAAAAGTGGTCTGGATGAAATTGATTCTGTTATTTGTTAGTTTACCATCCTTTATATCTGGATTTTACTTCCTTTTACCATGAATTTGTAAAGGGAGTAAGAATAGTTTGTGTGTGTGTGCGTACTAGTCTAATTTACTCTTTTATATTCACTTTACACCTTTCCTTATCTTTAGCGTGTCCATAAATCCCAGCAGAGCATCAGAAATAGTCACAGTTCTTTGCTCGTAAGTTTTTTTCTTCCTCGTTTTATCGTTCTTATTCACTTTACACACCTTTCCTTATCTCTGTACCAGGTCCGTAATCTCTCTCTCTCTCTCTCTCTCCCCCAACCTATCTGTATCTGTCCTATCCATCCATCCGTTTATCCATCCATACATCCAGTCTGTCTATCTGCCTACCTTTATGTATCAGTCTGTATCCAAACTACAAAACTTATCGCACTTCCTTCTCCACTTGTTTTGTTTCTCTCCACCCGACCTCCACCCTTGTAACAGGTGTGGCAATTACCTGTGGCAGTTATAGTGTCCACCTGTAATTTAGACCAGGTAATGATGAGGACCCACCGCCATTAGTAAGGCAGGTGCGATTTATTTCCGGATTTTTTTTTTACCTTCACTTCTATTGCAGTTTGTTCGTAATTGAGCGGTAATTTAATTCAGAGTTTTTCACCTGCAGTTTTATTATTATTATTATTATTATTATTTATTATTATTATTATTATTATTATGTCAGGTCAGGTCAGGTCAGGTCAGGTGCGGGTAAGGGGATGGGTCTGTTATGATGTGGCAGGGGTAAACCAGTTCTGCTGTCGGGCCCTGCTGTGGATGTCACTGCTTGCATTGCGCAGTTGACCCTTGTGCGGTGTGATGCGGTGAGGATCTGTCCGTTCTCCCCTTTGGGGCTAAGATGCGAATGAATGTGTTTGAATGGATGAGTAAATGGAGAGTGTGTCGTCCTGTCTCGGCTACCTCCCTTTCCTTGGGGGAAGCAGCCTAGGTATATAGATAGATAGATAGATGTTTATTCCTACCCCCACCTGACGCATCAACATAAGTAAAGTGGGTGTGATTTCTGATTTTTTTTTTATTCACCCTCACTGTACTATTGCAATTAATTCGTAGACTAGACGTGGGACCACTTGTAAGAGTGATGTGATTTAGTTTGGATTTTTTCATCATAGCGATTTATCTGTTCTTTTTTTTTCTGCTATTTTTTGTACCACTTCCTAACGCATCGTCATTAAGAAGGCGGGGGGCGATTTATTTCGAAAGTTGATGCATTTTCCAGAATAAAATCGTCTGGAAATTGCAAGAATGAAAGAAAAAAAATCCAGGTAGTGAAGAGGTGAAGATAGACAGGCGTGCAGCGTAGGGAAAAAGCTGATGTTTTATATTCATTCCTCTTTAGCAGTGGAAAAATTATAATATCTTTTTTCTAGTGGTGGAGAAAGTTACTGTGATTTTATTTTTTTTGGTGACGAAAAAATTCAGAATATCTATCTTTTTTTAGTGATGGAAAATTTTTTTTAATGTGATTATTGATGGGAAAATTTACTGATATTTTTGTGTGATGGAAAAATATAGGATGCAGTTTCTTTTTCTTTTTAGTGATGAAAAATTTTGTAATATTTTTTGTTTTTTTCTTTTTAGTGGTGCAAGAAATTAGTACTTTTTTTTGGTCATGGAAAAATTTAGTGATATTTTTATTTTTCGCTTTTTATTTGATGGAAGAAATTAGTATATATATTTTTCTTAGTGATGCAAAAATTTGCTGTGATAGGTATTTTTCTTTTTTCCTTTTTTTTCTGGTGTAAAAATTTAGTATAGACCCTGGCAGATAAAGGAGGCTGGAGGCCGGAAATGCAGCCGAAATGTAAATGAAATTATCTAGATTATTATGACAGTAATTTTATGCATTACATTATCATACGTTCGTTGTAAGAGAGAGAGAGAGAGAGAGAGAGGGGGGGTGTTAGGAATATAGCTAGATGAGAGAATAGAGAAGTTAGGAAAAAGGGAAGGGGGGCGGAGTCAGGGGAGGAGGACAAGGGTGAAGTGGAGGGAGGTGGGGCTAGGGGGTGTCAGGGGTAGTTAGGGGGGCAGGGGGAGGGATGGAGGGTCAGGGGGTATCAGGGGTACAGTGGAGGGATAAGAGGTGAGGGGAAGGGGGTTCAGGGTTGAGTGAGGGGGTCAGGGGAAGGGGGGTCAGGAGTAGAGTGAAGGGGGTCAGGGGTAGAGTGAAAGGGGGCAGGGCGTGGGGGGTGAGGAGGGGGGCGTATCTCCCAGTATCCAATAAAGATAAAAGGCGTGTGGTGTCGAGCGTCCCTGATGTGGGCTTCCATCTTCCATGCAGATTATCCAGAGATGAATTGAAGGAAACTGCCACCGCCGCCATTTTGGTCTCTCTCTCTCTCTCTCTCTCTCTCTCTCTCTCTCTCTCTCTCTCTGTACCAGGTATCTATCCATTTTTCCTTATGTCTATCTCAAAAACCGTCTGACCATTTTTTCTTCCCAAAACTGGCAGACTTCTAACAGCATGGGATTGCAGCTAGCCAAGGACACACACACACACACACACACACACACACACACACACACACACACACACACACACACACACACACACACACACACACACACACACACACACACACACAACAACACAACACAACACGACAACCTAACCAACATAGCCTAATGCACGGCCCACACTCCGACCGGGGCATTGCAGACCACACCATCACCAGGAGGCACCCCTGTCAAACCACCGCAATATTTATGGCAAGGAATGACAGGAACACAATTGCCGTCAATATATCGTTCAGAGTTGCCATAATTTGCGGGGGAAAAGAGGAGATTAATTGCCTGGGAAACGGCGATGGGATGGGAAAAAAAAAAAAATTGCAGAAGAGAGCACTTGTTTACAACGGGCCTATCCTTGTCGTGAACGCCTGGGACGATCCGAATTTCTGTTCTAACGCCAGACGATTTTATTCAGAGGTAGTTATGAGAGTCAGGGTGTTATTATAGTCGCCTTTAACCCTCACATGATCGGGAGAAGTTTAGTGTTTCGTTCTATCTGACCGTTAGCATTTTATTTTAGAGTGAGTCAGAGGAGACGAGGAGAGGTGTGGAAAGTTATTATTTCTCTCTCTCTCTCTCTCTCTCTCTCTCTCTCTCTCTCTCTCTCTTTTGCGCCGGATTTCCATAGCTTGATTTATAACCCAATTTATCCGCGAAGTGGGTAGACGAGAGAGAGAGAGTGAGAGTGGGGAGGGTAAAAGAAGTGTGTGTGTGTGTGTGTGTGTGTGTGTGTGTGTGTGTGTGTGTGTGTGTGTGTGTGTGTGTGTGTGTGTGTGTGCAATTGTATATCCATTGTATGTGTGGATTAACTGTGTATGAGAACAAATGTTTATATTCGACGAGGATCTCTCTCTCTCTCTCTCTCTCTCTCTCTCTCTCTCACACACACACACACACACACACACACACACACACACACACACACATATTCATTGTGTTCCCCAGCTGTCGTCTGGCTTCTCCCTCCCTCTTTCAGTTAGGCCTTCACATGCGCACGAGCGTAGAGAGAGAGAGAGAGAGAGAGGGAGGGAGGTATGGGAGGAAGGAGAAGAATGTGTAGCTAAGTTTTGTTTTCATTGGCGTGATTAATGGAGAAAGCGATACCTCATGGGGCGTCGTGTTGATAAATGGAGTGTGTGTGTGTGTGTGTGTGTGTGTGTGTGTGTGTGTGTGTGTGTGTGTGTGTGTGTGTGTGTGTGTGTGTGTGTGTGTCAGAGAGAGAGAGAGAGAAGGGTGATAGCTTTTTTCATGTGTGGGTAGAGTGTGCTGTTTGTCTGTGTGTGTGGAGTATCTCTCTCTCTCTCTCTCTCTCATCATATCTGTATACCTTTTCATGTTACATTTTGTTGGCATGTCATTAACTTTTATCCCCATCTTAGCCACCATTACTACCACACGTACTATCATTACCACGACTACTACCTTTACTACCATGACTACTGTAACTACCATAGCTACCATGAATTACCATAACCCTGGCTACCATTCTTAATACCACTACCATAAGTATATCTTTTATAACCCTTCCTCATATTGCATTCCTTTCTCCCTCTCCTTCCCGTTCCTTTCATGCTCTCTCGCCTTGAGGATTTATATGTTAATCATTCTCTCTCTCTCTCTCTCTCTCTCTCTCTCTCTCTCTCTCTGTCTCTCTGTCTGTCTGTCTCTCTCTCTCTCTCTCTCGCTTTTTTTTCTTCCTCCTGTTATGTTCTGATCTTTTCTCCCCTCCTCCCACCCTCCCTCTCTCTCTCTCAGTTTTTTTTCTTCTTCCTCTTGTTATGTTCTTCTGATCTTCCCTCCTCCTCCTCCTCCTCCTCCTCCTCCTTCTTGCCCTTTCTCCTCACCCTCCTTGCCTTCTGATTTATTGCATGTAATTTCGTCTTTCCCTTCTTATTCATTTTTCTTCCAGTTCTCCATTTCCTTCCTTCCTTTTTCTTCTCCATCTTTTCTTCCTTTATTTGCCTTTTCGCTATTCGCTCTTTTATTCGCTTTATTTTTATTTTATTTCTTATATTTTTCCCCTTCCTTCGCTGTCTTTTATTTTCTTTATTTTCTTATGTGTTTTATTTTCCTGCATGCTTTCTTTCCTTCATTTTCTTTTATGTTTTTATTTTTCCTTCATTTTCCTCATCTTTCCCTTACTTGTTTCTCATTTGGCATCTCTTCTTCTTGTCTTTTCCATTTTCTTGTCCTTTACTCCCTCCGTTTATACGTGATTTTCCAGCTGCTCTTCCCATTGAGAGAGAGAGAGAGAGAGAGAGAGTTTTATTTGCATAGCTGTTACTTGTGCCTTTGTATATGTTGGTAGTTATGGTGTGTGTGTGTGTGTGTATTTGTAAGTACGGTATATTTTCAGTTGTGTATATATGTATTTGTGTGCACCTGTATGCTATGTGTCGGTGGATATATCTAAGTTTGTGTGTGTACCGTTTTGCTATGTGTGGATGTGTATATATGTAAGTTTGTGTGTGTGTGTGTGTGTGTGTGTGTGTGTGTGTGTGTGTGTGTGTGTGTGTGTGTGTGTGTGTGTATTTGTAAGTACGGTATATTTTCAGTTGTGTATATATGTATTTGTGTGTGTACCTGTATGCTATGTGTGGATGGAAATATGTATGTTCGTGTGTGTGTGTGTGTGTGTGTGTGTGTGTGTGTGTGTGTGTGTGTGTGTGTGTGTGTTTACAGTGCGAGGGGAGAGGGCAGGGTGATGGATGAAAAGGGGGACCCACTCTGACCACTTTCCTTCCTTCCTTCCTCCCTCCTTCTTTGCTTTCTTCTTTTTTTCTTCCTTCCTTTCTCCCTCCTTGTTTCCTTTCTTCCTTTTTTCTTACCTTCCTTCCTACCTATTTTTCTTTGCTTCTTTCCTTCCTTCACACCTTCCTGCTTTCCTTACCTTCCTTCTTTCTCTCCTTCCATTCACCCCTCCTTGTTTCATTCCTTCATATCTTCTTTATCTCCTTCTTGTCCTTTTTTTCTCCTTCATTTCTTTGTTTCTCCGTTCTATTTCTCTTTCCCTGATTTTGCTTTCTTTCCCTACTTCCTTCCTTCCTTCCCATTCTTGACTATTATCGTGTGTGTGTGTGTGTGTGTGTGTGTGTGTGTGTGTTGCTGAAATGTTTAATGGCAATATATCTAACTGTTTTCCCCTGTTAGATGCTACCTCTGTTAGTGTTGCAGTGTGGAATGTGTGTTGTATCAATTATATCCGTGGTAGGAGTCTAATACTGAAGCATGGTTGTGTTAGGTGTCGTAATTATTGTATGAGTTAATGAGAAATACTGTATATTGCAAATGTGGTCAGTAGTGTAGGAGTGTTGAATATGTCGCAGGGATGTTGCAGTACGAATGATGCCCTACAGTTGTGTTGAATATTGCGGGAGTTGAATGTGTTGCACGGATGTTGCGGTACGAATGGTGTCTTAGTGTTGTGTTGAATATTGCAGAAGTTGTGTTGTAGGGATGTTGCAGGGGTGTTGAATGGCGGTGGTTAGTCTGTGGTTCCCTCGGGGTGGGTGTGCCTCATCTGTCACCCCCATTGTCTCTTTTATGAATAGTGGGGGGGTAAAGGGGGGAATTTTAGAGAGAGAGTGAGAGAAAGAGAGAGAGAGAGAGAGATCGTCTTAATACTAAAAGAATGAATTACGCTTTCATAGTAGATGCATGACAGAAGGGTGGTTCAGCTGAGAGAGAGAGAGAGAGTGTCAAAGGTACTGTGGCGAAAGAAAAAGGCTAAAAAAACATTGAAAGTGATGATAGATTTATGGAGAGGGGAAAAAGAAAGCGAAAGAGAAAAGGGAGCTCCAAAGGTTTGACAAAAGGAGGAGTGTGTGAGAGGAGACGGGAAGGAGGAGGGGGGGTGTATGTATGAGGTTGATAAGGGGGTTGTAAGGGGGAGAGAGGGAGGGATATGTCATGAGGAAGCGGGGATGGGTGTCGGAGGAAGAGGGAGGGGGAGAGAAGGAGGGGTGTGGGAGAGAGATAGAGGGGAGGGGGAGAAAGGGAGAAGTGTATGACCAGAGAAAGGGGGATGATAGACTTTGTGGGATCTGGGAATGAATTGGGAAAGAGAGGAGGTATGATAGGGGAGAGACAGGGGTTGCAGGCCTGAGGGGGTTGGAAGATGAGGGGAAAGGGAGAATGAAAAGAGGGGAAGGAGAGGGGTGTTTGAAAAATAGAAGAGGTGACTGAGGGGACAAAAGTTTGGATATGTTAGGGAGGAGATGGGAAAGGGAAGAGGAGCGTGAGGGGAAAGGAGGGGTGTGAAAGGGTGAATGGAAGTAGAGATCGTAGAATAGGGGGAGTTGTAAGGGGAAAGGAAGCAGGGGAGAAGTGAAAAAAGAAAGAGAGAGAGAGAGAGAGAGGGAGGGAGGGTGGGAGAGACAGGAGGGGTGAGTGAAAGTGAAAGGGGGGAAAGGGGTGTGTGAAAGGGTGAATGGGAGTACACAGATGAAAGAAAGAGAAGGGCTGTGTGTGTAGTGTATTGGGTGACTTGTTCATAGTTGTTTTGAGAGTAGGATGTCGTGATGGATGGGGGTTAGAGGGGAGGGCTACGAGGAGAGGCGATTGTGGTTGGTTTGTGACTCGATTGTGGTTGGAATACGAGTGATTGTGGTAGAAGATGGATTTTATTTGTGTTTATTTACTTATTTATGCTTTATTGGATGTGTGACTGGGTGTGGTTGATAGGTGTTGAATTGTGGTTGTGGTTGCGTGAATGTGGTAGGTGAACTGTTATTTGCAGTTGTGGTAGGGGTGAGGGGAGGGATGTTACAAAGAGTAGTGCAGGATGATAAGGGGAGGGGAGGTGAAATGAAAGGAGGGAAGGGCAAGAAATAAGGTGAAAGGGGGGTGGGTAGGGAAGTAAGTGGGGGGAAGGGGAGGAAGGGAAGTAAAGTGAGATGGGAAAGGGAGGAAAGAGGGCGAGGGAAGGGGAGGAAGGGAAGTAAAGTGAGATGGGGAAGGGAGGAAGGGGAAGGCGAGTAAGTGAGGGAAAAGGGATGCGGTGGAGGGCGTTGATTTGGGTGTAATCTGAGATCAGGCCCAGAGGTTGCCATGGTAACGAACTGCATCATAATTAGTGATATCCTTAATCAAAGTTTCATTAAAAAAGAAGTTTGTGTTTTTGGATAAGTGGGTTGTTAAAATTTTTTGGGGTAGTTGTAAATTGATTGACGAAGGTAGTTGGAAAAGGAGGTCAAAGAGACAAGTATGTTAATGAGAGAGAGAGAGAAAGAGAGAGAGAGAGAGAGAGAGAGAGAGAGTAATACATGAAACTGAGAAAAGAGCGAACTTGTATATATATTTTTTTCTAGTAAGTTGATTTTCCGCTTCTCTTTTTCTCTCACAATCGGCTTAACTCTTTTTTAGTTTGTATTTTTGCCGCTTAAAAATCGTTCTGGCAGTGTGAATGTGTGTGTGTGTGTGTGTGTGTGTGTGTGTGTGTGTGTGTGTTTAGATATGTATTGTTTTGTTCGTTTTGTGACCAGTTGTCTTTTGTACATATACGGGCATGTGTGTGTGTGTGTGTGTGTGTGTGTGTGTGTGTACGTTTTGCTGAGTAGCCTTCATGGCCGTCAACTGTGGTGTCATCCTGCAGTCTCTTAGTCAG
>NC_137041.1:3258903-3313903 GCF_032717465.1 Coenobita brevimanus | reverse complement strand
TCAATAGAAGCTAAAGATAGTCGCCCGCAAAGCAAGCACGCACGCAGGACACATTTAGCAGGAAGGGCACATGCAAAGGACACGTAAGCATAAAGGATACACATGCAGGACACATACGAAGGACATATAAGCATACAGGACGCATAGACACGTAAAATAAACGCCGCAAAGTAAGCACGCATGCAGGACACATTACCAAAAACACATGCAGGACACATCAGCAGGAAGGACAGATACGAAGGACACGAGCATAAAGGTTAAAGGAAGGACACAGACACGAAAGATAGACACCGCAAAGCAAGCACGCACGCAGGACACAGCAGGAAGGACACATGCAGGAAACACAACCGTTTAGGATGGACACATGAAGGAGAAACAAGAACATAGGAAGGACACATTAGCACACGAGGAAGGACACATAAGCTACAAGACACATGGACACCTGAAAGACGATCTTGTGTACCTGAGAATAATCGTAGCAACCATAAGGATTAAGTAGATATTTACCTCATCGCAAAAGCAGACGATTTACCTCTGCAGTCGATGGGGTTAAGGAAATTAGATTGTGTGTGTGTGTGTGTGTGTGTGTGTGTGTGTGTGATTGTCGTGGGGTTAAGATGGTGTATGGTGGTGATTGCAGTGGTGATGATGGTTGGGGTAATGGGCCGTAATACAGGTGTTCAGGCATTTCGTTTATGACCGGGGAACAGGGGCGATGGGAAATGGATTAGTAAGTGCTGAAATTGGGTTGTCAGGGTGCTGGAAATGGGTCAGGAAATGGGTTTGAGGTGACAGGAATGGGCTGTTGAGGTTGGAAAATTAGTGTTGGGAATAGGTTGAAGAGTTAAATATTGATTAGGGTCCAGTTTGAAATAGGTTGATGTATGGGAAATGGTTGGGATGCTGGAAATGGGCTAGAGTTGGCTGGAAATGGGTTTGGGGTGGTGGAAATGGGCAGGGTTTTGTTGGAAATGGGTTGGGGTGAGTCTGTGGTGTTTGCTGTGATGTTGAAGTTGCCCTTTCTTGTGTGACCTTTTCTTTGTTCAGGCACGCATTTTTGCAAGTGCACACACACACACACACACACACACACACACACACACACACACACACACACACACACACACACACACACACACACACACACACACACAGAAACCACTTATAAACAGAACAGGCGAAACTTTGAGTGACTCACAGGCGTGGAAATCTTAAAGAATGAATTGGAAATATCAATCTAGGTTAGGACACTTTCGGCAGGGTTTGGTTGGACTGGGTCATTTTTGGTTGGGTTGGGTTCAGTTGGATTAGGTATAGATGGATTAGGTTAGAATGGGTTAGAATAGGTCCGTTTATATATGTTTCGGTTGGGTTGTATTCGGTTAGGTTAGACTGGGTTAGGTTGGGTTGGATTAGGTCATTTTATGCTTGGCTGGGTTGGGTTAGGTTAGTTATGGTCAGGTTAAGTGAGAATGGGTGAGATTAGGTCGCTTTAGTTAGGGTTAGGCTGCGGTTGATTAGGTTTGTTGGTCAGGTTGGGTTGAAATAATTTAGGTTAGGTATGGGGAGGTTAGGTGAGATTATGTGAGGTTATATATAAATAGACTGGGCTGCGTGACACACACACACACACACACACACACACACACACACACACACACACACACACACACACACACACTTTTCTCCACACCTTTTTCTACATACTCACATGCTCATTTCTCGTCAGACGCAGAAATATACCTCTCTCTCTCTCTCTCTCTCTCTCTCTCTCTCTCTCTCTTACCGTACTTCATCTTACTTAATCTAATTTAATCGGCTATAATCAACCTTCCTTCCCTTTCTTTCTCATTCCTTTACTGCCTTCCTACCTACCTACTTGTCAGTCTCTCTGTTTGTCCTTTGTTCTTCCCTTCCATCCCTTCATGTTTAACTACTTGTGTTCTTTATCTTCCCACCCACCCATCTACTTAACCTGCCTGCCTACCTACCTACTTTCCTACCTGCCTATTTACCTACCTACCTACCTGCCCGCCAACCTACCAATTTACCAACCTACCTACCTACTTACCAATCTACTTACTTACTTACCTACCTACCTACCACCCTCCCTCCCTAGGTAACTACCCACTCACCCACCCACGTTCCTACCTACCTACCTGCGGGTGATGGCGCGTTAGGCAGGTGGTATTGGCCTACCTACCTGCCTACTACTGCCCTACCAACCCACCCACCTACCTATCTGCCCACCTTCCTACCTACCTACCGGCAGGTGGTGGTGGCTTAGGCAGGTGGTATTGGCAAGGAGCCGGGTTGAACTGCTCCACCCCATGCATTTTTAAAGTACCTCGCTGATGTTGGTAGTTGTGGTTGTGCTGGTGGTTGTGGTAGATGGTGGTGGTGGTTGTAGTTGCTGTAGTGAAGGTGGTTGTGGTTGGGGTGGTGATGGTAAGTGATGGTGCTTGTGGTTAGGGAGGTGGTAGGTAATGGTGAGTGGGTGTTATGGTAGTGGTGGTGGGTGGGTGTTATGGTAGTGGTTGTGGTGGTGGTAGGTGATGATCGGTGTGGTTGTGGTTGGGGTGGTGATGATAGGTATGGTTGTGACGGTGGTGATGGTGGGTGTGGTTGTGGTCGTGATTGTGGCAGTTAGTGTTGTAAAATGGTGGTAGTTGTGTGTGTGGGTGGTGATAGTTGTGGTTAAGATTGTGGTGAGGGTGGGGGTGGTAGTGGGAGAGGGGAAATGAGAGGGATGGGCTTGGGGGAAGGGTAGGGGGTGTGAATGGGGAGAAATTGAGCGGGAGGGACGATTATGGGGGAGGGGAGAAGGTAAGAGAGGAGAGATCACCTATAAAAAGAGGCGGGTAGAAAAGAGGGGTAGATTAGGAAGAGGGGTAGCGGGGGAGGGGAAAGGAGGGGTAGATTAGGGGGAGAGGAGAAAGGAGGGGAGAGTGAGAAGGGGAGCTGTGAAAGCTTTCCGATACTGCTGCTATGAACCCGTACAAATTCTTCACCCAAAACGTACACACGAAGCCGCGTACACAATTACGTACATACATACCTACACATACACACACAAGACCACACTTGCCTACACGAACACCATTTAATTAGGTACCTGTGTTTTGAATGATCATTGTCATCATCATCATCATCATCATCATTATTATCATTGTCATCATCATCAGTCATCATCATCATCAGTCATCATCATCATCATTACTACCACCACCACCATCATCATCATCCCAATTACTTTATTCCAGTTAATTGAAAACTGAATTGATAAAACTAGATACAGTCTTCATTAACTCGTATTCTCGTCGGGTAAGGTACAGTAGCTTCCTAACACCTCTTCCTTACCGATTTATTTTCGGGTATGGCATGTTAATATTCTTTTGTGCGTTATTTATGCAGAGTATGGTGATATAAGAATGATTAAAGTAACACAGAAGAGGACGGCAAGGTGTAATAAGCAAAATAAATCGCTTAGGAAAAGGTGTTAGGGAGCTTCCTTAGTGATTTATTTTGGTGTATGGCTTGTTAGTATTTTTTTTATGTTATTGATGCAGAGAATGGTGATTTAAGAATGATGGGGGAAGCAGCCTAGGTATATAGATAGATAGATAGATAGAAGAGGAGGACAAGGTGTAAGAAGGAAAATAAATCGCTTGGGAAGAGGTGTTAGGTCTCCCCAAAGCAGAACTGAAATCGATATATACGTCACGATTTAATTAACACAGAAGAGGACGGCAAGGAGTAATAAGCAAAATAAATCGCATTGGAAGAGGTGTTAGGTCTCCCCAAAGCAGAACTGAAATCGATAAATACGTCACGGTAGCTAACGATAACGAGTGATGGGCGAATTGATTTTAATGTGCTGGTAATTGGATAGTTACTCATTTGCCAGGTAATTAGCCCATTAGAGTGCCGTGGAAAGGTAACTCAGCTGACAAATGACCACCCCCCCAGCCACATCACTTTGCCAGCCAACGGAAGCAGGAGTATTTTGCTTGTGCGTGCGTGCGTGTGTGTGTGTGTGTGTGTGTGTGTGTGTGTGTGTGTGTGTGTGAGAGAGAGAGAGAGAGAGAGAGTGTATGTGTATATGCGTGTATGGATATTTGTGTGTGTGTGTGTGTGTGTGTGTGTGTGTGTGTGTGTGTGTGTGTGTGTGTTTGTGTGATATTTTTTCGGTGTCATTTTTTTCTTGTATTTTCCTTTTGTTTACTTTTTCCTCCTCCTCCTCCTCCAAGCGGTAAAAAAAAATCAGGAAAAATCGTTGAAGGGAAATACGAGAAAGGAAACACTGAATATGCAAAGAGAGCGACCAGAAAAGATGAAAGAAGAAGTTAATGGGAAAAATGAGAGAGAGAGAGAGAGAGAGAGAGATTGGGATGTAATGGGAAGGGAAGAGGAAATAGAGGAAAGGGTAAGGGAGGGGAATAATGAGAACGAGAGGGAAGGAAGTGTGGGAGGTGTAATCTTTTTCCTTCCACCCACCCACACAGATTTCCTTGGCGGGGAAGGGAAGAGGAGGAAGGGGATGGGACATGGGGAAGGAAGGAGTAAGCGGAAAGATGGGAAAAGGAGGAGATGGTGTGGCGGGAAAGGGAAGGGAATTAGGAACGAGAGAGCTTTGATCCTCACCTTCTTCCCTCCCACTTCACCACCCTTCTCTCTCACTTTACCTCCCTTCTCTCCCACTTCATCCCCCTTCCCTCTGTTTTACTCCCCTTCCTTACTCCCCTCCTCTCGTGCACTCCTAAAAGCACTGTAAATGTGGTTGAAGTAAGGCAGGTAATGAGGTTGGCACTCCGAAAGTCAGTGGAAGGCAAGGGAGGGAAAGCAAGCAGGCAGGAAGGAAGGTGGGAAAGGAATCAGAATGGAAGAAAGGTAGGAAAGGAAGCAGAAAGGTGGGAAAGGAAGCAGAAAGGAAGGGAGGTAGGAAAGGCAGGATGGAAGGTAAGAAACAAGGTAGGCAGGCAAGTAAGTAGGGAAGCTGGGTGGCCGGCTAACAGACAGATAGGCTAGGCAGACAGGGAGGAAGGAAGGAAGACCGGTAGAAAGGCTAATAGGAAGGCACTGAAGACAGACAGGCACACAGACACGTAGGCAGGCAGGAAAGGAAGCATTGAGGCAGGCAGTCAAGCAGGAAAGAAAAAAAATAAAGCAGACAGATAGAGGCAGGTAGACACTAGGGAGATAAACAGGCAAGCAGGCAGGCAGAGAGACAGGCAGACGGGCAGGTAGGCAAACAAGCAGGAAGGCAGACAGGCAAGCAAGCAGGAAGACAGACGGGCAGGTAGGGAAACAAGCAGGAAGGCAGACGGGCAAGCAGGAAGGCAGGCAGGTAAACAAGCAGGAAGGCTGACAGGCAAAGAAGCAGGAAGGCAGACAGGCAAGCAGGAAGGCAGACAGAAATTCATTGCACACCCTACACAGAATGCGAGGAAAGGGGTGCGAGGGGGTGTTCCAACATGGCCGCTCCACGACTTCTGTTTTACGAGAATATTACGGCCGGAAAAGTGGGTCTGAAGGCGCCTAGTAACACGTTTAGGAGTGGGCGAAGAGTGGGCGGGCGGCAGGCAAAGGTTGTTAGTGTCGGGGTGGAGCCAGATACAAAGGAGTACAAAGGAGTTCAAAGGGAAGGTGGGGAGAGTGGGAAAAAAATGCGGTGGTGGTGTGGTGGGTCGTTTTGGGGGGCTTAGTGAGAGAGAAGAGAGAGAGAGAGAGAGAGAGAGAATATCTTGCACCATTACCATGCAAGCGGCTGAACAATTGCATTATACCAAGTGTGAGGGGGGGGGGGTAAGGACGCTAAGTGAAGGGGTGGGGGAGAAGGGAGAGGGGTAGGAGGAGGTGAACTGAACCAGGAAGGGGTAGAGGAGGGGGTAAAGTGAGAAGGGGGTGGAAGAGTGGGGAGAAAAGTGAGGAGGGTTGTGTGGGAGAGTGGGGAGGAAAGTGAGGAGGGGTGTGTGGGAATGAAAGAAAGAGGGGGGGAAGGGAAGGGGATATGAGAGGGAGGAGGGGGTGTGGGAACGAAGGTACCGGGTAAGTGAGAGGGAGGGGGGAGAAGGGGGAAGGGGAGAACAGTGATGTAAGGGGAGGGGTTGAAAGGAGGCAATAACAGACCCCCGTAAATGCGCGCTCTCTCTCTCTCTCTCTCTCTCTCTCTCTAAGTGAAATAATAGAATCGGAAAACAGTAACTAGGTTTGTATTACCTGAGTGTGTAATGGTCTCCAGAAATACACACAAGGTGAGACTTAGCTGTGTTTCTGTAGCTTATAAGGAAGGATTTAGCTTTTCTCTGGCATATAAGAAGGATTTGGCTTTTCTCTGCCACACAAGGGGGGATTTAGCTGCACTGACAGAAGGGATAGTTTAGATCTTTTTCTCTCTTCTTTTTTATATATTTTTTTCTTTTTTACTACGGTACAGTACAGCCTTTGTGAGGTAGGAAAGGATTTAGCTTTTCTCTACCTTACCAGGGAGGATTTAGCTGCTACACACACACACACACACACCACAACACAACACAACACGCACCACACCACACCTTCCCACCCACCACACCCCCACCGTCCCTCCCCTCCCAGTCCACCAGTCCATCCCGGTCTAATGGTACTGGGCTGGCTTTACCGGTACCGTGGCCTCTTAAGTGCAGTATCCACTTAATAAAATAATATGCGGTGTTCTCCTCTAATGCACTCTGTGGTCCTGTGCAAGAGTCTGCATATACCCCGTTCACTTACACTTGGCAATTGATTTTAGAGGTTAGTGTGGTTTGAGTTGATTGTGTTTGTGTTTTTGTTTGTTTTTTTGTTGATCGTGTTTGTGTTTTTGTTTGGTTTGTTGTGTTATTATTATTATTATTATTATTTTTATTATTATTATTATTATCAGCGTTATCGTCATTTTCTATCTTCATATTCACACACACACACACACACACACACACACACACACACACACACACACACACACACACTCTCTCTCTCTCTCTCTCTCTCAGTGCAAATTTGAAGCCAGAAATCCAAGCTCTCTTTCTACACACACACAATACACACAATTAGACGGTAATGAGGCTGGGTGGCGTGGAGTGGCGTGTCTCCCGTGTTGGCAGAGGAGGGTAGTTTTACTGATGAGGAGAGAGAGAGAGAGAGAGAGAGAGAGAGAGAGAGAGAGAGAGAGAGAGAGGTAAAAGAGAGAGAGAGACTTTAATGATGATGATAAGGCATGGAGAAAAGAGGGAAGTATAGGAAAGAAAGAAGGTTAAGAAACTAAAATAGGTAAAGGAGAGAGAGAGGGAGAGAGAGAGAGTGAGAGAGAGAGAGAGGTCAGAGGCTTGTGGAGATTAATTACCCTTAATGAAGTCGTCCATGTTTGTTTTTCTAGTTTTTTTAGCGTTTGGAAATTATCTGGAATGGGGAGGGGAGGGGAGGGGAGATGGGAAGACGAAGTTGGAGGAAGGAGGATGGATTGTATTGGGGAGAGAGGGGAAAGAAGGTAGGAGGGAGAAGGTAAGGCGGGATTGGAGAAAGGAGGGGAGATTGTATATTAAAGGAAGGGGAGAAAAGATAGGAAGGGGAGGGGAGGATAGGATTTGAGGAAGGAGGAGGTTGTAAAGGAGAAGGGGGGAAGAAGATAGGAAGGGGAGGGGAAGAGAGGATTTGAGGAAGGAGGGGGTTGTAAAGGAGAGGGGGGGAAGAGAAGATATGAGGGGAAGGGAAGGGTGTAACTGGGGGAAGCTGGGGGGGATAGCACACATATAGACAGTGGCAGTACATACACCCCATCCCCAGTCAGAAAAATAGTCCAGGAGATGAATCATGCTGGATGCGAAATAATAGATGCAAATATTAAATTGGGTCTAGTACTCTCCCAAACAGAGCTGTCATGGAAGGTGTTAAATCAAAAGCAAATAGCAGGAATAATAGCCAGGCATAGCAGTGATGGAGAATGGGAAATGTTAGAAGCCCTCAAGATATAAAAAAGCATTCAGTACTCTTAGAATTAATGATGACACTGGGGCAGGCCGCATCTCCCATTCTGAGCTGAAGGGAGGACAAGGAAATCCCATCATGGCAATAGGAAAGGGAATATATGGGAGAAATAAACTTAATCGTTATAATAGCCGGAACACATCAAGTATTTTTTTCTCCTCGTCTTTTTGGGCAGGGGGTTGGGTGTGGATAGGTGGGTGGGGAGATAGGTGGATAGGTTGGTTGCGATGGGTAGGTAGGGATGGTAAGCAGAGAGATGGAGGAGGGAAGAAAGAGCAAGGAAAGGAGCGTAGGGACGTGGATAATTAGCTGGGTGGGTAGATGAATATATGGATAGGTAGGCAGGGATGGATAGACAGGTAGGTATATCTGGAGAGGTAATGGAGGATACAGAAGGGAAGAAATGGGACGGAAGGGAGCGTTGGACCTTGGATGGAGATAGAAAGATAGGTTAGAAGAGGGGGAGGAATGAAGAAGGAAAGATGAGAGAGAGAGAGAGGGGAGGGGAGGATGAGCGAAGGAGAGAAGGTGGGAAAGAGGTGAGAGAGGTAAAAAAGATAAAGGGTAGATAGCGTAAGAAAAAAATAGAGATAGGAAATATGTGAGAGAAATTAAGCTAATCTTTGTAATGGTCAGAACACATCAATATTGCTTTTTTCTCTCGTTTTCCTGGACATGGGTTGGGTCGTAGAGAGAGAGAGAGAGAGAGAGAGAGAGACGGTAAGAGATAAAAAAGAACAAGACACGAAAACACACACACACACACACACACACACACACACACACACACACAAGCACACCCATCCCCCCCACACAAGCACCCCCTCACACACACAAGCACCCCCACCCCACCACACACACAAGTACCCCCACCCCCCCACACACACACAAGGACCCCCACCCCCCCCACACACACAAGCACCCCCACCCCCCCACACACACAAGCACCCACCCACTGCCCCCATCCCCGCACACGTACCCCTCCCCACAAAAAGAAAAAAAAATCTGAATTCTCCCAACACACTCTTGTCAGCAAATTTCAGAACTCTTCGTGAATGGGTAAGAGGAGGAGCGCCACTAAAAAATGCCTTAGACAGCGAATCCCATCAGAATCTATTAAAGGGATGGTTGGCTGGATTAATTTATGACTCGTATTTTTTCCTCCCGGCCCTCCTCCCCCCCCTCCCAGACACACTTACTGGCCCATCCTAATTTTTCTGTTCATTCTCTCTCCTTTCTCTCTCTCCTTTCTCTCTCTCTCTCTCTCACACACACACACACACACACACACACACACGTATAATCAAATGACAGCTAGATGCTTACTTTCTTCTCTCTCTCTCTCTCTCACAGGTATAATCAAGCGACAGGTAAAGTTTGGTGACCTTTTCCTGTATTCGGATTTGGTCCCTTTGATTGAAAATAATTTTGTGCAGTTGTGAAGCAGACGACATTGGTTTTGGAAGTAATTGTTAACGATTGGAGAAAGAATAATGGCTGGCTTAGAGAGAGAGAGAGAGAGAGAGAGAGAAAGAGAGAGAGAGGGGGGGAAGTTGAGAGTGAGAGAGAGAGAGAGAGAGAATGACTGACCGAGAGGCTAGCCAGACTGACAGACCGAGAGTGAGATTGAGATAATGAAGGACAGACAGAAATTAAGAAGGAGAGACAGAGGTAGAAGTGGAAGGGAGAGACAGACAAGCAGACGAGAGAGAGAGAGAGAGAGGGAGGGAGAGACTAAATAAATCCGTGTGGCCTTTGAGTATCGTCGAAAAAAAGAAAAAAAAAAGAAAAAACTCCAACTAACATTACCCAAAATCACAGAGGCTGTTCCAGAGGAGGTAAGTATGTGTGTGTGTGTGAGTGTGTGTGTGTGTGTGTGTGTGTGTGTGTGTGTGTGTGTGTGTGTGTGTGTATGTCCATTGTTATTTTTAAGAGGGAGCGGGACGTGGATTTCTCTGCTTTTATTAACCTTTCCTCGTGTCTTTGTCTCATGCTTTATTTCGCTTCTGTTTTGGGGTGCTGATTTGGGTTTGATGGTAGTTTTTCTCTGGTTTCTTTAGGTTTGAGTTATTTGGGTGTTCTCTCTCTCTCTCTCTCTCTCTCTCTCTCTCTCTCTCTCTCTCTCTCTCTCTCTCTCTCTCTCTCTCTCTCTCTCTCTCTCTCCACACATACATACCTACTCTTTTATCATATCTTTGACTCCCTCATGATCATCACCACCCTTCGTTTCCCTCACCTCCCTGTCTTCCCACCTCACCTCCCAGCCTGCCCTTCCTTCATTTCCCTCATCTCCCCACCTCACCTCCCAGACTTCCTTCATTTCCCTCATATCCCCACCTCACCTCCCCACCTCGCTGCGACACCGTGACATCCCGCCCCGCCTAATAAGTTATTCCAGCACTGATAAAACGCGGCCATTAACCCATAAAGTCAGCTCCCGCGTGTTTCAACCCCAGCCCCGCTTGTCGTAACCCTGTCCACCCCGTCGTAAACCCATTCTTATTAAGCTGACACGAGCAACGCAGGCAGGCACGTAAAGTCTGCTAACTGCTGGTGAAGAAGAAGAGGGAGGAGGAGGAGGAGGAGGAGGAGGAGAAGAAGTTGGTGATGATGATGAAGAAGAAGAAAAAAACGTTAGCCGGTCACGTAAATTCTGCTACTGGGAACTACTGGTGATGAAGAAGAAGGAAGGAGGAGGAAGAGGGCGGGAGAAAAAGATGAAGAAGAAGAAGATGGTGAAGAAAGAAGGAGGAGGAGGAGAAAGAGAAAAGAAGTTATCTCGCATCATAGCTAAATAAGGAAGATGCTGTTAATTAAGGTTTCTTGATCGTACAGTACAAGCCAGTCCGTGCAAATTAAAGGTGTGAAACGGAATGAGGAAAAAAGTATAAAAGGTATGAAAAGAAGTAGGAAAAAAAAGACAAAAATATAACTAAGCAGAAGCCCTCCTACCTCCACCTGGCCACCAAATCCCCAAGAAAACCGTAAGGAAAAGTAAAGGAAAACCAGCAAGAGAGAAGGAGGGATATGGAAGCACAGGTAATCGCAAAGAAAAGAAAAGTAGCATTCGATCCTTCTTCCAAGGCGCCTGCAATGTCTTAGTGTGTGTGTGTTTTTTTTTTTTTTTTTTTTTTTTTTTTTTACTGCCTTCAGAATTGGTAAAGGTTGTACATCAGGTAGGAAGGTAGACTATGCGACTTGGATCTGGGTTCTCTTTGATTCAGGATGCTCCCTAACGCCGCTTCACAAGCGATTTGTTTTGCTTGTCCTCTTCTGTGATGTATAAATCCTTCAAACGTCGGAAACATCTGAATTTATTACGAGAGTCTAAACCTGTCTACCTATCTGTCAGTCTGTCTCTGCCTCTGCCTGTCTGTCTGTTTGTATGTCTGTCATATTATCTGTCCACATACATTCACAAAATCGCAATAACTACACATTTCCTGCTCCTCTCTCTCTCTCTCTCTCTCTCTCTCTCTCTCTCTCTCTCTCTCTCTCTCTCTCTCTCTCTCTCTCTCTCTCTCTCCAACTTTCTCTCCACTAACTTTAAGGAACTCCTAACTCCTCTGCTCCCCGCCCTCCGATCCTGTCCAGCCCTCAAATCTGTTTTCCTATCCCCCAGTTTTTGACGCAAACTTGAGTCGAGAAGCATTTTTTTTTTTCTTTTTCTGTCTTTAATAATTTCTTTGAGGGAGCAGCTTTTTCTTTGCGTGTCTTTAATTATTTCTTTGAGGGATCTGTATTTTCTTTGCCTCCCCCTAATCGTTTCTTTGAGGGAGCAGCTTTTTCTTTACATGTCTTTAATAATTTCTTTGAGGGAATGGCTTATTCTTTGCCTCTCTAATAATTCCTTTGAGGGAGCAGCCTTTTCTTTGCATGTCTAAATAATTTCTTTGAGGGAGCTATATTTTTTTCTTTGACTTTTTGATAATTTGTTTGAGGGAGCAGCTTTTTCTTTGCCTGTGCTTAATTATTTCTTTGCCTCTACTAGTTTCTTTGAGGGAGCAGCGGTTTCTTTGGCTCTTCATTTTTTCCCCCTCCAAATTAATTACAGTCGTGTGGTTACAACAAAAATGAAGTATGAGACGTCCTTGGGCTGAATGGGTTAATTAATTTCCCTCTCGTCTTGTTTGTGGTAAGGGCTTATCCAGGAGAAGGGGGGGGAGGGAGGTGGGGGAGAGGAAGGGGATGGAGGAGGAGTTGAGATGGGCAGGGGTGGGGGGAAGGGAGATGGGGGAGTAGAAGGGGATGGAGAAAAGCTGAGATGGGCAGGGGGAGGGAAACGAAGGGTGCGGGGGGGAAGGGAGGTGGGGGAAAGGAAAGGGATGGAGGAGCTGAGATTGGCAGGAGGGGAAAGGGGGAACAGGAGGGAAGAAGGAGGAAGAAGGAGGGGAGAGGAAGGGGAAGGAAGGTGAGCTGAGTTGGGCAGGGGCTGGGGGAAGAGGAGGAGGGAGGATGGGGGGGAGAGGAGAGAGAGGGAAGGGGGGAGGGGGGAGAGAGGAAGGGAGATGGAGGAGTGAGGAAAGGGATGAAGAAGGAGCAGAAGTGGGCATGGGCGAGGGAGGAGGAGGAAGGGGGAGTCCGGAGGAGGGAGGAGGGGAGGGGAAAGGGGTTGGGGGTAGTTGAGGTGTTTTTCTTGTCTCGGTATTTTTCCTCAAACTTCGTCTTGGTTGGTCTTAGGAGGAATATTTTTTCTTAAGTAATTTTATTCAGGAACTTAGTGAAGGAATTATTATTTTTTTTTTCCTTCTGAGGGTTTGCGTTCTTGTTTGGTGCCTGACCCCGCCATCTTGTTTTTGTTTTATTTTCTTGTTTATTTGCTTGGAATTAACCCCTTCACTACGATGATGTGTTTATTACTATTCATAAACGTCTCTCTCTCTCTCTCTCTCTCTCTCTCTCTCTCTCTCTCTCTCTCTCTCTCTCTCACACACATACACACACACACACACACACACACACACACACACACACACAGCATTAATTCACTCAACCCTCCCATCTCTCTCTCTCTCTCTCTCTCTCAAAGCCTATCATTATTCTTTCTCCAATCGTTGACAATTACTCCCAGTCACCAATGTCGTCTGTTTCACAATTGCACAGAATCACTTAAATCCAATGAGGGCAAAACCGAATAAAGGAAAAGGTTACCAGAATTTACCTGTCCTCTGATTACAGGTGAGAGAGTGAGGTGGGGGGGATTTGAGTGAATAATGGCTGTGTGTGTGTGTGTGTGTGTGTGTGTGTGTGTGTGTGTGTGTGTGTGTGAGAGAGAGAGAGAGAGAGAGAGAGGATACCTAGTTCACCTGAAATTACCAGGTATTATTAATTGGATCTGTTTTTACCTGCTCATGTTGGTGATAAATTTTACTCCTTTGCCTTATTGATGATTTAAAACGGACATTTTATTTTATTTTCATATTTTATTGTTTTATTTTTGCCTTAATTTTTTTTTCTTATATACATAGCCCACCCCCGTCTCTCTCTCTCTCTCTCTCTCTCTCTCTCTCTCTCTCTCTCTCTCTCTCTCTCTCTCTCTCTCTCTCTCTCTCTCATTTCGTTATTTACCTCCTTTTTTTCTGGTTTTATCTTCCTTACTCTTTTCCTCTGTGGTTTTTCGCCGCTGCTGACTCTGTGATTTTATCTTTCTCTCGCTACGTATTTTTCCGATGCCTTCCTCTCTCATTTATACACCGTCCGTTCGCCCCGCACTCCCTGCCCTGCCCTGCCTTTCAACCAATACCTCCTTTCTCTCTTATCTTAGTTTCTGCGTCCTCCTCCTCCTTCTCCTCCTCCTCCGCCTCCTCCTTCATTATCAACTTCACCGTTATCATCTTCATCTTTGTCGTCATTGTCTTTGTTGGTTCCTCCTCCTCCTCCTCCTCCTCCTCCTCCTCCTCCTCCTCCACCATCATCACTATTATCATCATCTTCATCGTTGTTGTCATCGTCGTCGTCGTTATTAGAATCATTATCATAGCCTTCATTTTCGTCATCATTATCATCATCATCATCATCATCATCATCGTCGTCATCATCATCATCATCACAGGCGTAACTCTTCAGTCGGTCATCATCAACATCCTTTTTCCTAGTTAAAAATGGGGGTATATAACATCAAAACCAGGAAATAAAAGAGAAAAAAAAAGCGAAAAGATAAATAATTTGTCAGGAAAAAACTTGGAAATTTTCTTCTCCATATTATAGTTTTACTCATTATTATTTTACATATTTACTCCACCATTATTTATTTATTTTTTTATCTTTGTCTCATTCGTATCCGTATTTGCTTATTACGTTCGCTGTTTTTTTTTTCATGCACGTCTTATTACGCCTTATTTATTCGTGTCTCCGTCGTTTCTTCCTTCGTCACTCATCATTCCCTACCTTTTTCCTTCCCACCCATCCTGTCTTCTTATTTTTCCACTACTTACACACACACACACACACACACACACACACACACACACACACACACACACACACCTTCGCCTCCTCACTTCTCTCACTCTCTTAAATTCCCCGTACAAGACTTGAATCCTTCACTGGCACCTAGGCTGGCAAGAGAGAGAGAGAGAGAGAGAGAGAGAGGCATTTCGAAAGGATAATGATAAACTCGTCTTTTTTTCCCTATTTGTTTATTCTATCCATCCCTTTTGTGTGTGTGTGTGTGTGTGTGTGTGTGTGTTGGAAATAAGAACTGGATGATGATGATGATGATAACGATGATGATAATGATAGAATTTCGTTTTTTTTAAACTCTGCACTCTTCAAAGCAATGTTTTTAGATATGGTTATGATCATGGTGATAATGATTTTAATGATGTTTTCCTTACAGGTATGTGATGCTGTGGTGATGACTGCAAAAAGAAGCTGGACAAATGTGAGTATTATCTTTAGGCCTCTGTACTTTCTTATTCATTTCCCCTCCCTCTGTCCCGGTCATCTCTCTACCTTTCCTCTCACACCCTGTCGTCATTTCCCTCTCTTCCAGTCGTCGTCTTCCCTCATATTCCACTCTCCAGCCTGTCTTTCCTTTCTTTTGCCATTCATTTTCCCTCCTTCAATCAACTGTTTCCTTTTCCTGTCCCACAATTTTCCTCTCTCTCTCTCTCTCTCTCTCTCTCTCTCTCTCTCTCTCTCTCTCCAAACCATGAAGTAGAAATGTAATATACTTTGGGTTCAAATTCCTAAACCGCGAAGCGTCGAGTTTTTTTCTTTGAGTTTTTTTTTTTTTTTTCCTGAGTCGGTGAAGAACGCATATATTGCAACACTTGTCGGAAAAGTTTTAATGTAATTGCATAATGGCGGGGGCTTGGGGAGGAGGAGGGGGAGAAGTGGGGGAGGGATGTGCCGATTGAAGAATGTGGGGTGGAAGGTGGGATGCGAGGGGGTGTTGAGGGAGCTGGGGAGGAGGAGCGAGGAGGGGAAATGGGGGAGAGGGAAGGGGGAGAACCGGGGAAGGGGGGAGGGGTGTGGAGATTGAGGAATATGGGATGGGAGGTAGGATGAGAGGGGGTGTTGAGGGAGTTGGGGAGGGAGGAGGGGAAATGGGCGAGAGGGAAGGGGGAGAACTGGGAGAAGGGTGTGGAGATTGCGGAGGGAGGTGGAGGATGAAGGGTTTGGGGTGGGGGACGGGATGAGAGGGAGTGTTGAGGGAGGTGGGGAGGGGGAAAAATGGGGGAGGGGTGTAGGGATTGAGTAGTGTGATGTGGGAGGGTGAGGGAGTTGAGGTGATTGTGGGGAGAGAGATTATTGGGGGCTTAGGTTGGGGAGTGTGGGGGTTATGGGGGAGCTATGGGAGGAGTAAGTTTGTGGGAGGAGGGTGAAGGAGGGGATGGGGTGGAAGTTGGGGGTTTTGGGGGTAGGGATTAAGTAAGAGTAGAGGGGGTGGTGGAGGGGCTGTTTGTGTGTGTGTGTGTTTGAGGGGGGGCATTTAAATGATGTTTAATGAGAGGCCATGATAAAATTCTCTCTCTCTCTCTCTCTCTCTCTCTCTCTCTCTCTCTCTCTCTCTCTCTCCATTGTATACCTTTGCTCATCTGTTCATTAATTTTCTCCTTTTAATAGGAAAAATTTCTAGTTGCTGTTGTTGTCATTGCTATTGTTGTTGTTGTTGTTATTGTTATTGGTGTGCGTAGGCGTAAGCGGGCACGTGTGACACATATACGTCCGCATCAGTGACGCAGCGTATACACCCCGGCACGATTGATTACGCCCATTGTACGCGATAAATATTTGTGTGCGATTTATTCTCGGCGAGGGTATTGTTTTGCCGGGTAGAGGGGGGGGGAGGGGGCAGGGGGCTTCATCATGCGCACGGCAATAATACTACTATTTTTTTTTTTTTTTTGGTATATATGGACTGCGTTTTATGTGTACGTGTGTGTATGTATGTAATGTGTATGTATGTATTTTATGTACCGTATGTGTGTATATATTTGTGTTTTTATGTATATATGATTATGTATGTGTGTGTGTTTATGTATGTATATGTGTTTATGTATGTATGTATACAGTATGTGTGTTTATGGATGGATGTTTTTTATGTGTATGTATGTGTTTATGTGTGCGTGTGTTTATGTATTCATGTATTTTGTTTGCATGTATGTATGTGTTTTTCTACGTATGAATGTATGTAATGTGCGTTTTGTTTCTAATATTGGCTAAGCCCTTTTTTTTTTTACCTGCCTTTTAATTACTAGGATTATTTGCTAGAGAAAATGCAGTATAGGATTTATTTATTTATTTTTTATTTTTTTCCTAAAGGCTTCATATGGAAAGGAAAAAAAAAAGTTACAAATTAGGACTGACAGCATCATTTGTTTATAATACGCCCTCACTCGAATTTTTCACACGCACACACACACACACACACACACACACACACACACACTCTCTCTCTCTCTCTCTCTCTCTCTCTCTCTCTCTCTCTCTCTCTCTCTCATTCCCCAGTAATTTGTCGCCTGGGGTATTGAATGATTGTAATTACCTGGCAAGTCTTTTTTTTTGGGGGGGGGGGGTAGAGGTTAAAAAATGATCTACCTTTTTTCATGATAGTAATTTGTTCTGGCTGTCAGGTCTCTGTCTCTCTCTCACACACACACACACATGACCCGCTCTTGTAAATGTTCAGTGGACGTCAAAATGGGTTTCCTGTCCATTCATCTCCCATTCCCCATTTACTACACTTCCCCATTCATTTCTCCATTCATTTTATCTCATCATTCATTTCCCTTTTCTCCCATTGCCTTGCTTACTCTCATTTCTTCCCTTTTCTCCCTTTCATCCGTCTTCCTTACTTATTCTTCATTATTCACTCATTCCCCATTCATTCATTCTTTATTCATCCTATTCATTCTCGGCTTTCACTCCAATTCATCAATTTACCCACTGCCCCATTCCTCTCTTTATCCCCACTTACTCCCATTACCCATTAATTCCCTCCTTCCCATTCCCTTTTGTCATCCTTTCTCTTCCTTCGCATTTTTTTGTCCAACAAAATCCAACCCAACCCCACCCTAAGTTAGGCCAACCAAACCAAACCCAACGCAGCCTCACCCCAACCCACCCCAACCCAACCCAACCCATCCCAACCCAACTCAAACCAAACCATCCCATCCCATCCTAACTCAAACCAAACCATCCCATCCCATCCCAACCCAACCCAACCCAACCCAACCCAACCCATCCCATCCCCAAACCGAACCAAACCAAACCAAACCAAACCAACCTAACCCATCCCATCCCAACCCAACCCAACCTCATCCCACCCCACCCCAAGCCAAGCCAAGCCAATCCAGCTTCGCCTTAGTGTTGGTGTTGGGGGTGTAACAGTGGCGTATCCCTCGCATTACTACCGTGTTTACTGCATGATACGCTTGGGGGGGGGGAGCTTGATGGTGCCTGGTATGATGTGTGATATTTTCTATGTTGCTTCCTCTTCCTTTCCTTTCCTTCCTTCATTTCCTCTTTCCTTCGTTCATCTCTTCTTTCCTTCATTTCTTTCTTCTTTTTTTCATTTTTTCTTTCCTTCCTTCCCCGTGTCCTTCCTTTCTTTTAACTAGCCTATCTTCTGTTTCCTTTCTTCCTTTATTTTCTTCCCTCATTTCTTCTTTCCTTTCCCTGTTTCCTCATCCTCATCTTATTCCTCCACCTCCTCTTCCTCCTGTTTTCCATTATCATCAGAGTCACCTTCTGTTTCCCACACCTCGCCCAACCCAAACTACTTTAACTCAACCCAGCCCAACCCAACCCAACCGAACCCAACCAAACCAAACCAAACCCTGCCTAACCCAACCCAACCTCCATCAGCCCATCCCACTCCAGTCTAACCTATCTTGACCCAACCTAACATGCCACAACTCAGCTTAACCAAACCTAACCTCGCCTGCTTCAACCCGTTGCACACTAACCTAACCTAACAAACGAAAGCCTAACCTTATGCTAAGCCAACACCCTCTCCCAACGCTAGTGCTGGTGTTACGAGGATATCCAGGTGTTATCACCGTGTTAACAGCGGACGATAGCGGCTGTTCCACGCCCTGCACCTCCTCCCTTGGTTATGTGGGTGGGGATCAGGCTTCTGTGACCTCCCTTGACCTCTTTATTCTTGCTGACGACGGACGGTTTATTTTCAGGGGATTTATAAGGCTGGAGGGATTATGTGGAGACTTTGTTTATTAAGTGGAATTAATTTGGTTGAAACGTGATGAATATGAAAAATATATGAATTGGTTGAGTTAATTGCAGTTATTATTATTGGTATTATTACTATTATTTTTATTATTATTATTATTATTATTATTATTATTATTATCAGTAGTAGTAGTAGTAGTAGTAGTGTGTTATTATTCTTATTCTTATTCTTCTTCTTATTATTATTATTATTATTGTTATCATCATCATCATCATCTTACCTCTGCTGCGTGGTTAATTTCCTCGTGACGTTTGATTCCATTTCGTCCTTCAGATCAGCATGTAAGTTTGGTGTGTGTGTGTGTGTGTGTGTGTGTCTGTTTATATTCCTTCAAAGCCTCATACGTTATGCTATTCAGGCTTATTCATCTTAGTTTTTAGACTTGAATATTATCTCATGCTGCACGTATTTGTTGCACACTTGTTGCACAGTTTCTTGTTGACCAGATTGCAATTGAAGACTCCCATTCTCCAGCTCGTTATCCATATTCTTCTCTAATAATGACATAATTACTCCCTGTTTAAGTTAATTACAGTAATGATTTTTGTGTATACTTGTAATTGCATATCAGATAATTTAGGACTCTCTCTGAAGTCTAATTACCCTTAATCTGATAAAGTCCTCAGTGTCTCTCTCTCTCTCTCTCTCTCTCTCTCTCTCTCTCTCTCTCTCTCTCTCTCTCATTCGACCATTTCCTTCAGATCTTTGTGTAATTTAGGACCCGTGAAACGTCTGTAGTTTTGCATCGTCTTCTCATCCACCTTCTTGGGTACTAAACTTGAAAATTACCCTGAGTTATGTTTCCTCGCTGCAGTCATTAAGCGAGAGAGAGAGGGGGGGGGATGTGTGGGTCTGAAGTCATTAAGAAAAGAGAGAGGGGGGAAATGTGTGTGTGTGTGTGTGTGTGTGTGTGTGTGTGTGTGTGTGTGTGTGTGTGTGTTTGTATGTTTTTCATAATTGTGTGTCATGTCAACTGAGAGGAGGCGAAGGGAGAAGAAAGATGTGTGATGAATGTTATGTCTGAGAGAGAGAGAGAGAGAGAGAGAGCACAGGTGTAAGTGCAAGTGTGTGTTTTATCGTGCTGGATAGACCATAACCCCGAGACCACGTTGTAAATGAAGATCTTTTTTACAGCCCCTCCCAGCATCCCACTCCGCAATAACCTTCATCAAACTCCCTTCCATCTCCTCTTTTACTCCCTCATTCCTTCCCCTTATCACTTACTTTATTGCTTGCTTTACACCTTGTCTATAGCTTCAGTTGACCATCATATATATATTGTGTGTTTGTGTGTGTGTGTGTGTGTGTGTTCAGTTTGTGTGCATATTCAGATTCTCTTCTCATTCACCACAACCCCTGGCACTGGAGAGGGACGCCTTCTCTTGGTGGCATTGATGCACACGGGCAAGTTCCTAGACATCTATTTCCCGGTTTTCAGTATGGAAAGAGTTACAGGAATTATTTTTATGTGATAGCAGTTTAAGGCACACACACACACACACACACACACACACACACACACACACACACACACACACACACACAAAAGAGTATGGGAAGAAAGGATGCTCTCTGTCGTTTGGGGAGGAGTGAGAAATGTGTAAGGCAGGATAGAATGCTGGTAATCAAGACTTTTACTTCAGGCAGTCTTTTTTTCTTTCTTTCTTTTTTTTTTTTACAGATATAACTTCGAAAAAAGATAATTAACGCGTCAGATGCAGGAATAAACAGGTGAGGAGGAGGTGCAAAGTAATTTCCCAACCCAGCCAGAAAATTAGGTCATTCGCGTTACCTTTATTACACTCATTAACCCTCTCACCTTGTTTCATACCTGTTTATATACCCAGGTGTGTCAGTGTAGTATTTTCCTTATTACCAACCACCTTGTTAAACCCTGTAATGATGGTTATGTGGACCGTTTGCCTCTGTTATTACCCACGTTTTAATTACAGGTGTCCCAAGGTAACAACTGGTTTTATACGTGTGTTAGGGACATGTTTGGTTTTGATAGAAGTTTGTGGCTTGTGGTGGTTTGGTTGTTATGGGTGTCAGGTTGGGTGAGGTTAGGTTAGGTTAGGTCAGGTTGGGTGAGGGTAGGTTGGTTAGGTCAGGTTGGGTGAGGTTAGGTTAGGTTAGGTCACTTTGGATTAGATTAGGTTAGATTAGATTTGTTAAGGTGGGGGTAGATTTGGATCATAATTGTGGTTTTAGATTACGATAAGGTAGATGAGATTTGTATAGAAGCATAAGTTCGACAAATTTTACCTTTTTGTATACCTTATATCGTTATGCAATGGATGAATTAATCTGTACAATGATAGTATACCACACACACACACACACACACACACGCACGCTACTACTCCTCTTCCGGGATAGTGACTTGTTGATAGATTCTGTTCCTGTTTACGCTCAGCCTCTTCAGTACGAGGGTCTGGCTTTATAATTGCTTTCTTGCTAACGATGGACGATTTTGTTCAGCTTGAGTTTTTTTTAGACAGGGATTTATGGGGGATTTTTGAAGAGGGATTTATGGGGGATTTTTTAAAGAGGGATTTATGGGGGATTATTTAAAGTGGGATTTATGGGGGATTTTTTTACGAGGGATTTATGGGGATTTTTGAAGAGGGATTTATGGGGGATTTGTTAAAAGAGGGATTTATGGGGGATTTTTAAAGAGGGATTTATGGGGGAAAATGTAAAGAGGGATTTATGGGGGATTTTTAAAGACGGATTTATTTGGGGAACTTTTTAAGAGGGATTTATGGGGGATTTTTAAAGAGGGATTTATGGGGGATTTTTAAAGACGGATTTATTTGGGGAACTTTTTAAGAGGGATTATTGGGAAGAATAACAAAGCATTAATTTTTTTTTTTCTGACGTCTGTTTTATTTTTTACTTTCCATCTACTGTCAGATTTATTTATTTATTTATTTATTTGTGTATTTTTTTATTTTTTTTTAGAGAGATCCCTCATGGTGAAAGCGGGTTAACTGCTTACATTGATTTTCCTGCAGTACCCCCCCATCGCCCATCCCCAATCCCCATCCCCCCTAATCACCCCTCCCTAACCTTTACCTCCATCTTCAATCCCTCTCTAACCGCCCAACCTCCCCTCCTCACCCCCTCTCAGACTTCCAACCTCCCCTCCTCACCCCCTTTCTAACCCCCAACCTCCACTCCTCACCCCCTCTCAAACTTCCAGCCTCCCCTCCTCACCCCCTTTCAAACCCCCAACCTCCCCTCCTCAGCCTCTTCCTAACCTCCAACTCCCCCTCCTCACCCCCTTCCTAACTCCAACCCCCCTTCTCACCCTTTCAACCCAGACCCATCTCATCCCTTCACCTCTACTCTCATCCCCAACCCAGTCTCCACCCCCACCCAGACTCCCCCTTCCTAACCCCCACCTCAACCCCCAACCATCCCCTTCACGCTTGGGCAACAAAGTAAAGATTTTTCATTTTTTTCGTTTTTTTTTTTTTTTTTTTTTTTTTATACGTTGGAGAGGGATGTTCATAAAAATATTGTGATGCTCAGCTGTAGTTTTTATTATTCGTGTGTGTGTGTGTGTGTGTGTGTTTGCGAGAGAGAGAGAGAGAGAGAGAGAGAGAGAGAGGGAGGGGAAGCTTTTAAATTTCTATTTGTATGAGCTAATGTTTACTTTTATTATTTATCGTGTGTGTGTGTGTGTGTGTGAAAGAGAGAGAGAGAATTTTTATATGATTTTTTTTTTTTTTTCTGGTCTGGAGTGTGGGCGAGCCAGGAATTGCCCGGATATGGTTTATTATGACAGTTTTGTTGGGTTTTTACTGTGTAGTTGGCGTGCGTTCTGGTTCCCCTCACCCCCTAACCTGTTCCCCTCTTTTCCCCTCACCCCCTAACCCCTGTTCCCCCTCTTTTCCCCTCACCCCCTAACCCCTGTTCCCCTCTTCCCCTCACCCATAACCCCTGTTCCCCTCTTTTCCCCTCACCCCCCAACCCCTGTTCCCCTCTTTTCTCACCCCCTAACCCCTGTTCCCCTCTATTCCCCTCACACCCCAACCTGTGTTCCCCCTCTTTCCCCCCCTCTCCCTTATTCCCCTCTTGCCCCTTATGCCCCACCTCCCCACTTTGTTCCCCTCATTTTCCCTCCTCCCTCCCCAGCTCTTTCTTCCCCCCTTTCCCCTTTCTTTTCTTCCCTTGTCGTGTCCTTTCACTCTGCCTCTCCTCAGAATTCCTTCTTTCTCTTTCTTCCAGTGCCCTTTCCTCTTCTCCTCCTCCCTCCTTTCCCGTTTTCTTCTCCCTCCACTAGGTCTGTCTCTTCTCTTTCTCACATTATCTCCTCCTCTCCCTTTCAGTCTTTCCTTTTCTTTTAGCAAGGGGGTGAATAGAAGAGGTATGCTCAAGAAGGGAGAGTAGGTGAAACAGGAAGTATGTAGTTTCTGTATCCTAGCATCGTCTCTTTCCCCCCTTCCCCCTTCCTCTCTCTTTACCTCAATCCCCTCCCTTTCTACCCCACTCCTCTACCCCTTTCTCCTCCTCTCCCTTTCAGTCTTTCCTTTTCTTTTAGCAAAGGGGTTAATAGAAGTGGTATGCTCAAGAAGGGAGAGTAGTTGAAACAGAAAGTATGTAGTTTCTGTTTCCTAGCATCGTCTCTTTCCCCCCTTCCCCCTTCCTCTCTCTTTACCTCAATCCTCTCCCTTTCTACCCCACTCCTCTACCCCTTTCTCCCCTACTCTCTCCCCCTCTCATTCCTCTCCCCTCCCTTCCCCTCCACATCGAACTGTGTGTGAAAGTTTGTAACGTGTGAGAGTCATATTATGTTTTGCAGCCCGTTCAATTGCATGTTAGTGAGCCGTATGTGCCTGGCCATCGGTGTGTGTGTGTGTGTGTGTGTGTGTGTGTATGAGTTTGGGAACCCGATCTATGACATGTTTGTGGGGCGTATGTGCATGAATGTCCGGGTATATGTGCGTTTGTATTGGTTGTGTGTGTGTGTGTGTGTGTGTGTGTGTGTGTGTGTGTGTGTGTGTCTCCTGTATGGTCGCTCGGCCTGCTGGATTGTAACATATACCCACACGCATGAACGGACCTGTATGTATGTATGTGTGTGTGTATGTGGGGCAGCAAGAGGTATGCATAACTAAAGCTGCCCTGACCATGAAGAGCAAAAATCGAAGCTTGGAATTTTTGAACGAATTTATGTTTTTGAGCGAATTTTTTAACTTCATTTCGCCTTGCCACCGTCCACGTTTATTGGTGTAAAATATGGTGGTGGTGGTGGTGGTGGTGGTGGTGGTGGTGGTGGTGATGGTAATTGTGGTGGTGGTGGTGGTAAGAATAATGATAATGGTGATGATTATGATGATGGTGATGATGATGGTAATAATTATGATGATGATGATGGTAATGATGATGATTGTTGTTGTTCTCGTGGTGGTTGTGGTGGTGGTAGTAAGAATAATAATAATGGTGATGATTATGATGATGGTGATGATGATCGATAATTTTAATAATCATAGAAGGTGTCTGTATAATAGAGGAAGAAATAGGGACCTTGATATCAACCTCGTCAGTAAAAATACGCCAGTTTTATTAATATTCGGACTGATATCTCGAAGGGAAGGGGTATACAGGCCTGAAGCTTCTCTCTCTCTCTCTCTCTCTCTCTCTCTGGGGGTATGAAATTGAAGCTTAGGATTTTTTGATGGAATATGTTAATAATCGTGCACAGAAATAAAAAAAAAGATATATATATATATTGCCTGTTTATGAAATGTGCTGAACGTTCTGCTAGTCTCTCTCTCTCTCTCTCTTTGATGTTTTCCTGCCAGTGTAATATCCTGATTGTATGCATATATATTGTAGGTGCGGATATTGAAGCAAATGTATGTTTTTCTGTGTGTGCCATATTTATTTTCTCTGCCAACGTGAACTGTCTGATATTGCGATCTGACTGTTATTATTATTATTATTATTATTATTATTAGCGTCGTTGTTGTTGTTATTGTTATTATTATGACTACTTCTCTTTCAATTATCGTCGTCTCCGTCGTCGTCAATATTATTATTATTATTATTATTATTATTATTATGCTGCCTTAAGACGATTCTATTTATCTTTAAGACAGACGCATTAGCAGTAGTAATAGTAGTAGTAGTAGTAATAGAAGCAGTAGTAGTAACAGAGTAAAATGGTTACCAGTAAATACTCCTAGTCCCATGGCTGTTTTAAAAGGAATATTCCCTAACCATATTATCCCCCCCCCCCTGTATATTATCTCTCTCCGGCTATCTCATCTCTGCGTGGAATCAATTGGGCGCTGAAGGCATTGCGTTGAGGAGGTTGGCTTGTCTCACACTACAATAATATTTGCCTTTCATCACTACGCCAGGATCGTCAGTATTGGCCGTGTTGGAGGCGTGGGGTGGGGGAGGAGGGGTAGAAGACGGGGGGGGGGAGTGATAGAGGGGGATAGGAGGAATAGGAGGGGATATAGAAGGGAGGGGAAGGATGGAAGGTGGGGGGGAATGGGATGGGAGGAATAGGAGGGGATTTACGAGGGAGGGGAAGGATGGAAGGAGGGGGTGTAAGAGGGGGATGGGAAGGGATGGTAAGGATGGAAGGAAAGGGGTTAGAAGTGGGGGATTTAGGAGGCTTGGGGGATGGAGATAGAAGGAGTTTTGGAGGGGGGATGGGAAGGGATGGAAGGAAGGGGGTTAGAAGAGGGGGATTTGGGAGGGCTGGGGGATGGGGATAGAAGGAGTTTTGGAGTGGGGATGGGAGGAAGGGGGGTACTGGAGAAACTTGCTTAAGGTGATGAGTGGATAGTAAGAGAGAGAGGGATGGAGGATGTAGATAGTGGAGGAGGGGATAGTTGGGGTTGGGGATGGAGAGGGTGGATAGTAGGGACAGGAGATACAGAAAATTGCTTGAGGGATGAGGGGGATAGTAAGGGTGAGAGAGACTGGTGGGAGGAGTGGAGAGGAAAGAATATATAGAGGGGGATAATTGGGGTGGGGGTATGGAAGGGTGGATTGTATTGGGGAGGGGGTTAAAAAGGGGGCGATAGGGATGGAGATGGGATGGGGAGGATAGAGGAGGAAGGACGTTTGGGGGGAGGATGGGGGATAGTTGGGGTGGGGGAGGTAGGGACAAGACTGGATGGGAGGGGGGGGGAATAGAGGAAAGAGGATATTGGCGTTTGGGGAAGGAGGGTGTTATTCCTTCATAGAGTTTGGTGTAATTATAATTGGTTCTTTACACACACACACACACACACACAGGTTCTCCTTAAATGTGAAATATGAGTAGTGGATGATTCTCTCTCTCTCTCTCTCAGGGGGGTCTGGGTCGGGGTGGAGGGGAGGAATGGTAGGTAACTGAAAATAATAAAGAATAACTGTGTGGCTTTTCTTTCCCCATTAAATAAATTTTGTAATAAAGCAGCGATAAAACTCCGACCATATTTCAGGCCATTATCAGCCCTGTTTAAGTAAAGGAAGCCATTTTTATATAAACCCATTAGAGTCCTTTATTTTTGCCTATTTAATTCCCATTAGTTTCCTTTATTTTTACCCATATTTAATTATTACCCATTAGTTTCCTTTATGTTTACCTTTATTACCCATTAGTTTCCTTTATTTTTATCTTTTATTACCCATTAGAAATCTCCATTTTATCATATTACTCTTTAATTTCCTTTATTTCTGCCCTTATCGATTTTATTTATTTACTGCGTAGTCTGATCTTGCGAATTTCGTAGGGAGGGCGTTGACCTGACCTCTGTGTGTGTGTGTGTGTGTGTGTGTGTGTGTGTGTGTGTGTGTGTGTGTGTGTGTGTGTGTGTGTGTGTGCGCGCGCGTGTGTTTAAGAAGAAGAGGGGAATTGTGTAGGAGAGAAGATGAATGTGAAGCCTGTATACAACGTCTGTTTTAGAGAGAGAGAGAGAGAGAGTACGGGAAGTGTTTTTGTGTGCATGGTTGTCACGTCAAGATAGTGACATGTTTACTGCCGTGCCTCGCCCACACGCGTTGGACCCTCTTACTGCACTGAGAGAGAGAGAGATAAGTAGGAGGGGATTATTATTACTATTATTTTGTTTTGTTTTTTAAGATAGCGGGAAATATAAGTAGGTAAGTAGGTGAGGATTATTATTATTATTATTATTATTTTTTTTAGAGAGAGAGAGAGAGATAATCAAATGTCCAGTTAAAAAATAGGGTAATATCTTTATTATGAATTTCTCTTTCTTCAATCATCCAGTCAGAGCAATGGCCTGTAAGTACCCCAGTCTAATCATCTTCTGTACCTTCTTCTTGACCTACTACTCCACCTTCTTGACCTACCACTCCTTCCACCTTCTTCTTGACCAATCACTCATTCCCACTCCTTCTCGACCTGCCATTCTTCCTTCCACCATCTTCTCGACCTCCAACTTTTCTACCCTCTTCCTGACCTTCTCCTCCTTTTTCCACCTTCTCCTTGGCTTTCCACTCCTTCTACCTCACCTTTCCCTCCCTCTTCCACTTTCATCTTAACCATCCACTCCTTCTCCTTCTCCTTGGCCTTCCAGTCCTTCTACCTCCTTCTTCCTGACCTTTCCCTCCCTCTTCCACTTTCATCTTAACCATCCACTCCTTCTCCTTCTCCTTGGCCTTCCTGACCTTTCCCTCCCTCTTCCACTTTCATCTTAACCATCCACTCCTCCTCCTTCTCCTTGGCCCTCCAGTCCTTCTACCTCCTTCCTGACCTTTCCCTCCCTCTTCCACTTTCGTCTTAACCATCCACTCCTCCTTCCACCATTTTCCTGGCTCTCCACCCCTCCCTCTATCTCCAGACTCAATCACACACCGTACTCTAATGTCTACACGAAACACATATATACCGTTCAAGTCGTACCATTGCCAGCCTTGAATGACCTCTCTCCATACCCTTTCTAACGCCGCCTATCGATGTGTTTTGCAATTGGCACTTGCGAATGAGTGATGGTGACGTGAATGCAGGGAGTCAGTCGGCCTCTTGTGTGTGTGGGCATTGAGGGTTAGGTGCTGTATACGCAAATGTGACTGGGGCCTTGTGTGGGGTTGTGAGTGACGAGGTGGGAATGTGCGTGTGTGTGTGTGTGTGAGAGAGAGAGAGAGAGAGAGAGAGTTCAACAAGGTGTGGAACTTAAAAAGATTTGTGTGTGTGTGTGTGTGTGTGTGTGTGTGTGTGTGTGTGTGTGAAAGAGAGAGAGAGCCTCATCAGCAAGGTGTGTAATGTAAAAAGCTGTGTGTGTGTGTGTGTGTGTGTGTGTGTGTGTGTGTGTGTGTGTGTACGTAATAGCAGGGACAAGTGGGCAGGTCTCTATACGATGGAGTTTGATCAATGGGTTAGGCCTTCATTCACATGCTAATATTTCCCCGGAGGCCCATCGCACTACAGGACCCCCCCCCTCCAAAAAAAAAAGAGAGAGAGAGAGAGTTGGTGGTAATATGTGTCTGTGTGTCTAAGTGTTTCTGTGTGTGTGTGTGTGTGTGTGTGTGTGTGTGTGTGTGTGAGAGAGAGAGAGGGACTATGTATGTTGTGACGTGACCCATTTCTCATCCGTATCCTAGATCTGTTTTCATTGATTCATATTTCAGCGGAGGGGATTAATGTGGATTTTTCAGTGATTAATCCTCTTCCACTGCGAGGGGGATTTATGTAAACTGAAAACCGTCTGAGAAAATAGTCAGTTGAATTGATGGTTAAGTTTTGCCAGTTCTCAATAATCGTGTGTTTAACCCTTTCAGTTCGATTACCTATTTAGACCTTTCTCGTCGGACAAGGAAGAAAAAGGGCTAGATGAGGGGAAAGCAGAGAGAGGAGAGGGGTGAGGTAAGAGGGAGGTGGAAAGGGAGTGTGGAGGGAAGGAAGGGAGAGAGGATTGGAAGGGTGGGGTGAGTGGGGTTGAGGGAAGAAGAGTTGGGGAGGAAGAGGAGCGTAGAGGGAAGATGGGAAGGAGGGGAGAGGATTGGAAGGGAGGGGTGAGTGGGGTTGAGGGAAGAAGAGTTGGGGTGGAAGGGCAGTGTAGAGGGAAGGAAGGGAGAGAGATTTGGAAGGGAGGGGTGGGTAGGGGTGAGGAAAGAAGAGTTGGGGTGGAAGAGGAGTGTAGAGGGAAGATGGGAAGGAGGGGAGAGGATTCGAAGGGAGGGGTGGGAGGGGGTTAGGGGGATACGAGGGGAGAGGATTGGAAGGGAGGGACGTGAGGGGGTTTGGGGGATAGGAAGAGGGAGGAGGGGAAGGAAGGGGGAGAAGTGGTTGTATAGTGAGGGAACATTAGCATAGTGGGGCTGTGGGGACCTGGGAGGCTCCCCTATCGTCTCCCCTCTCATGAATATACTGCCCCTGGGAAGTACATGGGTGAGAGAGAGAGAGAGAGAGAGAGAGCGATGTCCTCGTGCTGAAGGGTTAAAGGGAGGAAAGAGATGAAGAGAAGAGGATGAGAGAGAGAGAGAGTGAGTGTGTCTATTCAGCCATGTGTGGAACGTAAAAAGGTGTGTGTGTGTGTGTGTGTGTGTGTGTGTGTGTGTGTGTGTGTGTGTGTATATGTGTGTGTGTGTGTGTTTCATCTCGCCCTCTTCTCATCTCCCGTCCTGTCACCTTTCATCATCTCCCCCCTCTTCTCCCCTTACCATACATTACCACATAAACTCCCCTCCCTCTTTTCCACTCCCCTCCCCTCTTTTCCTCCACCCCTCTCCTCCTATCTTTTCCCCTCCCCTCTCCCTCTACCCATCACATCCCAGCACATCCTCCAGTTCGTCTTTTCCATTCCCTCCCTTTCCCCTCATGTCATTCTCTCTCTCTCTCTCTCTCTCTCTCTCTCTCTCATATCCCCATTTACCCTACCTCACCTCCCTCTCTCACTTTCCTCTCCTTAACCTTCGCTCCCTCTGTTGCTCACCCTCCTTCCCTTCCTCCCTCACTCTCTCACCCTCCCTCTCCCTCTCTCTTACTCACTCTCTTACCCTCCCTCTCCCTCTCTCTCACTCTCTCACATTCCCCAGGAGAGCGAGTTTACGGCTGCTATCTTTTTTTTTCACACATGTTTTTCCCGGTAGCTCCGTAACCCGACCCTATCCGGAGACGAACGAGGGCGGACCGACCGAATTCACAAGTCCCCCCCTTCTCTCTCTCTCTCTCTCTCTCTCTAACCCAGCTCTATCGGGAGACGGACAGAGACAGGCAGATAAAATTCACCCCCTCCCCCCCACCGACCCCCTACCATCTTCCGTCACCGCCCCATCTCCTCCCCTCTCCTCCCCTTCACTTTTGGGGTGTTATATTACTTGTCATCCACGCTTCCTTCCCTTCTTCCTCCCCTCCTCTCTCTCTCTCTCTCCTTCCACCCTCTCACACTTTCCTTTGCTTCCTTCCATTTCTTTCCCCTTCTTCCCCTTCCCTTCCTTTTCCTTCCTTTCCTTTCCGTTCTGATTTTATTACTCCTTCCCCTTCTGTCCTCATTTATCCTCTCCTCTCCTCCTTTCCTCTTATTTTCTCTTCCTGTTTCTCTCCTCTCTTCTCTTCTTTTCTCATCTTTCTTCTCTTCTCTTCTCTTCTTCTATCCTCTCCTCTCGTCTGCTCTCCTCTCCTCTCCATAACCCTATCCATAGACGCGTAGACAAATGAACCAGATCGTGAAGTCTCCCCTCTTCAGTCATCACCTCTTCACTTTTGGTGTTGTGTTTCTCTCTCTCTCTCTCTCTCTCTCTCTCTCATTTCTGCGTCTTCCCATCCTCCCCTTATCCGTTCCCTCCCCCTCCCTTTTTCTTTCCTTTTTGTTTTTTTTTTTCATTTCTTTCCCTTTCTGTTCGTTCACTGTCCCTCCCCTTTCCTTTTCTTTCCCTTCCTTCCATTCTCTTCCCATTCCTTTCCTTCCTTCCCTCTTCCCTTTCCTTCCCTTCCTACTCCTCTTTCATCTCATCCCCTCCCCCTCCCACTGCATATTCACCCTCTTCTCCCTCCTTCCCTCCTCCCCCACCCCATATATCTTCCCCTCCTTTTTCCCCTCCTCCTGCCTTCCCTTTCCTTCCTCCCTGTTTCCTCCCTAACCCTTCCTCCTCCTGATCCCTCCCTCCCTCCATCCCCCCTCCCCCACCTCCTCCATCACCTCTTTCCCATAAATCGCTGCTCTTGAAGTGTTGAGTGACTTTATGTGCGTCGCGGGTGCAAGGTCAATGTTTGTCTTTGGGGAATTCTTTGTTTTTGTTGTTGGTGTTATGGCCACTTTCTTAATTAGTAGATTCTCTCTCTGTCTGTCTGTCTGTCTGTCTGTGTCTCTCTCTCTCTCTCTCTCTCTCTCTCTCTCTCTCTCTCTCTCTCTCTCTCTCTCTCTCTCAGTAATTTCCCCTTTCCCCTCAGTTATTTTTTTTATTTCATCCCGTAAATTTCTACTTCCTTTCCTCCTCACATGCCTCCCTTTCCCTTCTCTCCCCCGCTTGTCACCTTGTCGTCACCCCTCCACACACACACACACACACACACACACACACACACACACACACACACTTATCCTTTCTCTTGTTTTTCCCTTCTTCTTCACCTCTTTTCCTTTCACCACTTCTCTCCCTCATCCCTTCTCTTTCCTCCTTTTTTTCCCCTTCTCTCCTCCATCGTCCTCCACCACACCCCAATTCCATAATCAGCATCCTTCCTTCCCTCCATTCTCTTCCTCATTTCTTCCCTCTCCCCCACATCTCTTCGCTCCCCCTTTTTCTCCCCCTCTTTTATCCCTTCTCCTCCCTCTACCTTACCCCTTCTCTTCCCCCTTCCCTCCTTCTTTCCTCCCTCTTTCTTTCCTCCCCCTCCTCCCCACCTTTCCTCCTCCTCCCGGTCTCTTCTACTCCATCCTCCCTTACCTCCATCTCCCTCCCAGCTCCCTAATGAGCATCCTCTCCCTCCTCTCTTCCCCTCCACCCCTCCTCCTCCCCCTCCCCTCGTCAGTGAACAAGGTACCTCTCTGTTCTCCCCTCATACCCTCACCTACCGTGCTTCCTTGTACAACCCCTCTTCCCCTTTCCCCTCTCCTCCTCACTAACATTTCCTTTCCTCTTCCTCATTTCCTCTCATTTCATCCTTATATCCCCTCTTCCACCTCTCCTCCTTCCTTCTTTCTGATTCATTATTTTTCTTATTTCTTTCTTCTTCCTTCCTTCCCCACGCTTACCATTTCTTTTTCTTTTTTGTCTTTTTTTTTTTTCGCACAACCTTGCCGCTTCCCTCACCCCTCCCTCCCTCTGCTTTCCCCTCCCCGTGTTTTTTCTTTCTCTTCCTTCCCTTTCCCAGTCTCCCCCTTTCTTTCTTTCCCATCATACATCCTTAACCAGTTTCCGTTCTTCCCTCCTCCTTCACCCTCTCCCTCCTTCCTCCCCCCTCCATGTCCCCCCTTCCCTCCTCCTTCACCCTCTCTTCTCCTCCTCCTCCTCCCCCCTTTCTTCCTCCTTAATGTCCCCTCCCCTTACACCCACACAGTACACTTGTTCCTCTGTACACCTACACACTTGCTCTTTCTTTCCATGTTAGTCCATCTCTTCGCAGCAGTGTTCTCTTCTGTTCCTTTTTTTAAATCCTAACACAGTTCTCTCTTGTTCTCCTCGTTTATCATTTTTCTGTCGTTCTCCTTCTCCTTGTTCTTCCTCAGGCCGTTCACTTGATCTCCACACTTGTTTCTTGTTCTCTCCTCGGCTCATCTCTTCGCAGCAATGTTTCCTTTGTTCTTCCTTGACCCTTTCTCTTGATCTCTGTGCGTATGTTTTTTTTTTTTTTCTTCCGTATACATAACATCGCTTCTCATTTTTCGTTCTCTTGTTCTTCGACGATGATGATGATGATGGTGGTGGTGGTGGTGGTGGTGGTGATGATGATGATGATGGTGGTGGTGGTGGTGGTGATTATTATTATTATTATTATTACTATTATTATTATTATTACTATTATTATTATTATTATTTAAAACCATTTCTACTTCTTTGCATCCATGCTGATTTTAAACATATATAATAATACACATTTTATTATTATTCCACCTGTTTATTAAGGTAACTAAACTAATTACCAATATTTTGATCGTCACATTTAATCTGTTTCAATTAAGGTACTGATTCCCACCCATTTATTTACCTTTTTAATGACCCAATTACCTGCAATCAATTTATATACCTGTACCTGGCCTGACGTCCCTTAATTGCCCCTCATTTGATGCTATAATGATGTTGTTTATCTAGGCCGACGAGATGTAATTGAGTTTCTGTTACAGCCCTTTGCTGTGAGAGATGCCCCGGGAGTTGTGTGTGTGTGTGTGTGTGTGTGTGTGTTTGTGTGTGTGTTACAGTACCCAACCTGTGTACAGAAATGTCATGATAACTTGGAGTAGTTGGAGTAGAATGATGATGATGATGACTGCTAATGGTGGTGGTGGTCGTGATTGTGATGATGATGATGGTGGTGGTGATTGTTAATGGTGGTGGTAGTGGTGGTGGTGATAGTGATGATGATTGTTAATGGTGGTGGTAGTGATAGTGATGATGATGATGCTTATTATTTTTTTTCCCCGTTTCAGGTATGTGATGCATTGGGGACCGAGAGTGGAGAAGCCTGGTGATTGTGTAAGTACTGAGAGAGAGAGAGAGAGAGAGAGATTATACCCCCTTTCCTCCCACCTCTCCCCACTCCCCTTATAAGTGCCGAAGGGCAGGCAGCAGGCGTCTCGGTCTCCCTCTCCTTCCTTTGCATAATTAAACAGTCCCTCCCTCCCTTCTCCCTCTCTTTCCCTCCTCCCTTTCCCTCCCTTGCCCCTCTCCCTTCCTTCTCCCTCTCCCTCCCTTGCCTCTCTCCCTCCTTTCCCCCTACTCCCCCACTACCCACTACAAACCCTTCCCCCTCCCCATCCCTCTACCCACAGACAAACTCTCTCCCCCCACTTCCACTCCCCCCTGACCCCCCACTCCGACAAGCCCTACCCCCACCCCCACCCCTACTTACTCCCCATCCCCCTACGCACAGACAAGCTCTCTCCCACTTTCCCCCTTCCCTCCCCTTCCTTCCCCTCCTTTCCCTCTCCCCTCCCCTCCCTCCCCCCAGCAAGACACAATCGTAACTTGAATGCTCAGAGTTCGCCCGAGTCTCATGGAGAAATATTTATAACGAGTCTTAACACCTACAGTTTGGTGACTTAGTTTTGCCTTAATCATCCTACCTCCAGGCGAATCTTTACTAAATTTGGGGAAAAACCTGTCGTAGTGAAAGAGTTAAATTTACTGCCCATTAATCTCTTTTGGAATGGTAGGTCTCCCGGATGCTATAAAAGAGAGAGAGAGAGAGAGAGAGAGAGAGAGAGAGAGAGAGAGATGGGTAACAAGAATAGAGGTAAAGTTAGTTGATGTACCTAGATAGGTAGATAGATAGATAGATAGATACATAGATGGATTCTCTAGATAGGTAGATAAATGAATAACGTCTTGGAATTCAGTAGGTGAGGGAAGTAGTCCAGACAGGCTATCTCACACACAGATGATAGATAGACAGAGATAGATAGGTAGGAACTGTACATAGATAGATATAAATAGATAGATAAATAAATAGCATCTTGGAATTCAGTAGATTAGGGTAAGAGGCCAAGCAAGCGATCTGACACACAAATGATAGATAGATAGATACTGTACATAGATAGAGATAGGTAGATAGATAGATACTGTACATAGATAGATAGATAAACATAGTCTTGGTATTCAGTTCATCAGGGTAACAGACCAATCAAGGGATCACACACAAATAATAGATAGATTGATAGATAGATACTGTACATAAATAGATAGGTAGATAGATAGGTACTGTGCATAAATAGATAGGTAGATAGATAAATAGAGAAAGTCTTGGTATTCAGTAGATCAGGGTAATAGACCAAGCAAGTAATGTCACACACAACTTATCCCAAAGAAACTTCATGAATACCGATTGTGATGGTGGGATTGTAGGGATGCAGTCTGGTGGGGGTGGGGGAGGAGGAGGGGGAGAGGGTGTGGGTGGGGAGGGAAGGAGGTGTGGGTGGGGAGGGGAGGAGGGGGATCTGTGAGCGACCATTGTGAGGGAAGTTTGGTGATAATGAGGGAGTGTAAGACGATAGCATAGGGGAGGGGGAGGGGAAAGAAGGGCGGGGGGAGGAGAGGGGTGAAAGGGAAGGAAGGAGAGAAGAGAGAGGGTTGGGAGAGAGGAAGGGGGGTGAATTGAATTGAGGGTGGAGAGATGGGGGGTTAAGGGATAGGAAGGGGGATGAGGGAAATGGGATGGGGAGAGAGAGAGAGGGGTGATGAGTAAGAGAAAGGGGAGAAGGCAATACGATGCAGAAGGGGAGGGAGAGAATGGAAGACGAAGGAAGGGTGGGAAGAAGATGAATAGTGAGAGAAAGATAGATAAAGAGAGAGGGAGAAGAGAGAGAGAGAGAGAGAGAGAGGTGAACAAAGCGTAGCGTAGAAGAGGGAGAAGTACAGTAGGAATAGATAAAATAGTGCTGAGAGGAGAGAAACTTAGGTGAAGAAGTGAGAAGAGTGAAGGATGAGTATAGATGAGTGTGAAAAGAGAAGGAAGAGGAGAGAATGAGAAGGGAAGGGAGAGAAGATAGAGAGTTAACGAAGGGCAGTGACAAAGAAGAGAAGGGAAAAGAATGAAGAATGAAGGAAATGAGGAAAGAAGAGAAGAAAATTGCAGGTTGCGAGGAAGAAGTAGCGAGAGAGGAACTGGAGAGGAAGGGAAAAAAAGTGCTCACAAAAAGAGGTGAAAGAGGAGACGGAAATGAGAGTAGGGGGACGAGGCTAGTAAAAAGAGAGAATAAATATACACCTACGAAAATTATGCGTAGGACAGTTCGAAATGAGTCTGGGGAGGGAAGGGAGATGAGCAGAGTTGTTGGAAATGAATTTAGGGAGGAAGTGAAATGAGCAGAGTAGCTGTTTTGGCAAAGCGTAAGGAAAATATGATGTTAGTGTATTAAGTTCAGGAAGCAGGATATTTACATTAATAAGGTCTTGCATTCTCCTTCACTGTCATCTGTCTTGTGTTTATATATCTTTCTATCTATGCATATAAATCTTTCCATCTGTGCACTGTGTAACTTTAGATCTATTTAACTGTATATATCTGCTAAGCTCTGGACGTGATGTTAAGAAAAAATTGAGGACAGATCGAGATATATTGTTTAAAGAAATTTCATCCGTGTTTTGATCCTGAAGTTTTATTTTGTTTGGCAGCTGGTTGATATATTAGTCGTGTGGCCGTTTGTGTGGATGTGCGTGTGGGTTTGAATGTGGATGTGTGTGTGTATCGACCGTGTGGGTGTTTGTGTCGGTGTGGGTGTGGAGATGAATGTGGATGTGGGTGTTTGTGTGGATGTGGGTGGGGATTTGAATGTGGATGTGTGTATCGACCGTGTGGGTGTTTGTGTGGATGTGGAAGAGTCTGAAGTGGCGACAGGTGGTTCCCAGGGGATTGGTTGGGTAGTTGGTGCAGAAGTAACGCAGAGGGAGCCACACGTTGCTGGGGGAGGGGATGAAGGAGGGGAAGGAGGAGGTTGGGATGAGGGGATGGAAGAGGGGAGGTCGTAAATTGGGGTGGAATGAGGGAGGGGATGAAGATGATAATAAGGAAGGTGGAAGAGAAGGGAACAGAGGTTAGGATGTTGAGAGAAAGGGGTGGGTGGATGAAGGAATAGGGGGTACGAAGAAAGAAGGGGAGGAGGAGAGAGCTGGGTGAGGGGGAGGGGAGGGCAGGAAGGGGAGATAATGAATAGGGGAGGAGAAGAAGATGGTGGTTATGGTGTTAGAAGGAGTGGAGGAAGGCAGAGTGTAATCGTCTTAATCTTCAAGTTCTGTGTTTTCTTGGATATCTTGAAAATCGTCTTAAGATTTTATTATAGTGTTGTAATCTTGATCCATTTTTTCCCGTCATCTTTATTTTTATTATATCTGTTTACTTTATTCACTTTTTATCTATTTATTCCTTTATTTATTCATTTTATTTATTTCAGTTATTTTCATTTTATTTTTTTTATTTTTATTTTGCTTATTCATTTCTTCCATTGCCTTGTACTTCTCAGCTGAGCATAATCATCTGCATTTTAGCCTGAACAAAATCCCCTGTACATCGATAGCTGTGAAAAGGGTGAAATTAGACTGGAGAGAGAGAGGGAGAGAGAGAGAGAGAGAGAGAGAGAGAGAGAAGGGAGACAGATGGTTGCCGGAAGAGAGAAGAGGGAAGAGGAAGGGGTGAGGAGAGAATGGGGAGGTAATTGAGGGGGAAGGAAGAGAAATGGGAGAGGAGAGAACGGGGTGGTAATTGAGAGAGAGAGAGAGAGTGGAGTGATGGAGAAGGAAGTAAAGAAAGGTAGAGACGTGAAGGGTTCTGGTAGGAGAAAGAGAGGGAGAGAAGAGATAATGGAGGAAGATAGATAGATAGGTAGGTGGACAGATAGAGAGGGGGTGGAGTGGGGGCAATGCAGAAAGGAGTAAAGGCAGAAACAGGAGAGAGAGAGAGAGAGAGAGAGAGAGAGAGAGTAAAGAGAGAAACAGAGGGGGGGGGGGAAGAGAATAAAAGAAAAGAAGGAAAATAAAGGAGGAAGAAAGAATATCAAGTGAAAAATGAAAGAAAAAAAAAAGAGAGGAAGAGGGAAGGAAAGGGTGTTTATTGGGGTGGATGAATGAGTGTGACAGGCTCTCTCTCTCTCTCTCTCTCTCAGGATTATACAGGGTAGGCCTAGAGAAAAATAAGGGTAGGCCTAGGAGAGAGAGAGAGAGAGAGAATGTGTGTTAGTAATATTTATGTAAGAATGTGACCTGGCAAGAGAATAGAGAGAGAGAGAGAGAGAGAGAGAGAGGATGTATGGTGTGAAAAGCAGTAAGGAGTGGGGGACTTAAGTAAAAGGCGGAGTTAAGGGATCGGCCAAGGAGGAGGCTGGGAGTCTTAAGGTGAGGGGAGGAAACCTTGGGGAGATAAAAAGGGAGCTTAAGATGGAGGGTGGGAGGGAGATTGGGAGATGAAAGAAGGAGGGAAGGAGGAAGGGAATGGTAGACATGTAGAGGAAGAGCTGGAAGTAAAATGAAGGAAGATAAGGAGGGAAGGACAGGGGATGGAAGAAGGAAGTGAAGGAGAGAGAGAGAAGGAGGAGGGGTGCAGGGAAGAGAGGGAAGCCAAAGGAGGGAAGATGGAGGTAAAAATCTAATCCTCACTCTCCTTTCCTCCTCTCTCTCACTCATTTTCACTCCACATTTTCTCTACGGACGAGTTTTGTGATACTTTCTCTCTCTCTCTCTCTCTCTCTCTCTCTCTTACACACACACACACACACACACACTCTTTCTCCCCTCTCTCACTCCATTTTTCTGCCCAGATTTTTTGGCGCTCCTCTCTTTCCGCCTCTCCCCTCCTCTTCCTCTCCTCTCTTCCTTCCCTCCCTCCTCTCTTCCTCCCCACTTCCTTTCACTGTTTTTCTTATTCTTTTCCATGTCTGTTTTTACTTGCAGTTCCCTTTGCCCATGTCTTTCTGTTTTTCCCTTTTTCTCTTCTTTTTTTTTTTCTTTTTCTCCTGGATTCGTGTTTTGAGAGATTCTGCACCAGTGTTTTCTTTGTGGAATTTTTGTTTTTGTATTTTTGCGTGGTTTGCTTCAGTTACCCCTCAATTTTTGTCTTTAATAACTCTCTTTCTTTTTCTTAACATTTTGAACTGCGGTGATGTTATGTTTGTTATTTGCCAGTTGCTCTAGTTCATTCACCTTAATTTTGCCCAGACTTTCGTCCTTTTGCAGCTTATTTCACGTAGCATAGTGACAGAAAAAGACAGTGCCACGGCTCTGCATAGAAAAAGACAGTGCTACGGCTCTACATCCTTTCCATACCGCCTCCTTGTGACTGGCATCATATTCCGGTGTTAGTTTAGTGTTAAAAGTCAGCATTCGGGATGGAGTGATGTCTGTTTTAGGCCAAGTTAAAATGAAGCGAGTATGACGATTTTGTTCAGCTTTAAGTAGAATTATTTTTGGTGTATTTTCATCCGTGTGTGTGTGTGTGTGTGTGCGTGTGTGTGTGTGTGTGTGTGTGTGTGTGTGTGTGTGTTTATTCATTAATTTATTTGCTTTTATATGTTACCGTATGTGTAGTATGGTTTTTATCACTTTCTACACTTTTTCCATAACTTTTCATCATCACCATTTTTTATGCATTACTCTATCCCCCCCCCTAAAATCCCCCCCCCCATATCATGTCATCAGAAACCCCCAAGCCGTCTGTAGTGAGAGCCACCCCATTTACATAATACATAAAACATAACACGTATTGTTTATAGGGATACGTGGAGTAGGTTTCCACGCTTTGGTTCAAGGCTAAGTTGTTCTGTCGAGTTTTATTTGGTTTACTTATGTTGTGGGTGTGTAGGTTAGGTTGGGTTGGGTTGGGTTAGGTTAGGTTAGGTTGTGGTTAGGGTAGGTTAGGTCGTAGGGTTAGGTTAGAATGGGCTGTGGTTAGGTTAGGTTGGGTTGGGTTAGGTTAGGTTGGGTTGGGTTGGGTTAGGTTAGGTTAGGTTAGGTTGGGTTGGGTTAGGTTAGGTTAGGTTGTGGTTAGGGTAGGTTAGGTCGTCGGGTTAGGTTAGAATGGGCTGTGGTTAGGTTAGGTTGGGTTGTGGTTGGATTAGGTTGAGATGTGAAGTTAGTCTGGCTTGTGGCTTGGTTAGGTTGGGTGTATTTTTTTATTTTTTATCCAAGGAAGAAGGAATCAGATGCTAGAAGTCCTCCAATTGTTCCCTCCAAGAAAAAAACAAAGATAATAGAGAGCCAAATTCAAGATTCATTCATTTTATTGTCAGGTAGCTGTTGATTGGGAGGTAAGTGTGGTGAATTATACAAATATTTAATCTTCTTTTTTTTTTAGGTTAGATTGAGGATTATAGACATTGCAATAACTGGAGCCTTATTTTTTGACTGATTTTCTCATTGCAGTTCTGAAGTGAAAAGAATTTGTTGATCAGAAATTTAACTACTTCAGCTCTTCAGTCATTTCAGGAAGCCATTTTTTTTCACACTTCAATTCCTGAAGTGGTAAGAAATTTTTATATACCGTAGAATACACCTCAGCTCGTCCAAAATTTAGGGAACGTATCTCATTCCGAGAAACGATTTACCTTTTTTGTTAATACACTTCAACCCTTTCAAATTTTCGGGGACGTAGCTAATTCCGAGAAGCGATTTTTTTTTTTTTTTTAATACTTCAAACCTTTCAAAATTTCGGGAACGTAGCTCATTCCTAGAAACGATTTACTTTTTTTTCTGAACCTCATTAAAATTTTATCCTTCAGAATACACCTCAACTCGTCCAAAATTTCAGGAACGTTGCTAATTCCAAGAAGCATTCACTTTTTTTCCAAACTTTATTGAGATTATATACTGTAGAAAACACCTCAGCCCTGTCAAAATTTCGGGAACGCAACTAATTCCGAGAAGCGATTTACTTTTTTTTTTTTTTTTTCAGGCTTTATATTGATATTTGCTCAGCCTTAATGAAAAAACGTGCCATTTGAGCGTACCGTTAGCCAGCTTTGTGACATTAGCGACTGGTAATTAACAGGGGGTGATGGACGCGGCCACAGAGGGTAGGTTTGTACACTTAATGATGTAAACAGTGGCTGGCTGATGATGATGATGATGATGACTATTATTAATATTATTGGAGGGAGGGAGAGGGAGGGGGAGACCGAGGATAAGGTGAAGGGATGCCGTTGAGAGGTATATGAGGGAGGGGGGAGTGCGTTCGGGGGACGGCAGGCAAATGGTTGGTGACAGAGCGACTTGGAGGCGTTTCGTCTGCGGCCACCCTTTTGCGGGATTAGGCCATCGAGCTATAGATAGATAGACAGATCATCATCATTATTGTTATTGTCATTAGTGTTGTTATTATTATTATTATTATTATTTAGTATTGTTCTCGAAATCTACTCCTTTTGTTCTTGCCTTACCCTCAACTTTTCCAGCAAGTCGTACCTGAACTCTTTAATTAAACTCTACCGTGCGACCTTGACCTATGAACTAGTGCTGTCAAAAGAATCCTTTGGCTTGCCCTCAACCCGTTCACCCTGCTTGGATAAAATCGGATCAGATCTCTCTCTCTCTCTCTCTCTCTCTCTCTCTCTCTCTCTCTCTCTCTCTCTCTCTCTCTCTCAAGCGAGGGTGACGTAAAATCCGCTGTTTCCATATTCAGATTGCAATAGCATTTGGAGATCTGCAAGATTGAATATGTTGCAGAGAAGTTGCACAGCTATCGTTTGTCATGCCGGCCGTACGTCACCCGAGAGAGAGAGAGAGAGTGTTTTCTTTCGTCATTTCCACCTCCCATTCCTACAGATTTTATTTTTCTTACCTGGTACACTTTCTCTCTCTCTCTCTCTCTCTCTCTCTCTCTCTCTCTCTCTCTCTCTCTCTCTCTCAATTTAACCCATTCCCTGAGAGGCTTGTACGGGCTTTCTTTTAAGAGAATGTTTTCCCTTTTCTTTTCTTTTTTCGTTTTTCTTGCTTTTCTTTCGTTTCATCCATGTTTCTATTTTTTCTTGATTTTTTCTTAGTTTTTTTTTTTTGGTGATTTTAATTGCTCCCTGATTTTTGGATATGCTCGCTCACATGCGCGCGGGCACACACACACACACACACACACACACACACACACACACACACACACACACACACACACACACACACACACACACACACACACACACACACATCAGTGTCACTCACTAATAACTTCATTCTCCTTCATAATCACTCAGTCATTCCTCACATGCACACACTTCCATTCACACAACTACTTCTGACACAAACTCACACACTCACTCACTCTTTCATGCACACTGACTCACCCACTCCACCCACTCTCATGCACACCCACCCTCACCCCAATATGCAGGCAGCTGTACCCTTGCATCTGCCAGCACAGCACTCTCTCGGACAGATGGTACTTCACACACAGGCGTAACTCGAGCGTGATTGCTTTGCATATGTACCCCACCATGCACTCGCATGATGTAGTTCAACCTTAAGACGACGCCAAGGACAGTTTTGGTAAAGAAAACCTTCCCACAGCTTTGCCTACTAGAAACCAAGCTATAAAGGGACCCTGAAGTCAAGGTCACTGATCTTGTGCATCCACCATGGGTCATCAGTCTGTAAGTCCACCAGATTTGGTGGCTCTAACATTTATGCTTCATGGAGAATTAGTTAACATCTGGAATATCCAGAGAAGTCCCAGTATTTGACCCCAGGCGATCTCAGAGGATAATCAGCCGATTGGAACCATACTCGTTTCCGCAATGTGGCCGCCTTTATAAGGCTATATTGCAGTAAAATTTCAGCTTGTTAGCATAGGCGGTTTCTGAGACAGCGCCAAGAAACCTTTTTTTTTTTTTTTTTTTTTTATAAATAATATCTAGTGATCCTGTTGATAGATTGCCATCATATTTGGCAATAAGAAGCCGCCAGTTGTGCGATTAACCTGACCAAGTTTGAAGGCTCTAGGCCAAAAAGCCTCCGAGTAATGGTCATTTACGTTTGAAGGGAAAGAATAATAATTTTGACCAAAAAAAAAAAGGGGGGGGGATGTGGGAAGTTTTAATAATAATGGTAATAATAATAATGATTATAATAATAATAATAATATTGATAATAATAATAAATAGTAGTAGTAACACGAGATTATTACCATCATCACTATCATATCTCACAAGGCTTTGACACGAGGCACAAGGCGGTGTAAACGAACTTATGATCACAGCTCGGCGGGGGCGCACAACGGCCAGAGGGTTAAGTTACGCGCGTCCGTGATTTGATACGCGTACGTTGACGCAAACAATGCGTACGTCGGCGTTGAAAAAGTGCTGAGAAGGGTGAGGGAAAATTGACGCAGAGGGAGGGAGGAGCGTGGAGAGAATCACTGGAGAGGGGAGAGAGGCACGCACGAAGGGGAGGAGGGAGAGAGAGAGGGTGAGGGAGGGTAAAAATGATGGAAGAGGAAATGAGTGGAAAGAACGAAGGAGAGAGAGAGAGAGAGAGAGAGAGAGATATGGGAGAAAGGGAGAGATAGGGGGAAGGAAGGAGGAACAGAATGAGAAAGGGAGAGGAATAGAATGGAAGAAATGAGTGGAAAATAAAAAGAATGTATGCGATAGAAATGGAAGAGGAAATGAAGAGAGAGACAGAGAGAGAGAGAGAGAGAGAGGTGACGGGAGGAAGAGGGGAAAATGATAGGAAGTGGTTCGATTATCTGCGGATTAGAAGAGGGAAGGGGCCCTTTGATGTACACACACACACACACACACACACACACACACACACACACACACACACACACACACACACACACACACAGATGACAAACAAAATGAGGAAATGAAATAAGAAGAAAAGTAAAGATAAGCAAAATTTAAAACAATTGAGACGAGAAAATAAAAAATAAGATGAAATGAAATAAACTAATAATATTCATTCTGATGGAAGACAGGGTGAAGGAGAGAAAGTGAGAAGATGGAGAGAGGGAGAGGGGAGAAAAGGGGAAACTGATTGGAAAAAAAGACAGGTGAGGGGATGGAAAGGAAGGGGGAATAGAGAAAGGAGAAGCGAATAGGGGGAATGGAAAAAGAGTGAAGAGAATAAGAAAAGAGGAAACAGTGAAGAAGGGGTAAGGAAAAGAGGAATGGAAAAGTGTAAAGAGAAACTAAGAAGGAGAAATTAAAGGATGGAGTGGAGGGAAAAAAGGAAGAAGCAGAACGGAGGAATGGAGGAAGGATGGAGATAATGAGAAGAATGAAACAAGGAAGGAGGTGGAAATATAGAGGGATAAGGAAATAAAGGAGTGGAAAATGTATAAAGAGAAGCCAGTCATATCCTCATGGGCTAAGGAGATTCCCAAACACCTTTTCCTTACCAGTTTATTTCTGCCTGTGTCATTTAATTCATTGGTTTTATTTTATTTAAGCAATCTGTGTCGGTAATACAAAGGAATACATACAATATATACAAGAGATAAGTAAAGTGTTACATACCGTACATATTCAAATCCTTAAACTATTACCTGCTTCAGCCGGGATTCGAACCTGGGTCCATTATGACTGCAGACCACCTCTACCGATTCAGCCACCTCCTCCTCTTGGTCTGTTAATCCACTCGACCTGTTGGAGGAGGCCATAAAGGGGAAAACAGTTCTTAAGCACTCTTGTTTTATGGTCTGATTTTGCTCTCTGCCTATTGGACGACACTATAAAAGGGAAAACGCTCTTATGCACTCTTGTTCTAAGGTTTGTTCTTTCCCTTCACCCATTGGAAGACACCGTATAGGGGATAGTCGCTCTTATGTTCTCAGTTATATAGAAAAATCACCCTTATGTACTTGTAATTATAGGGGAAAATCGCTCTTACGAACTCTAATTATATGGCCGTAATTGCCCCATCCCCCATTTGGCCTGGGTTATGCAGGCTGATTATATTAGGTTGAGAGATGTGGAAGACAAGCCACTATCGACTCTAAGATCAGTGTAAATAGAGGCGGTTTCTCAGAGGTTGGCTTTGGTGCTAAGGAGAGAAGGAATCGTCACCCCCTATGACCCCAGTGCATAGGGATGGTTTTCGAAGCGACGGTATGGGTGAGATTTTAGACTAAATGGCGAGATGGGGACAATTACCACCCTTATATTCACGGTGCATAGGGGTTATTTTTCCACGGACGGTTTTGGTGTGCGAGAACGTATTATCGCCCCTGGGGTCTATGTGCATAAGGGCGGTTTTTCAATGACCGTTTTGGTATGAGAAATAATTATCGTCCCTAAAGCCATGGTGCATAAGGGTGGTTTTTCAATGACGGTTTTGGTGTAAAAGACAAGCTGTTACTGTCCCTAAAACCACTGTGCATAAGGGAGGTTTTTCAAGGACGGTTTGGGTGCAAGAAAATCCTTTATCGTCCCTAAGGATAAGTACATAGAGGCGCTTTTTCACGGGACGGTTTTGGTGTGAGACGAAAATTTCACCCCCAAGATCGTGGTGCATAAGGGCGGTTTTTCACGAGATGGTTTAGGTGTGTGACGCAAATTTCACCCCCAAGATCGTGGTGCATAAGGGCGGTTTTTCACGAGATGGTTTAGGTGTGTGACGCAAATTTCACCCCCAAGATCGTGGTGCATAAGGGCGGTTTTTCACGAGATGGTTTAGGTGTGTGACGCAAATTTCACCCCCAAGATCATGGTGCATAAGGGCTTTTTTTCACGGGACTTTTTTGGGGGGAGTGATTTTCTTGCCGCCCATCCTGCCTGACAATCACCATCATCGCCTTCCCCACTAATGATGGTGATGAGGGTAATGATTATCTTCTTAATTACTGACCTCCGTGCCGGGGTTATTAGGGCGATTACGGAGCCAGGTATCCGATGACACTCCCCTCTTTTTTTTATTATTATTATTTTTTCGTGTCTTCCGAACAGATGGTTTTAGTTCGTATAGGAAAGACTTTTAGTTTGAAGTGTCTCTTGAGCTGAATAAAATCGCGTGGAAACAGTATAAATAAGGTAAAAGTTAAGTCCTGTGTCTCCTTTATTCAGCTTAAGTAATTGCATTTTTTTTTTTAAGGGTCACGGAAGGATGTGTCTAAGTTATCTAGTTAAGAAAAGCCCCTGATAAGCTAAGTAAAATCGTCTGGGTATTATAGGGGGGGTTTCTGGGGTGAGATTATGGGGAGGGTGTGTAGGGTGAGGCGGTGGGTTTGGGGTGAAATTATGGGGAGGGTGTGTGGGGTGAGGTGGTGGATGTGGGGTGAGATTATGGGCAGGGTGTGTGGGGTGAGGTTAAGGAGTGGGTTTTTTTTGGAGGGGATGGGTGCGTCTGGGGTGAGATTGTGGGGATGGGTGTGAGGTGCGTCTGGGGAGATTGTGGGGATGGGTGTGGGGTGCGTCTGGGGTGAGATTGTGGGGATGGGTGTGGGGTGCGTCTGGGGTGAGATTATGGGGAGGGTGTGTGGGGTGAGTGTACATCAGCTGCTGTCGTTTTTCCTCCCCCGTAGTGAAGGGACGGGAGCATCAGTAAGCAATTATGGTGAAACTTTAGCTCCGTGTGGGCATTAAAAAACATTGGTTGGGGCCACGGTGGCTGGCTGTGTGTACATACCGATGGCATTTACACACACACACACACACACACACACACACACACACACTATACATTTCAGCATCGCTATTCCACACACACACACACACACACACACACACACTATACATTTCAGCATCACTATTCCACACACACACACACACACACACACACACACACACACACACACACACACACACACACACACACTATACATTTCAGCATCACTATTCCATCCACCTCCACACACACACACACACACACACACACACACACACACACACACACACACACACACACACACACACACACACACACACACACACTATACATTTCAGCTTCCACATGCATCACTGTATTCCATCCACCTCCACATCCACACTCCCGCCACCACCACAACCACAATCTTCACTACAGTCACAGCGCTCCCCTCTCTCCTTCCTCTTTGCCTTCCCCTTTTCCTCTTCTTCCCCTACCCCTCCCGTAAGACTCCCATTTCCTCCCTCCATTTCTTCCTTCTCCCTCCTTAGATACCTCTCTTACCCCTTTCTTCCCAAATCCCCTTCACGTTCCTCTCCCCAGACAGCACTTTTCTCCTTCCTCCTTCCCCTCCCTCTTCCCCTATCCCTCTCCAGACAGCCCTTCTTCCCCTCCCCCTCCATGGATTGCCTCCCTACCCACAGATACGGTATTCCCCCTCCCCAACCCCCATACCCTACCCTTCCCCCCCGTAAGTCATCCTCAGTCTAGCTTAGGTGGCGAGTGTGACATGCCAGGGTCCATTCCACCTGACGGGTCCTCCCCAGTGGCCTCCCAGGGTCATTGCAGGCCACGGCACGGCAGGAATCTGGGCGACAGGTCACTAGGGGTCATGTCTGGCTGGGTCAGGTGTGGGAAGGTCATATTAGGTCAGGTGTTGATTGTTGTAAGTCAGGTTTATGAAGGTGGTGTTTTAAGGTTTGTATATTTCCCTCCTCCTGCCAACAGATCACCTTCGCCTTCCTCCCCCCCATACAACTCCCCAAACCCCCCTTCCCCTTCTCCCCCTCCCCAGACCCCCCAGATTCTCCTTTCTCCTCTCCTTCCCAAGACAGTCCTCATCCCCTTCCCTTCCCTAGATACGGTACTACCTCTTCTCCCCTTCCCCACCACATATTCCCCTTCCCCTCCCCTTCACCATCCCCAGATTCTCTTCCCCTCCCCCTCCCCAGATCCACCCTTCCCCTTCCTCTCCCCATAACCCCCTTCCTCTACCCCTTCCCAGATCTTCATCCCTCTCCACATCCCAGATAACTAACCTTCCTTTCGCCCTTCCCAGATTCTCCTTCCCTTTCCCATATCCTCTCTTAACCCTCTCCCTTCCAAGATAACTCCCTCCCCCTCCCCTCCCCATCCAAATAACCCCCTCCCCCTCCAAAATACCCCCTACTCCAAGATCCCCCTTCCCCTCCCCTTCCCCTCCCCTTCCAAATAACCCCCTTCCCCTCCCAAATCCCCCCTTCCCTCCACCTCCCCCCCCGTCAAAGTGAGTGTTGCTTAGGCAGCGAGTGTGACAATTCTGAGGCCACCGCATCTGACCGCTCTTCCCCCGGGGTCTCAGCAGGGTATCGGCAGGACAGGTCAGTGGGGGTCACGTCATTGGGAGGTCAGGTCATAGTAGGTCAGGTTCGGGAGGTGACGAAGTGGTGTACAGTATGTAGACTAGTGAAAGCAGGTTTAGTGGGAAATACAATGTTGATGATGATGATGATGATGATGATGATGATGGTGATTGTGGAGTTAAAATCGGAGCTGTTGAGCTACACGGCTAGACGTGGGAAGATATAGCAGGGTAATAGAGGGGTGGGGAGGGAAATCCTTGTCCATGGAAGCCAAAATTATTGCCCAACTTATAGCCCAGAGAAAAGAAATAATAATAATAATGATGATGATGATGTTACTACTGCAACCACTGCTGCCACTACTACAACCACCACCACCACTACTACTACTGCTGCTACAACAACAACTAGTACCACCACCACCACCATTGCTGCTGCTACTACTACTACTAATAATGATAATGATAATAATAATAATAATAATAATAATAATAATAATAATAATAACACAACCCGATATAAAGGGAAAATAATATCGGCCGACTTAAAAGAAAATATCGGGAAATTCGGGCGGGCAAACTTAGTGAATCGGAGCGGAATTGAAATGCGACGCCACAAAGTTCGGGGGGAGAGAGAGAGAGAGAGAGATAGAGAGAGAGGAATGAATAGGGATAGTGTGTTGTTGATGGTAATGATGATGATGATTTTTATTTCCTCTTTTTCAGGTATGTGATGCACAGGTGACTAAAGGAGGAGGAGAAAGCTGAAGATCCGTAAGTACTGAGAGAGAGAGGGAGGGAGAGAGAGAGAGAGAGAGAGAGAGAGAGAGAGAGCAGCGGGATGGAGTTTTGCCTCAATTTTCGAAGTTGCGGACAAACACGGGAGGAAAATGGGGGATAAAAGAGAGAGACATGGCCCTGTGTAGCTCGGGTGTATGTATTTTCTTGGGGTGTGTAAGTGTGTGTGTGTTTTGTGTGTGTGTGTGTGTGTGTGTGTGTGTGTGTGTTTTCTGTTTGGGTGTGGATAGACAGAGAGATAGATAGATTGATCGACTGAGTGAGTGAGTAATAGATAGATAAATGAGAGTGACGTGTGTGTAGCTTGGGTTATATATTTTCTTGGAGTGTGTATGTGTGTTTTCTGCTTGGGTGTAGATAGATAGATAGATTGTTTGATTGATAGATAAAAGAGAGAGACGTGTGTGTGTGTGGCTTGTGTATGTATTTTCTTGGGGTGTGTATGTGTGTTTTTGTGGAGAATGTGTATGTGTTTTGTGCTTGGGTGTTGATAGATAGATAGATTGATAGATAGAGAGAGAGAGAGAGAGAGAATGCGGATGGTGAATAAACTGATTAATGGATAGGTAGATAGTGAATGTGGATGGTGAATAAATGAAATAGATGGACAGATAGAAAGAATATGAATGGAAAGGTAGAAAGATAGACAGATTAGTTGAATTACCGATTGCTAGATTTATTGATAGACGGGTTTAGAGTGGACAGATTCACAGTAGATAGACAGACGGATAGACAGACAGATAGATAAATAGATAGATGCACACGACCCAAGGGAAGGATTTTTTTTTCTTTGTCCCAATTTTGAAAGTTGTGAATAAACTCTGAGGAAAAATTGTTTTTTTTTGAGAAGTCGGGTGGAGGGGGGGATATTTCAGGGTGATGTACATTATTGGTTTGGATAGATAGATAGATGGATAGGTAGATGGATAGATGGATTGTTAGGTTAGTAGGTAGATTGATAGATGGATGGATAAATGGATGGATGGATAGATTGATAGGTAGGTAGGTAGATTGATGGATGGATGAATGGATAGATAGATAGATGGATGGATGGATAGATTGATAGGTAGGTAGGTAGATTGATAGATGGGTGAATGGATAGATAGATGGATAAATAGATGGATGGATGGATAAATAGATAGATAGATGAATAGATAGATAGATAGATGGATGGGTAAATATATAGATGGATGAATAGATAGATAGATAGATGGATGGGTAAATAGATAGATGGATGGATGGATAGGGTGATTGATGTTAGGTAGGTACGTAAGTTGTTGGATGAATAGATGGATAGATTGATAGCTAGGTAGGTAGGAAGATAGACAGATAGATAGATAAATAGATAGATGAAAAAGATCAGTGTATTAACATTCAGTACATTAAGATACATTGATAGATAGATAAATAGATGAATGAAAAAGGTGTAAGTGGATTAATATTCTACACGGAGGAGCAGCAAGACGAAAGAGAAAAAAATTGACGAAAAGAAACGAGAAATGACACGAAACAGGAGGAATATTATGACGAAAATGAGAACAGAATAAGAAGAAACATGAAGAAAAGGAAGGAAGGAGGAGGGAAGGAAGGAAAGGAAAGAGGAAGTGAGGGAGGGAAGGAGAGAGAAAGATTGAACGAAAACCGATGGAGGATAGAGGAAGAGGTGAGGAGGGAAAGGAGAGGAAGGAGGAAGTGAGGGAGGGAAGGAGAGAGAAAGATTGAACGAAAACCGATGGAGGATAGAGGAAGAGGTGAGGAGGGAAAGAAGAGGAAGGAAGGTAGTGAAGAGGGAGGAAGGAGAAAGGACGGGGAAGTGGGAAGAAAGAGGGAGGTAAAGAGAGGAAGGGAATGAGGGAGACGAAACAAATAAAGATGGAAGCGAAGAAGGAGGAAGATGAGAGAAAGCGAAAGGGGGAAAGAGAAATGGAGGAAGATATCGAAAGGAAAAAAGGACGAAAGAGAGAGAGAGAGAGAGAGGTAATAAAGATAGGAGGCTGGGATGCGTCACCTTTGAGGTAAGGCGGCGTAGATTACATAGAGGAAGACAGGACAGAGGCTAATTTGGCCCGAGAGAGAGAGAGGGAGGGAGGGGGGGGCTTAGGGTTGGAGAGGGGGGGAGGGGAACTACTGTACGTTAAGATAGGTATCTGTGGAGGAACAGAAGGGGAGAGAGAGAGGGAGATGATGGAGGAAGATAGGTAGATGGGGAGACGGAAGCCGAGGAAGAGAGAAAAAAAGATATGGAGGGAGAGGGAGGGAGGGGGAGATGGAAGTGTTAGGTTAGGTTACATTGAGGGAGGCGGTGGAGAGGGTAATTTGCCCGATGGAGGGAGGGAGGGATGTGATGGAGAGAGATAGAGAAGGAGAGATGAGGAGATAGAGAGAAAATGGAGAGGCGGGTGAGAGGAAGTGGTGTAAGAATGAGGAAAAAGAGAAAGAAAGGATTTATGTTTGAATTTGGTTAGATCAGAAGAGAGAGACAGACAGAAGCGGAAGCGAACAGGTGGGAATGAGAGAAGGAAAAAAAAGGCGTGGAGATACTGGAGAAGGCGATGAGAGAGGGAGGTAGGGAGATGACGGAGGGAGATAGGAAGATGGAAAGGAGAGAGAGAGAGAGAGAGAGAGAGAACCCAGCAGCAGTGTGAAATATAGGAAGTAATGACAAAAGTGAATAAGAATACGAAATAACATAAATGAAAACAGAAAAAAAGTTATAAGAGAACAGAAAGAGAGGGAGATAGATAGATAGATAGATAGAGAGAGAGAGAGAGAGAGAGAGAGAGAGAGAGAGAGGAAAGGAGAGGGAAAAAAGAGGGAAGGGAAACAGAAAGGTAAAACCAGTGGCTGTGTGGGGAAATAAACAAGACGATGGAGGGAGGGCTGAAAAACCTTTGACTTTTCACGGTGTTGACGCGATAAGACTCTAGGAATGTGTTAATGGTGGTGAAGGGGAGCTGTGAGGTGGTCGTTGTGGCTGTAATTGTGGTAGTTGTGGCGGTAGAGAGGTGGTGGTTGTGGTGAGAGTGATAGATGTGGTTGGTTTAGAGGTATGGTGATTTAGGGGGTTCTGTGGTGGTGGTTGTGGTTGTAATTGTGGTAAAAGGGGACTCTGTGGTGGTAGTTGTGGTTGTAATTGTGGTAGTTGTGGTGGTAGAGAGGTGGTCGTTGTGGTGGGAGTGGTTGGTGTAGAGGTATGGTGATTTTAGGGGTTTTTGTGGTGGTGGTGGTGGTGGTTGTAATTGTGGTAGGTGTGGTATTGAGGGTTTTGTGATGGTTATGACTGTGGTACTTGCTGGTGGTGGTTGTGGTTATTAGATGTCTTTCTTGTGGTGAGGATCGTGGTAGTTGTGGTGATACAGTAATGGTGATGGTCAGTATAGTTGTTGTGGTGCTAATTGTGGTTTTGGTGGTGTAGGGGTTGGCATTGTGGTGGTTGTAGAGAGGTATTGGTAGCATAGGACGATTTGTGATGGTAGTTGTGGTTGTAATTGTGGAGTATGTAGTGGTAGGACGTAATAGTGGTGGTGGTGGTTGTGGTGACTGATAGTGATGATGGTAATGAGGCGACAAGGCCATAGGAATGTACTGATGGTTGTGGTGATAGTTGTGTTTGTGGTATAGTGGTATTGATGGAGAGTTCAGCAGGTAGTCGTAGTGGTTGTGGTGACGTGGAATGGTAGTGATGGTGGTGATGTGTGTAGTCATTTTGGGAGTGGAAATACCTTTAGAGATGAAGTGTGGTAGTAATGGTGATGGTGATGGTAAGGTAGTGTTGGTGGTGATGGGTAGGAAGATTGTGATGATGTGGGTGATGGTGTAGTGGTGATGACGGTAATTGTGGTGTGGTTAGAAAGGGGTTGTTGATAGATGGGAAGAAGAGGGGAGGGAAAGAGGGGAAAAGGCAGAGGAAATTAGGATGAGGGGAAAATGAGATATGGAAATGAAAGGGGCTTGATGAAGAGATTATTAGACCATCCTCCATAAAGGTTGTGTGTGTGTGTGTGTGTGTGTGTGTGTGTGTGTGTGTGAAAGAGAGAGGGAGAGAGAGAGAGGGGGGAGGAAATATGATCTCTCTCTTCCTACCTCGTCTGAGTGTCAAGAGGTCACCTGAGTGCCTTGTATCTGGCCATCTGATAAGGAGAGAGAGAGAGAAGTGGCTATACTCTTTCACTTAGAGATTTTACCCTGTCTGTCTGAAACCATCTTAATGTAGCAAGGATATATTAAGATCATCGTCCTGAAGGGGTTGGAAGTTGACTGTCATAGGTAAAGGATAATTTTTGAGTAACTGACTTACATTTTGATAAAGGAGAATGTAAAGAACGCAAACTGATGAAGTAAAAAATACGTAAGAAATAAGTAAAATAATATAATTGCGACCTTCAGTTATTTAAAAAAAGAATGACAAAAAATGGACAATATTTTGATTAAGGAGAATTTAAGGAAAGCAGAGTAATGAAATAAAGAATAAATAATAATTAGGGAAAATAAAATAATACCCCGTCCTAAATTAATGAATAAAAAAATAGATAAAAAAAATAAGTCCTAAATTAGTGAATAAAGTAGATAAAATAAATTAATAAGTTAAAATGCAAAAAAATGGTGCCCATATAGTGATAACGAAAGAGTTCCTTCGTTATGAGGTAAATTTATTCCGCTCGTTGTGTGCATAAATGAATAGGGAAGAGTATTCATTAATTAATTGTTAGTCTGGCTCCACTTCCAAAACAGGCTACACTCCCCCCCCTCCCTCCCAGGAAAAGGGAATAAATATAATAATGATGGTAATGTTGCTGGTGTTTATGAATTCGTTGTTCTGCACACGCTCCACCCCTGAACACACACACACACACACACACACACACACACACACACATACACATATTCGCCTCTAACCACCCATCCTATTTCTCTCGTACTCTCTCCTCCCCTCCCCTGCTGTCACATCCTCTGTCCTCCCCCTCCACCTTTCTTCCGTTCCACTTCTCCCCACCCTCATCTCCATCCCCTCTCCTTCCTCTTTCCCATATCCTCCCCTTTTCCTCCCTTTCTCCCCTCTCCTTGCCTCCTCCCTTCTCTTCCTCCCCATCTTTCCTCCCTGTTTCCTCTTTCATTTTCCCTTCCCTTCCTCTCCCTTCTCCACTCCCTTTCTCCGTTCTTTCCTTCCAATCTCCTTTCTTTTTTCCCCTCCCCTCTTCTCTCCTTTCCCTCTCCCCTTCGCCTTCCCCCTCCCCTCCCCTCCCCTCCCATACAAACAGCCAATTATCACCATCACTGAATAATTTTTGGACATTTTTTAGTGCCCTCTTTCCCGTCTGTTTGTTTATTAATTACGATTGTTAATTATTGGTGCCTCTCTCTCTCTCTCTCTCTCTCTCTCTCTCTCTCTCTCAAAACCCAGAACTCCATCATTATTACCAGGAAGCCGAGTAATTGGCACTCGTTACAGAGTTTAATAAAGAGTAGATTCTTTTATTTTCATTATTTTTTAGGGAAATAATTAATGGCTTCAAAATTTCAACTTTACGTAGGGTTGGTGTTGATTTTTTTTTTTTTTGGGGGGGGGCGGGAGATTTAGTTATTATTATTATTATTATTATTATTATTATTGCTGGTGATGGTGGATGATATTTTAATTATTATATGTATTGGTATTTTTAGTTGAGTGAGTTTTTGTTATTATTATTATTATTATTATGATTATTATTGTTTTCATTATCATTATTATTATTGTTACTGTTAGCTCTGACGACTGGTTTGTTATTTTAATGATTGGTGATATTTTCTTCGTGTGATTTTTGAGATTGTTATATTTTTTGTTATATTTTTTGTTCAATTGTTTGCGCTTTTGTAGTTTGAGTTCCCTTTTGTGTGTTCTTGCTCCATCCATCCGTCCATTCATTCATTCATTCATTCATTCATCCTCTCTATCTCCTTCCTTCATCCGTCCGTCCATCCATCCATTCATCCATCCTCTTACCATCCTTCCCTCCCTCCCTCCACCCATTCCTTCATCATTCATACGTTCCCTCTCTCCCTCCCTTCCTTCCTTCTTCATTCTTACCTTCCTTCCCTCCCTCCCTCCCTCCACCCATTCCTTCATCATTCATACGTTCCCTCCCTCCCTCCCTCCCTCCCTTCCTTCCTTCTTCATTCTTACCTTCCTTCCCTCCCCTCCTCCCTCCATCTCCGGCCTGCCCACCATTACAACTTTTTTATTGCATTGGGTTGGAATTTATAGAGTGCATCGTGCCCAGAATGCAGTTGTCCTTCTTAACTCTCTCTCTCTCTCTCTCTCTCTCTCTCTCTCTCTCTCTCTCTCTCTCTCTCTCTCTCTCTCTCTCAGTAAATAGAAAGGCTATTTTTTTTTTTTTTAGTTTTGTTACAGAAGACTTTGATTTGGTATCTTTTTTGTGAGATGATTGTGATGTTCAAGTAGAAAGCTGGTTGAGAGAGAGAGAGAGAGAGAGAGAGAGAGAGAGAGAGAGAGAGAGAGAGAGAGAGAGAGAGAGAGACGGTGGGTGGGGTAGGCGTCAGTAAGTCAGCGTGTCCAAGAAAAAGCACGCCTTACTTGGGGAAGGGGGAGGAGAGGGAGGGGTAGGGGAGGGGGAAGAAAAGGGGAGAAGAGAGGAGATGGGAGTGAGGAGAGAGGGGGGGGGGAAAGGAAAGAGTAAAGGGCAGAAAAGAGGGAAGGGGGCACGGGTAAGAGGGAGGAGAAAGGAGGGGATGAGAAATGGGTAAGGGGA
>NC_137041.1:3218903-3253903 GCF_032717465.1 Coenobita brevimanus | reverse complement strand
AGAACGGAGGCTTGCATGGTAGGTTGCACGGAAGGTTGAGGACCCTGTCTGCCCTCTCAACTACCTCGCCCCCTTTCCCTACGTCCAACCATCCACTCATCCTACCTACTCAGACACCTACCCCTCTGATTCCATGTCCACATCCACCCAATCAAGCAAGACTCTACATCCACATTCACTCTCTCAGATTACTCCATATCCACTCATTCAGACTCTGTCCACATCCACCCTCCCAAATGACTCCATACCCACTCAGACAGACTCTACATCCACCCTCCCAAGCAGACTCCACATCCACATCCACCCTCTCAAACAGACTCTGTATCCATATACAACCACTCAAACGACTCCACATCCACATCCTCTCAAACAGACCCCACATCAACATCCACCTTCTCAAATAACACCATCTCCACCCACAGACAGACACCACATCCACATCCATCCACGAACTCCACATCCACATCCATCCACAAACAGACTCCACATCCACATCCATCCACAAACAGACTCCACATCCACATCCATCCACAAACAGACTCCACATCCACATCCATCCACAAACAGACTCCACATCCACATCCACCCATTCAAACAGTTCACAGCCAAGTAGCAAGAAGGTTAAGTAGTGCTCCTTACCTTCTCCCACCCATTAAAATACACTTGACCCCCCATTCATATAGAGTCAGCCTCCCCTCCCCCGCACCTCCACCTATACTCACTCACTCAAACTTCCACACAGACTCTCGTTTAGTTGATTCCCTCCCCACCCACACAAATGGATACTCCCTCACCCACTCAAGAAAATTCTGTCCCCCACTCATCCAACCAGCCTCCCCCCACACCTGCACATACACTCAGACTCCCAGCCCGTGTTTACAAGTATCTTCCTTCACCTTTGATAGATTCCACTCTTAAACACACCACACCACGCCACACCACACCACACCACACCACACCACACCACATCACACCACACCACACCACACCACACCACACCACACCCGTCCCCCACCTACTTAAACAAATTCCCCTACACACTTCTTTTCTCCCCCACTAACCCTACCCCACCACACATACGGTAACAGATTCCCCCACCCTGCGCGCGCGCGCGCGCACACACACACACACACACACACACACACACACACACACACACACACACACACACACACACACACACACACACACACACACACACACACACACACTCAGACATACTCCCCTCTCCCTCCCTCTCTCCCTCCTATTCCCCCCTTCTCCCTCTCCCCATTTAGCCAAGTGACGCACGCACGAGTTAGAGACAGACGGGGGAGTGACAGACAGCGGTACTCTCTCTCTCTCTCTATTTATTCGTCTATCTATCTGTGTCTATCAGCTCCTTCAGTGTCACACCCTCACTCCATCCCATGTTTGATCTGTATTTACGTTTCTAACTTTCTGTGTGTGTGTGTGTGTGTGTGTGTGTGTGTGTATACCTACCTATCTGTCACCTCCACTCCCTTATCTCTTTATCTGTCACACCCTCCCTCACACCCCTTCAACTATCTCTTTATCAATTCATCTATCTGTCTGTCTGCCCTGAGAGAGAGAGAAAGGGGGGGGGAAGAGATGGAGAGAGAGGATGCGTGGTAACCGTCTCCCGTCGCCTAATTCCCTCTATTAAGTTTAGTGATCGTCGTGGTAAGGCATCCCCTGCCAGACGTCTCTCTCTCTCTCTCTCTCTCTCTCTCTCTCTCTCTCTCTCTCTCTCTCTCTCATTCCCTTCCTCTTTCCCTCCCATCATCTCTCTTCTTCTTCTCCCTCCTCCATACTCTTGTTTTTCTCACCTTCCTCTACTCCCCCTCCCCCTTCCTCTCTCCCCTCTTAGTTTGTCTCCCCCTTCTCTCTTTCCACTTCTCTCCCTCCTCCACTCTCTCCAGCGGACTCTTCCCTCCCTCTCCTCTCCCCCTCCCTCCTCCCTTACCTTATCTCTCCTTTCCCCCCTCCACTCCCTGTCTCAGTCCTCCCTCCCTTCCTCCTCTTCTCCCGTTCATCTCTTTGTCCCTCCTCTCCCCTTTCCTACTCTCTTCCTTTCCCTTTCTTCTACCCTTGACACTCGCATCCCACTTCTCTCCCTTCCTACTCTCCTCCCTCACCTCTCCCTTCATCCCTATGCCTCCCCTCCCCTCTCCCTCTTCTCCCCCCTTCTTCTAGTTGGTCTCTGTTTGTTTTTCTCCCCTCGTCACAAGTGGGGTGGAAATGTGAGAGGGTGGGATGGATGTTGTTTGATGGTGATAGCGCGGAGTGTGGTGAGATGTGGTAAGAGTGCGGTAGGATGTGGTAAGATGCTTGGAAGGGCGGATGTCAACGAGGAAGGAGTGCTAGTGTGGAGAGTAGGAAGTGGATGAGAGACGGGGGGAAGGAGGAAGTGGATTTGAGAGTGGGGGGAAGGAGGAAGTGGATAAGAGAGAGGGAGGGGAGGAGGAAGTGGGTTTAAGAGAGAGAGAGGGGGAAGGAGGAAGTGGACTAGAGAGGGGGGAAGGAGGAAGTGGATTTGAGAGTGGGGGAAAGAGAAAGTGGATGAGAGAAGGGGAGGGAGGAAGTGGATGAGATAGGGAGCGAGGGAGGGAGAGAGTGAGAGAGGGAAACTGAGGACGTAAAAAAGATGAGAATAACTAAGAAAATGGAAATGAGGAAGTAGATGAGGAGGAAGTGAGTGATACAGGTATATGAGGCGGAAATCACAGGTAGAGGGTGTGAGGTAGAAAGTAAATAGAGGTAGTGTGTGAGGTAGAAGGTAGATATTAATAGAGGGTGGCTAGGGTAGAGAAGAGGGTGGGATGGAAGGTGTTTGGTGTTGATAGGGCAGTGTGTGTGTGTGTGTGTGTGTGTGTGTGTGTGAGAGAGAGAGAGAGAGAGAGAGAGAGAGGCAAACAATGCAGGCAGGTCTAGTTGTGGTGAGCGTTCCATAAATCCTGGTCATGTTCCCGTCTTGTGCATTTTTGTGGACTAAGATGCACAGGCACGTTCTCATCCCCCCCCCACTCTCTCTCTCTCTCTCTCTCTCTCTCTCAAAACCCTTCCCCTCCCTCCAACCCTTGTCCCCTTTCCCCTCTAAGTTCTCCCCACCTTTCCTCGCCAATCTTTTCCCATCCATTTTTTCCTCCTCCTCCTCCTCCTCCTCCTTTCTGCCCCCTCACCCTCCCATACACATTTTTTCCACCTACTCTCTCTCTCTCTCTCTCTCTCTCTCTCTCTCTCCTTTCTTCCCGTTCACCATTACGTATTTCTTCCCTATTCATTTATCTCTTTCCCATTTTCGTCCGCCATTTCTTTCTTTTTTCTCTCTCTTTAGATCCCTCTCTCTTTTACCCTCACACTTCTTATCTCAGATCTTTCCTGACTTCTCGCAGCTCACTGTTCTCTTATCTCTCTCTCTCTCTCTCTCTCTCTCTCTCTCTCTCTCTCTCTCTCTCGTTCTCCTCTTCTCTCGTCTTCTCCTCTTTCCTTCTCTTCTTTCCTTTCCTCTCTTCTCCTCTCCTCTCCTTTCCATTCCTCTCCTCTCCCCACCTCCTCCTTACCCTCCTTTCTCTCCTTTCCTCTACTTTCTTCTCTTCTCTCCTCTCCTAACCTCTCCTCTCCCCCTTACCCTCCTCGCCTCATCCACATCCTCTTCCTCTCCTCTCCTCTCCTTTCGTCCTCTCTCCTTACCTCTCCTCTCCTCTACCCCGCCTCCACTCAAAACTCTTCCCTCTTAAAACAGGAACACGTCAGCAGAATGTGTGATACGTTGACCTAGAGAGAGAGAGAGAGTGAGAGAGAAGATTAATACACACACACACACACACACACACACACACACACACACACACACACACACACACACACCTCAACTTAGAAAAAACGGCTTCGAAAATTAATCAGGAACAAAGAAAAAAATAGGCCTAAGAGCTGTAATAATTTCTTTCTCCCCTCTTTTCCTTCTCTCCTTCCTTTTTCCTACACCACATTCCTTCTTTCTCTCCTTCCTTCCTTTCCCTTTTTCCTTCTTTCTTCCTTCGCCACTTTCTTTCTCTCCTTCCTTCCTTTCTCTCTCTTTCTTTCTTCCTCCGCCTCTTTCCTTCATTTTGTCCTTCCTTCCATTCTAGCATACTTATTTCTTTTCTTCCTTCGCCACATACGTCTTTGTCTTCCTTTTCTTTCATATACTTCCTTCCTTCGCACTTTTCTTCCCTCCACTTTTTCCTCCTTCCTTCCCAACTACCTACCTCCTTCCTTCCTTCCTTCTTTCCTTCCTTTCTTCCTTCCACATTGTCCATCCCAACTTCCCTTTCCTCCTCCTTCTTTCTCTCCTTCCACATTCGTCCTTCCATCCTCGAACCAGCCTTAGTTTCTTCTTTCCTGTCACTTTATTTCTTCCTTCTCCATACCTTTCCCAGCTCCCTCCCTCCTTCCCTCTTTCCATCCTTCCTTCCTTCCTTCCTCGTTGAGCAGTCATACATTGCAGAGGCTGTCCAGTAATATACACTGTGTTGCTATCTTGCGCCATTTCCTCCTCGCTGGTGTGTGTGTGTGTGTGTGTGTGTGTGTGTGTGTGTGTGTGTGTGTGAGTGAGAGAGAGAGAGAGAGAGAGAGAGAGAGAGAGAAGGATGGGAAAGACGGAAAAATGTGATAAGAGGCCGTTGTTGGAAATAGGAAGAAGGGAGGGAAGGGGATGCGAAGTGGAGAGAGGAGAGGTAAATGGAGAGGGGGAAGGGGAGAGAGAACCACTTAAGATACGGTACTGGTAGGAGAGAGAGAGAGAAACACCCCCTCCTTCCTTCAACTCCTCGCCTCTCATTGAATTTTACAAGGATGTGGCTGTTTAGGTGTGTGTGTGTGTGGTTGAATAGGCGCATTGGCGTGATCGTGTTTGGAAGGTGTTTGTTTGGAAATATAATATATCCAGACGTGTGTGTGTGTGTGTTTGGTCGACCGGTGTTTATCCTAGTGTCTTTCGCGAGTTTGTTTAATTTGTTTTTGGAAATACTGTATATGCGCAAGTGTTGACGTGTGTGTGTGTGTGTGTGTGTGTGTGTGTGTGTCCGTGTCTGTGTACGCCTGTATGTATGCATGTGTGCGTTAATATCAGCGTACGTGAGTGTTTACCCGTGTGCTCCTCTGTTTATCCACCACGGGGAGCCTAGTCTAACGTAGCACTCATTAGCCTGCTCATAAATTACCCACCTTATCATAGCCACTCTGATAAGGGGAGTTCGGGAATATCATCGTTGGAGCGATAAATGGGCCATATTTTTTCTTAACCTTCTTGCCGTGATGTCTTGTTCATCATTTATTTATTTATTTTTATTAGTAGTGTAAAGTTTGTCTTGATCTACTTTCGTGTTGTGCTGGAGTCTTGTCTATCATTGGTATCTTGTTTATCTTGCTGAGGAGAATTATTGAACTGTATTTATTTTATTCAAGGAAGCAAGATCCAAAGACCAGAAGCCCGAGAGATTTTTCGCTCAAAAACAACAACAACAACAACAAGGTAACAGAGCCAAATTCAAGATATATCCTTCATTAACCCCATTACTGCTAAAGTGATGAATAAAATTGACTGGGAATAATAATAATAATAATAATAATAATAATAATGATAATAATAATGTATACTGAAAATTACATCAGTAAATAGAAAGTATTAACAGCACTTTTTTTTTTTTTTTACTCTAGCCTGTCCTATAATTGCCATCTCCTTTGTGAATGCTGAAATGTAATGAAATATTAACACTATAATTGGTTTAAGCTGAGGAAGATCTTTAACACTTCTCAGCTCAGTTTATAGCCAAATGTGGTCTGACTGGAGGGTGGATTCGGCTAGTAACTAAGGAGACTCATTCTGCCTCACAACACAGGTTCATCAAAAATCATGCAACCACAATTTAGTACTCATGTTGTGAGCGTTGCCCAGTTCTCTCAGTTGAAAATGAATCGAGTGTAGTATATGATGCTAGTCACAAAGAAGTGCCGTGGAAAGGATGTTGAGCTTTAGTATTGTCCTTCTTTCAGCGACTGTGCTATAAAATTAATTGAGAATGGACGAAAATCTGGGCCAAGACAGGGTAAAATGGGCCTTGTAGTGAAGGGGTTATGGAAAGCAAAATCTACCACCTCGAAACCGAGAAATCTAACTTAAGCCGAACAGAATCGTCAGGAAATAGTAAATGATAACAAGAACAACAAATAATAACAAGAATAAATGATAAAAAGAACTGTATTTTAGTGGTGGAGTAAAAGGTGATTATTCTCCCATTTATCCTGATTTATCGCCTTCAGTGTGTCATTTACCTCGTCTCAATCCCCTTAATGACCTGTGATTACTCAATGTTCGATTGATTAACTGAAATGCGATGTTCAGATGTTTTTTTTTGCTTTATTGACGCTCTTTATTTCCTCCTTTATTGGCTTTATTGCGTTGCTCTTCGTCAGTCGTGGTTTGGTAATAGGTATGTTTGGGAAGTGTACATATGTGTGTATATATGTATGTATGTATATTTTGTAACTTAAAAATGAATGCCTGAAAGTTTTCGTTCAATAGTTTTACATATTTCACCCACTTCTGTTTATGAAGTTTGTGCCATTCCTCTCTCCTCTCTTCTCTTCTCTTCTTTTCGCTTCACTTCTCTTCTCCTCCCTTTTCTCTTTGCTTGCTTTATTGCAGTGACTTAACCCCTTTCAGTCTGATGGGCTTCCTTTAACCCGAGAAAAATAATCAACTGGTAACCAAAATGAAAAAGAAGAAGACATCGAATGTCAGATAAAAAGAATTTTGAGTTCTGGAAATGTCGTGATACCCTGGACTTTGACTTTTTTTATTTATTTTTTAAATATAATTTATTTGGCTTTCGAATCATCACCCTCCCGTTTATTTTTTATGAATCCGATCTTTATTGGTTTTTATTCCCATAGCATTAATTAATTTGAGTATGAATCGGGTATTAATATCTCCTTTATATATATATATATATATATATATATATATATATATATATATATATATATATATATATATATATATATTTTTTTTTCCTCGTCAATATGCTTCCTTATTTTATCTCATTGTTAACACTTCTTTAACCAATCTTCTTTACTGTTTATTTTTTTTTAGTAAAGTTTTTATTTTATTGCTGAGGCGTAAATCAGGATAAGTGCTGTTTGGGATTTATTGATAATTTTCCTGAGTTTATATCTTCCTTTGGGGTTTTATTGCTCTCGGGTTAATCAGTGGGAGTGGACTTTATTTTTGACAATTTTTATGGTCTCGCCTCAGTAAAATAGAATGTTTGGATCTTATACTAAGTGGTAAATAGTGGAAAGTAGATAGATAAATGAATAAATAGATAATGTCTGATGTTAGGAGGATTAAGTAGATGAAAGGAGTGTTAGGGGACATGTCATTTTAGAGTTCTCTCTCTCTCTCTCTCTCTCTCTCTCTGATCAATCTGAAGGGGTGACCATAACTCTTCGACCGTGCGAGTTTTATAGGTCATCTGTCACTCCTTGTGGGCGTGATCTGGGACCTCCACTGCCGCCCACCCCACGCCCACATGCCGGAAGGGGCGTGGGGGGCAGACATGATGAAGATGGAAGGGTGGAGAAGGCGTCCAGATGGAGATGGGAGGGAAGAGGGATGATGAAGATGGTTGGGAAGACGAGTAGAAGAATGGAAGGATGGTGGTGGTGGTGGTGGTGGTGGTGGTGGTGGTGATGATGATGGTGATGATGAAACAAAGGAATATGACCGAACAGTGAGTGGCAGAAAAGAGTGATGATGATGAAAGAAAGGTAAAGGAGAGGATGGTGAGTGGTAGAAATAAAGGGTGGTGGTGGTGGTGGTGATGATGATGATGATAATGATGAAAGGAAAGGGACAGGATGGTGAGTGGCAGAAAAAAAAGGATGACGATGATGATGATGGTTAGAGAAGGGGAAGGAAAGAGGGATGATGAAGGGGGAAGAAAAGTGGGGAATGAGAAAAGAGGATATCAGAAAGGAAGAGAGGAAAGCAGGAAAGAAGGGAGGAATACTGGATGGTTGGATGGGCAGATGGATGGGTGGAAGGAAGGGATAAAAGGAAAGTGAGAAGTGACTGGTTGGAAGTAAGGATAAAAGATAGAGAAAGAAGAAGGAACTTTTGAGGAAGAAGGAAATGAAGAGAAGGACGAGGAAGGAGTGGAGCAAGATGGATGAAAATACGAAGGAGAATGAGAAGGAAAGGGAGGACAATAAGGACGATGAGGAAGTGGAGGAAGGAGGAAGAATAAGGAAAAGAAAGAAGAGGGAAAATTAGGAAAGTGGAAAAAACAAAAATGAAGAGTATGGAGGGGATGGAGAAGAAAAACGAACGAAGACAGGAAACAAGAGGAAGGCGGAAGAAGGAAATAGGCGTAGAGAGAGAGAGTAGGAATAAACAGAAAATAGTGGAGGAAAAGCAAGGAAAAAGGAAAGGAAGACTAGTGAAATCCAGTGAATTGAATCGTATTGTTTTTCTCTTCGTCCTTTTCCTTCGCTTGATTTTTCCACGATTTTCTTGTTGGTATTTTCCTGTTTTCCTTTATTTTTGTACTTGATTTTTTTTTATGCCTTTTTGGGGGTGTGGTTGGTTAGAAATGGAATTGAGGTGGATGAACGGTGACAAGTTTAGATGGATAGGTGGATAGATAGAGCGAGAGATACACACACACACACACACACACACACACACACACACACACACACACACACACACACACACACACACACACACACACACACACACACACACACGCACACACACTCACACTTTTCTGAGCCCTAATCTTCATCCATAAATACTCTGCCAACACCAACTTTACTCTAAATATAATACACATTCATCCACTCGTCATTCTGCCCCATTTATCTTTTTCTCCCTTTTCTATCCACCTCCGTTATCCATTTATCCTTCCATTTATCCACTCGTCACTGTCTCTCATTTATCTGTTTTTACCCTGTTTATTTTTTCCCTCGTCTTCAATTGATAGAATATTTTTGCTAATTACAACGCCCCCTATACCAAACAGGCACGAAATGACCAGCATATCTGTTGCAGTTTGCCTTTATACTCCTCTTCCGTCCCTCCTCCCATTCCTTCCCCTCTCTCTTCCTCCCTTCTTCCCCCTTCCCACCCTTCCCTCTCCCCTTCTCCCTTTCCTTCCCCTTAAAGGCAAGCGTCTGTCAGGTGCACCCAACCCAATTAGATCACTCCCCTCCCTCACCCCTTCTCCCTCCCCTCCCCTCCCCTCCCCCATTAGGCAGGGCAGGCCGCACAGACTCCCCAATTAGGACTATTTCGCTTAACCTAATTTATTTCTGGAACGGGAACGCGTCTGCTTCTCCCCCCCCTCCTCTCCATCTCTCTCTCTCTCTCTCTCTCTCTCTCTCTCACACACACACACACACACACACACACACACACACACACACACACACACACACACACACACACACACACACACACACACACTCACTCACTCACTATATAGAACTCATTAGAAGGCCATTACACAGCCCATTAATCTGCTCACAAGAGAACACGGAAGTCGTCTTTACCAAACCCCCGTGTACATAAATCCATCTCTCTCTCTCTCTCTCTCTCTCTCTCTCTCTCTCTCTCTCTCTCTCAAACTAAAAAGATTAACCCTTCCACCAGCTTAGACTAGACCTTCCAACACTCTACCCCTCCCCCATCCTCCCCTCCCCCTTCTCCCTCTCCTCCCCATCCCCCACCCTTCCTCCTCCCCTCCCCATTCCTACCCTCCTCCACCCCTCTCCTTTCCCTCCCCCTCCCCCTATTTATATGGTAATTAGTTTAGTGGGTGGCGTCTTAGGCAGGGCGGGTGCGACGTGCCCATTTGCTGCGTCTGTCAGCTGTCAGGCGAGGCGAGAATGACGCGCAAAAACGGCATGTGAGCAAACGACAGAGAGAGAGAGAGAGAGAGAGAGAGAGAAATGGGGGTGGATTGGGAGAGAGAGAGAGAGAGAGAGGGAGAGTGTGTGTGTGTGTGTGTGTGTGTGTGTGATTTAGAGAGGGGGAAAGGGGTTAGGAGAGGGGTTGGAAATAGGTGGATGAATGGATGTGAGAGAGAGAGAGGGGGGGGTTGTAGAAGAGTTTGAATTAGGTGGATAGAAGGACGAGAAAGTGGCTTAGAAGGAAAGCAAGGCGAGGAAGAGGAGGAAGATAAGAATGAAACGAGAAAAAGGAGAGGTAAATAAAAAGAAAAGGAGATAAAGGAGGAGGAAGAAGAGGAGGAGGAGGAGAAGAAAGAAGAGGAGGAGGAGGAGGAGGAGAAAGAAGAGGAGGAAGATAATGAAGGAGTGAAATTCTGTCCTCGCCTGGCACTCACAGGGGGACGAAAAGACATGTGACGACTCCAAGGGGAAAAAAAAAAAGAAGGAAAAAGAGAAGGAAAAGTATGAAAAATAGGAAAAACAAACGATACATTGGATACACGACGCTCTTGTATGAATTGTTTTGACGCTGATTGGAAGGCAGGAAAAACAAAAATGGTAATATGAAGAGGATGAAGGAGAAGAACAAGAAGAAAAGTGCGATATATTCAGAAACAGCGCTTTTGTTTGAATAATTGTGCTTGGTAAATCTGAAGTTGAAATTGAAGGACTTATTAGAGATTGGAAAAGACAGGAAGTATTATTTTATTGGAAGAGAGAGAGAGAGAGAGAGAGAGAGAGAGATTCATGACGTAGCATCGTAAAGTTTGAGTAAAAATAATTTAAAAGGAAGTGTTTTAGAAAAAGATAAAATAGTTTGAAAATATGTGTCAGAAAAATAGAGAATGCAGAAATCTGAAGTGAAGGACTTTTTAACTTGTTGGTGTAAATTATTATTATTTATTTATTTATTTTTTTTTGTGGCTTGTTGGTGCAAATGGATCCCTTTTTTTTTTTTTTCAGCTTGGTGCAAATGGATCTTTTATTTATTTTTTATTTTTTTTAGCTTGGTGCAGATGGATCCTTTTTTTTTTTTTCTTTTTTCTTTTTTTAGCCAGGTGCAAATGGATCCCTTTTTTTTTTTTTTTTTAATAGCTTGGTGCAAATGGATCTTTTTTTTTATATAGCTTCGTGCAAATGGATCCTTTTTTTTTCTTTTTTTTTTTAAGTGCAAATGGGCCTTTTTTTTTTTTTTTTTTTTAGCTTGGTGCAAATAGATTTTTTTTTGTTTTTTTTTTTAGCTTGGTGCAAATAGATTTTTTTTCTTTTTTTTTTTTTTAGCTTGGTGCAAATAGATTTTTTTTCTTTTTTTTTTTATAGCTTGGTGCAAATGGGTCCTTTTTTTTTTTTTTAGCTTCTTACAAATGGATTTTTTTTTTTTTTTTTTTTTAGCGTGGCGCATTTTTTCCTTGTTGGTACAAATGAATTTTTTTTTTTAGCTTGGTTCATTTTTTTCTTTGCTTTGTTAGTGCAAATGGATCCTTTTATTTTCAGCTTGTTGGTGCAAAATATAAGCAAAAAATCTTTCACATTATTTTTAAATGAATATATAACTTAAAATTGATTGCTTATAGAAAAGAGTACGAGTTAAATTAGCTTCATAAAAAGGAAAAAAAGGTGTTGAGATTAGGGAAAAGGCACGAAAAAAATAGGAAGTAAATGCCGAGGAATTTTTGACACCTGGGAGAAAAAGGTGAGAGAAAATTGGCTCATAAATAGGGGAAATATATATCCTCTTCCCCCCCCAAAAAAAAAAAAATAATAATAATCTTGGTCTTCGAAAAAAATAGCGTAAAATTATTTGGTTTCATTAGGTGACGAGGAGGGGAGGGAGAGACTGGGAGGGAGAGAAGAGTTGAGTGAGAGCGAGTGACAGGTATAAATGTGTGTGTGTGTGTGTGTGTGTGTGTGTGTGTGTGTGAGGGAGAGAGAGAGAGTAAATATAAGTTGGTATGATACACAGCGTCACCCTCGCCTTGTCTGACACCTGGCACGAGAGAAAGAGAGAGAGAGAGTACGTATGCAACCTTGAGGAATGATAAACGGTGTGTGTGTGTGTGTGTGTGTGTGTGTGTGAGAGAGAGAGAGAACTTTCGTAAATCTGAACATAGGTAAATGGTGTCGTGCCAACATAAATAAAAAAAAAAAAAAATAAATAACACCATTGATAGAGGTAACTGAGATAAATAATTTCCTCTTTGGTGGATCAGAATTTTTTATATATTGAAAAAAAAAAATTATCTAGACATCTATATCAATTTTTAAGGTGGTCAAAATTCTACTTATTGAAGATATAAAACCGTCTATTCAGTTTTTAGGGATAGGTCAAAAAAATTATGGTATGGAAAAATGACCTAGGTAAGTTGTGTGTGTGTGTGTGTGTGTGATAAACGTACACTAGTCACCTGGAGTGTGCGTGACCTCGTATGTGCGTTAATGTGTGTATGTACGCTTGTTGCAGCCCCGCGGTGCATGCGTGACCGTGTATGTGCGTAAACGTGTGTAAGTATGTAAGCATGTTATAGTTCCTGTGTACACATGTTTATAGTCCCCTGGTGTGTGTGCATGACCGTGTATGTGCGTACATCAGTGTAAGTATGTACGTGTGTGTTTCTCAGTCCCCGCCCTGAATAATTTGGCCGAGTTTTGCATACACTGTTGTTTTAGTTTCATGGTTGAAACGCACAGGCCAGCGACTCTCTCTCTCTCTCACACACACACACACACACACACACACACACACACACACACACACACACACACACACACACACACACACACACCTATCCCCCCTTGGTGCGTGGTAGGGATGGAACCACAGGGATGTAGGGATGGTTTAACTGGTGTAGTAGAGATGGTGTAATTGGTGTAGTAGGGATGGTGTTATTGGTGTAGTGGTATTAAGCTAACCTTCCACTATCCACATCAACAACACAGCTACCACGCAAAAGCAGACTGGAGCTGTAGGCTAATTGGGCTCTGTGGGAATGCTGTGTGTTTGTTTTTACCGAGTGAAAGAGAGAGAGAGAGAGAGAGAGAGAGGTGGGGGGATTGTGTGGGTGTGTGAGGTTTTCTGCGTGTGCGTGCGTGTGTGTTTGTGTGTGGGATTGTTTTATGAGAGAGGGAAGGAGGGAGGGATTGTGTGGGTAATGCGAATTTGTGATATGTATGTGAAGGGATTGTTGAGAGAGAGAGAGAGAGAGAGAGAGAGAGTGCCACAGACAGGAGGCTAAGTGTGATTAATGAGAGGGTCACCTGTCATACTTTAAGGAGAGAGAGAGGGGGGGGGCTGGAGGGGTTGGGGATAGGAAGGAGAGGGATGGATAGGAAGAAGAAGGATGGAGAGAAGTGCTGTGGGAAGGATGTAGAGTCGTAGTATTGCCTTATTCTGCCATTGAGCGCCGGGAAGTAGGATGCAAAAGGACGAGAATCTTTACTTGGTTAAAATGAATGAATGATAGTCACGAGGAAGTGCAACGGAGCCCTCTTTAATAGTCTAAATATGGAACCGTGTCAGTCATCCATAGCATCCTCACACTAGTCACGAAGAAGTGCAACGGGGTCATTCAGTCTTCCATCGCATCAGTCGGTCTACGTGCTCATCCATCGCACCCCCATGCTAGTCACGAGGAAGCGTATTGAACGACCTGTCAGTTTTCCATCGCATGTACTTGAGTGCCCGCTTCTGGAAATCTTAGGCCTCCTCGTCAAAATCTTAGGCCTCCTCGTCAAAATCTTAGGCCTCCTCGTCAAAATCTTAGGCCTCCTCGTCAAAATCTTAGGCCTCCTCGTCAAAATCTTAGGCCTCCTCGTCAAAATCTTAGGCCTCCTCGTCAAAATCTTAGGCCTCATTCTCAAAATCTTAGGCCTCATTCTCAATATCTTAGGCCTCATTCTCAATATCTTAGGCCTCCTTCTCAAAATCTTAGGTCTCCTCAAAATCTTATGCCTCCCCAAAATCTTAGGCCTCCTCAAAATCTTAGGCCTCCTTCTCAAAATCTTAAGCCTCCTTCTCAAAAATTTAAGTTTCCTCAAAATCTTAAGCCCCCTTCTCAAAATTTTAAGTCTCCTCAAAATCTTAGGCCTCCTCCTCAAAATCATTGGCCTCCTTCTCAAAACCTTAGGCCTCCTTCTGAAAATCTTAGTCCCTTTCAGACGCCCTTGTGTTATGAAAAATGAGGCGAGTGGAAAACGCAGTCGATCTTTTGAGTCGTGAGGAAAGAGGCTCTGGATGGGTATAGACACTTAGGGTGGAGAGGACGTGAAGGGGAGAGAAGGAGGAATGGAGGAAGGGAAAGAGGAGAGGGGCTGAGAGGGAGGGAAAAAGGGAGGTGTGGACAGAGGAGAGGGGATGTGAGAGAGAGGGCAAAGGAGAAGGGATGAAAAAAGAGGGAATGAGAGGAAGGGAGGAGGGGGCGTGAGGGAGAGAGGATGTACAGTATCTACGACCACAATAATCCTATCTGTCTATCTATCTATCTATCTATATAAATGAGGGAGAGAGAGAGAGAGAGAGAGAGAGAGAGATTCAGACCCCATGCAAGAGGAGGAAAGAAAGAGGGAGGGAGGGAGGAGGTGAGATATGGTAGGAAGGAAGGGAGAGGGGATAAGTGAGATGGAGTGGCTGTAGGAAGGAAGGAAGGAAGGAGTTGGGTGAAGGAGGGAGAGATTGAGAGGTAGGGATGAGAGGGTCGGTGAGATATGGCAGGAAAGAGAGAGAGAGAGAGAGAGAGATTCAGTGCTTGTAGAAGAGAAGGAAGGAAGGAGTTGGGAGATGGAGAGAGAGATTGAGAGAAGGGAAAGACATGAACGAGAGAGAGAGAGAGAGACGGTAGGGGAGGGGCTGTGAGATATGACAGGAAGGAAGGATGTAGAGAAAAGAGGAGGCTGTAAAATGAGATGACCTCTTGTAGGAAGAAAGGAAGGAGGGAAGGAAGGAAGGAGCCGGTTGGAGGAAAGAACGATTGAGAGGAGGGGATGGTAGGGTCAGTGAAATATGGGTGGAAGAAGGAATGAAGATTGGTGAAGAAGGGACAGTGAGAAAAACGTCTTGGAAAGGAGAGGAGGGAGGATTAAGATGGAGAGAAGGGAGAATGGAGAGGAGAAGAGAGAAGGGAGGATTAAGATAGAGAGAAGGGAGGCTTAAGACGGAGAAGAAAGGAGGTAAGGGAGGATTAAGACGGAGGGGAGATGAGAGAAGGGAGGATTGAGACGGAGAGAACAGAGAAGGGAGGACTGAGACGGAGAAGAGAAGAGCGAAGGGAGGACTGAGATGGAGAGGAGAAGAGAGAAGAGAGGGCTGAGATGAAGAAGTCGTTGAGAGGAAGGAAGACGTCGTGACAGTAAACTCTGACCTTTGGCACAGTCCTTTAAGTAACATTTTTGTCTAGGAAGGTTAGTCTATGGAGAGTAGAATCATGTAAATTTAGCTACAAAAAGTAAACAAGTAAATGCTTTGAGAGTCGAATTTTTGGGAGTAACTATAGATAAACTCAGGGTATCTTTTTATCTCTGTCTTTTTTCTCTTTTGATCAGGTTTAAATTGTTTTTATTATCTACCAGTATAGTCACGTCACGAAATCTAGTGCAATCTATGTGCCTTATCTCTGTAATCTAATATATCTATTTTATATTTGTTTTTCAGGCCATCTTTATCTCTCTCTGACTAACTAGGCATCCGTCTGTGTCCATCCAACCTTCCATCCATCTATCCATCCAACCATCCATCCATCTATCTACCCTTCCTTTCAGCAACCCTATCCATCTACTCACCCATCCATCCTCCATTTCACCTTTACCCATCTCTACTGAAGATCAACCAATATTTCCTTCCCAACCATCCATCCATCACGACTGGAGGGTTCCTCTATGACCTGTAAGTGCTTCTCCATCCCCCTACAACCCCCCCAACCTCCCCCACCCCCACCTCCACCCCCACCTCCTATAATGTTCTTCAGTTCCTCACCTCCTCGTCCATCGATTTTCCTTCCTATATTTCTCTCTCTCTCTCTCTCTCTCTCTCTCTCTCTCTCTCTCTCTCTCTCATATGGCGTTAGATATCAAAGTAAGTTATTATTTACGGAGCCACTCTTTTCAGTTAATTAATATTGATTTTCTTTCTTTCCAGGTATGTTCCATTTTTTGCTGAGCTGGAAGGTAATGTGATTTATATTTCTGTATTATCTTTTTAAAATTAAAGTTAGTTTTTATCTTTGTTTTGTGTTTATGTACCATGAGAGAGCGTACACACACACACACACACACACACACACACACACACACACACACACACACACACACACACACACACACACACACACACACACACACACACACACACACGAGAAATATACTTTAATGAAAATAAAAAAAAATTGCTAGTAACAAACGATAGGCCAAAAATATAAAAATAAATACCAGTAAATGACAAAAAGGAAAGGAAAGGAAAACCATGGAGTCATAAGTGATAGTGAAAAAAATAAAAGATATAAGTAATAGGAAGAAGGAAAAATAGAGGGATATGATAACAGATAATAAAAGTATAAATATGAAAAGGAAAATTAGTAATAAATAATAATAAAGAAAAATAATAAATAAAGGAGAAGCGGAAGTAAAGAGGAATGATAGGGAGGAATAAATGAGAGTAAGAAAAATATAAGGAAGGAGGAGAAAGAGTGAGATGACTGATGATCCTGAGTACCAGAGTAGGCGAAGTTGAGATGATTAATGGAGGTGAGAGAGAGAGAGAGAAAGAGAGAGAGAGATGGGAAGTGAGGCAGGAAGAAAGAGAATGAGAACAAGAGCAAAAAAAAAATAATGGTGATACAAAGAAAATGGGATGAAGGAAGGGAGAGAGAGAGGGAATATCCTTCACATCATTCCTTATCACCTCGTTCCGTATATCACCTTCCTAGCCCTGATATTCTCCTGAGCCTTATCATTAATGCCTTATGTACGTATCAGTCTGCTTTATACATCTCTCTGCTCTATCGTGTCTTGGAGGAGGAGGATGGTGATGGTGGTGGTGATGATCATGGTAGCGGTGGTGGTGGTAGTGGTGGTGATGATGATGATAATTTGATAGCATTGAGGTAGCAGGATTCCCTTCTTTATTGGTGTATATTAGATTGGATCCCCCTTCTCTCTCTCTCTCTCTCTCTCTCTCTCTCTCTCTCTGCTTTACAGGTGGATGCCCATTTTCTCACCCCATTACCCATAACTCTCACCTGCTCGGCTCTCTCTTAACCCTTTCCCAGCATTCCTTTTATTTATTTATTTATTTTTTTTAAGACATGGATCATCTTACGTACTTTCTCACATTTTTTGCCTGTTTTTTCAACTTGTACTTGCTCACTTTTTTTTTTTTTAATTTTTCTATCTTTACTTGCTTACATTTTTTTTTATTGTTTCTGCCTTTAATAGCTCACCTTTTTTTTTTTTTTTTGCCCACATTATTTTTCTCATTTTCTATCAGTCCTTGCTCACATTTTTGTCTTTCTCTTCCTAGTTCTCCTCTTGCTAGTTTATCATTATCGTGCTGTTGTTTATTTTATTTTGATTTATGTATTTAAGTTTTGGGGGTAGGATCATTTTACTTGCTTAAATATTTTTTTTAAATTTCCTTATAGTGGTTTTCTCTATTTCCTCCTACATTTCTCTGTCTCTCTCTCTCTCTCTCTCTCTCTCTCTCTCTTTTTTGGCTCATGACATATTCTTTATTTCGTCACCCCCTCTGTTCCTTCCTTCTTATTCTCGCCTTTCTCTCCTTTCTTCCCTTCCCTTATTCCTGTCTCTGCATGTCACCTCTTCCCTCTTCGCTCAGGGCTTCTCACACCCCACTCTCTCTCTCTCTCTCTCTCTCTCTCTCTCTCTCTCTCTCTCATGGCCTTTCTTCCACTCTCATTCCCTCCCCATCCCCATCTGAATGTATTACCCTCATAAAACATTCTTGGTATTTCACGTCCCCTCTTCCTTATATTTCATTTTGATGCAAACGACGTGTGGAAGACGGAGATGAGGGAGAGAGAGAGAGAGAGAGAGAGAAGAATGGGAAGCCCTCAAGCAGAACTAGAAAAGGGGGAATGAAACGAACTCGTCGACGAAAAAAGAAAGTGTCAGGAAGATCAGGAAAGCGGTGGAGAGGGAGAGAGAGAGACAGACAGACAGAGACAGATAGAGAGAGGGAGAGCACAAAGACACTCAAAATTAACCCAGCCCCCTGAAGGAAATGACAAGGAAAAAAACAAGTCCAACTCCAGCAGCAAGGAAAGCCTACAGAGAAACAGTGTGGCAATTCCCCTCCCCTGAGAAGCGATCCTAGACTGTGCTTTTCTAGGCAAATGAAGTCCAAGATTCCCACGAGAGAGTAAGAAAAAGGAGAGGAAAAGGAAAGGAGTGAGTGAGCGAATCTGCTTGTCTTTTGGTTCAGATTATCAGGAGGAAAAGGAAATTGCGTGTGTGTGTGTGTGTGTGTGTGTGTGTGTGTGTGTGTGTGTGTGAGAGAGAGAGAGAGAGAGAGAGAGAGAGAGAGAGAGAGAGAGAGTTGGAATGTCGGATTATCAGGAGAAAAAGGAAGAAATTGTGTGTGTGTGTGTGTATATGAGAGAGTTAGAATGTAGTAACTTTAAAATCATCTCACTCCTTTAATGATTAATATATTCCCAAAAGCTTGTAAGAAAAGAAAAAAAAAAAAACGATTAAAGGAGAGAGAGGAAACAGGTAGAGGCGAAAATAAGAATCAGCTCACCTCCTTATCTCAAATGATCACCAGAATCCCAAGTGAATTAAGAAGAAGGGAAAGAAGAATCAGAGGATAAAGTTAGCCTCCTGCTCATCTCTCTCTCCTACGCAGAAGAAAGAAAGAAAAAGCTAAAATTCACCTCTATCTTTTCCCAGTTGAAGACAAGATTTTCATAACTGTGGGAAAAAAGGGAAAAAATAATAATATGAAAAAGATAATCACGTTTCTTATTTACTTACAAAAAAAAAAGATGAATTCGTTTTCTTGTTACATGATCACTGTAATCTGACGGCATTGATAAGAAGGGTAAAAAAAAAGTGAAGGAAAGATATCACCTTGTCTTTTTCTTACCCAGGAGAGAGAGAGAGAGAGAGAGAGAGAGAATAAAGAAAGGGAGAAATTGGAGAAAGCAAAATCACCTCACTCTCACCACTCTCCCTTTTCTCTCTTTCCTCCCTACGCCGAGTAAATTGCCTCCAGCACCTGAGAGAGAGAGAGAGAGAGAGAGAGAGAGTACATAGGCGAGAGAATAGGGGGAGGAGGAAAATATTGCTCTTACTGAGAGAAAGAGAGAGAGAGAATTCGTCCCTACCCAAGGCTTTCTTCTTCCTCCTGCCATTGCAAATATCTGGCAGCTGAGATAACATAGTCTCCTCTCTCTCTCTGTTTTTCTTTCTTTCTCTTTTTCTCTCTCTTTTTCTTTCTTGTACTCGTTGACTTTTGCCTTTTTTTCTTTCCTTCTTTCTTTCCCTTTCCTCCTCTATGTCTTTGCTTCCTTCCTTTTCGTCCTTTTTTCCCTTATTTCATACTTTCTCTTCCTTCTTTTCGTTTCCTTCATTCCTTCCTTCCTTCTTTCCTTCCTGTCGAAAAATCCATCCTAAACTGGATAGAATCGTCTTGGAAGAGTAAAAATATAAAAATAACTCACTCATATTTCTTTTGACTACGTGTAGTATTAATAGGACAGGTGTAATGACGTTCAGGTGGTATGAATGACAGGTAATATGACACAGGTGGTATGACGGGCAGGTGGTATGGTGGGTAGGTGGTATGGAGACAGGTGGTGTTGTGAGTGCTTTGAATTCCTTCGGTGTCGGGCAGGTGGTGGAGGTGTGAGTGCTTTGAATTCCTTCGAGTTGGATTATACAGCTTGACAACTCAGACACTTTGTTACTCTCGTTAAGTACATTGAATCTCCCGCAGCTACTAGGGATTAACGAGAGAGAGAGAGAGAGAGACTGTATTTAACCGAGTAACCATCACCACACATCGATAGCCACTCCAGTTAACACCTGTCTTTTACGTAATATCAGTGAATTAGTACAGCAGTGAATAGGTTGAGCAATCTGCCTTGATCAACCCTCTCACTGCCATCGACTCACCTTGATGGCTTATTAAATTCCTAGATTATTCAAGGTAACTTTCGATTGTTTTATTTTGCAGGGAAAAAATAGACGGTTAGAAGACAAAAAGAAAAATCAGTCAGGTCTTTGGATGCTTTTTTAGGATAACACAGACGGTTTTATTTTGATGAAAGAAATCGCACTAATGAAAGAGTTGAAGATAAAATTACTGACAAACAAGCAAGCCAGGATTATCGAGAGCTTCTGCATATAGGATGGTACATATTTAACTCTCCTCTTCCTCTTCCCCTGGTGATTTCTTGTGTTTTGTGGGGACGGCTCAGTCAGAGTTATCAGTGTCTACCCTGCATCATTTATCTATTTCCTCCCACTGCCACATCCACACCCACACCAGCAGACTGCATCCTTTATCCATTTCCTCATCCCACTGCCACACCCACGCCCACACCAGCAGACAGCATCATTTATCCTTTTCCTTGTCTCACTCCCACACCCACAAATCCATTTCCTCCTCCCACTGCCACACCCACGCCCACACCAGCAGGCTGAACCCTTCCCACAACACAAGGCACCATCAGACAAGTTTCTGTGTTAAGAGGACGAACGCTAAAGGAAACGAACACTGTCCAAGGGAAAGTTTTGGAGACGAGGAACAGCAGCGGAAATTTGGTACTATGTTAGAGGTCCATTTGGGAGTGTAGCGGGGAGGGGAGGGGGTTGGTGTGGTGGGGGAGGGGTTGGTTTGGTCGAGGAGGGGTTGGTTTGGTGGGGTAGGGGATGGTTTGGTGGTGGGGGAGGGGTTGGTTTGGTCGGGGGAGGAGTTGGTTTGGTGGGGTAGGGGATGGTTTGGTGGTGGGGGAGGGATTGGTTTGGTGGGGGGACGGGTTGAGTTTGTGGGTAGGGGTTGGGAAGGATTGTTGTGGTGGAGGAGGGATGGTTTGGTGAAGGAGGGGTTGATTTGGTGGGGAAGGGGTTGGTTTGGTGGGGGGAGGGGTTGTTTTCGGTGGGGGGAGGGGTTGTTTTGGTGGGGGGAAGGGTTAGTTTGGTGGGAGAGAGGTTGGGAGGGGTTGAACTAAGTAGCTGTAGATAATCGAATGAGTAGATGGTTCCACTTGTTTTTTTCCTTTTTTTTTTTTAATCATTTTCCTGTTTCGATCTCTATCTTTTTTTTCACCCTTTGCTGCTCAGTCCCCTCCCATTTCTCTCTCTCTCTCTCTCTCTCTCTCTCTCTCTCTCTCTCTCTCTCTCCGTCCTATACCTCGGTCTTCCGCTCCTCCGTCACAGGCCCCACACTCCCCTCCCATTTTCCTTCAAATTAGTTTCAGCTAAGTTACTGATCCCATAACTTTCCTTCTTTATTCTCCCTCCGCCTCCACCTTTCTCTCCCCTTTCCTCTCCATTCTTTCTCCCTTCCCCTAGGATTTCTCGTTCCTCCACCTCCTCCTCCTCATTCATCTCTAGCTGTCATTTTTCTTTCATATTTTCTTTATTTTCCTGTCTTTCCCTTTTTTTTTCTCTAGCTGTATTTTCTTTTTTTTTTCATTATTTTCTGCCCATTCCCTCTTTTTACTCCTGGTCTTTATTTTCTTTCATCTTTTTGCTCGAGTGTTATTCTGCCCTTCCTCTCTGCCTTTCTTTCTTTTTTTTTTTTTTTTTCCTTTTTTTTACCTGTCTGCTTTTCCTCTTTTCTCATTCTTCCTTGCAGATTTGTCTGTCCTTCTCCCTTCCTTTTTTTTTTTTTTTGCAACACGATTTTTTCCCTTATATTTCCATTCTGGCTTTTCTTTCGCTTTTTTTTCCTACTTTTTCTTTCCCGTTCCATTTAAATTTCTGTTTTTTTTTCTCTCTTAACTCTCCTCCCCTTTCCCCTTCTTCTTTCTCTCTTTCTCTTCTTCTCTTTCTTTCTTCCTTGCTCTCTTTTAGGCTCTCCTCTTGTTTTCTCCCTTCTCTCTATCTCCGCTTTCCCTTTGTTGTTTTTTTTCCTGTCATTGCTTGTGATTTTCTCTCTCTCTCTCTCTCTCTCTCTCTCTCTCTCTCTCTCTCTCTCTCTCTCTCTCTCTCTCATCTCTTCATTCGACGTGTAATTTCACCCTTTTTGGCTCAGATAATATTCCTTGCATCCTCGCATCACTGTCTTCACTCTCTTTATTTTCTCTCTTTCTCTCTCTCTCTTTTCGCCCTTTGCATCCCCTCTTTACCATCCTGTCCAGTTTGTAGTTGATTCTCTCTCTCTCTCTCTCTCTCTCTCTCTCTCTCTCTCTCTCTCTCTCTCTCTCTCCTCTAAATAACCTGCTGTCACGAGAATAAATTAAAAAATGGTTCACTTCAGCCGAGAGAGAGAGAGAGAGAGAGAGAGAGAGATGTGGTAAATAAAAAGACGAGGAATAAAAAGACAGCAAAGAAGAAAAAATGAATTAAAAAAGATATGAAAAATTAATAGATAGGAGAAATAGGTGGGAAATGAGAGAGCAGGAGAGAGAGATAAAAAGGAGAAAGAGAATGGTGAGTATAAGACGGAGAGAGTTAGAAGAGACGAAAAGAGAGAAAAAAAACAAAAAGAGTAAAAGAGGCAAAAAAAAAAGAGAAACAGTAAAAGGAGAAAATGAATTAAAGAGAGAAAAAGAGTTTAAAAAAATGATAAAATAAAAAGGGATAAAAACTTGACAAAAAGATAAAGAGTAAAAAAAGAAAAAGATTTAGAAAAAGAATAAGAGACAAAAAGTAAGAAAGGAAAAAGAGTAAAGGCGATACGAAAAGAGAAGAGAGAAGGAAGGTAGAGAGGATACGAAAAGAGGAAAAGAAGAAGAGAAGTGTAAAAAGCATATAAAAAGAGGAATAGGAAGAGAGAAGGAGAGAAAGAGAGAGGATAATGGAGAAAGAGGAAATAAAAGAATGAAAAAGAGCTAAGGATTGGATGAAGTGATTTATAGTCACGAAGAAGAGTAAACAAGAGAGGAAAGAGGAGGAAGGGAGGAAGTGGAGGTAATTTTTCTCTCCCGTGTCTCCACCTTGAGCGTGACCCGGGGGTGGGGGGGGGTAGGAGGGGGTTCATGGTGTCTGATATCTGAAAGAGAGAGAGAGAGATGAAGACGTAGTTGCGATGAAGAGAGATTAGGTGAGGTGAGGTGAGAAATCAAGAAATATTAGAGAGAGAGAGAGAGAGAGAGCATCTTTTGAAGAATCGGAGAACAGAAAGAGAGAGAGAGAGAGACGCTGAGAAAATGGCGAGGAGTGAGAGAATATGGAAGGAAGGAAGGGAGAGGGGAGGACAGAATTCTTGAGAAGCATCAGAAAGGGTGATAAAAGATGGAGATGGAACACGGAAGAAGGAGAGAGAGAGAGAGAGGGAAATAATGAAAAGAAGGAAGGAATGAAGGAGTCAAAGAAAGGAGAGTGGAAAAAACGATGTGTGTGTGTGTGTGTGTGTGTGTGTGTGTGAGAGAGAGAGAGAGAGAGAGAGAGAGAGAGAGAGAGAGTCCACCAGGAACGAATTACAGGAGAACCTTTTTGAGAAAGCTTTATGATTGCGACTTAACCCAAGGAAGCCATTAAGTATATTGCCTCAGATTTGTCATACTCGAATCTTCCTCAAATAATACCACATCTTCTGAAAATAATACCACTCTCTTTATTTTTCGCTCTTTTATTTACTCTATTGTATTTCTAGTCTGTGGTTTTGTGTGTGTGTGTGTGTGTGTGTGTGTTTTATTCTTATCCTATGTTTTATATTTAATGTTCTAATCTCCCTAACCTTAGCTAGCTTCACTAACCTTAATGTAGCTTAACTCGAACTAACCTGACCTTTTCTTACCTTCCCTTCTCTCACCTTACCTTTCCCTACCGTCCCTTCCCTTCCCTTTCCTTACCATCCCTTCCCTTTCCTTCCTTTACCTTACCTTACCATCCTATCCCATCCCCTCTCATCCCTTCCCTTCCCTTCCCTAGAGATACCATTAAATATATTAGCTGCAATTTGGTACCCCTTCCCCAATTTCTGCTACTACACAAGTGCTGTCGATCCGGAAGCTGAGTTTCATGGAGAGATTTCCTAGATTTTCTTTATTTCTCTTTATTTTCTCTCGCCTCTCTCCCCCTCCCACCATTCTACCTTCCCTCCCCACTCTCCCCAGTTCTGTTTCTTTCTCTCCTATCATCCCATTCTCTCCCCTCCCCCACTCTCCCATCTCCTCGATTATCTCCCCTCTACCCATTCTCTCCCCTTCCCCATTCTCTCCGCTCCTCGAGTCTCCGCTCTACCCATACTCTCCCCTCCCCCATTCTATTCTCTCTCCACGATTATCTCCCATCTTCCCATTCTTTCCCCTCTCCCATTCTCTCCCCCTCCCCATCATCTCCCCTTTCCCTTATTCTCCCCTTACTCCCATTCTCTCTTTCCCTCTCCTCACTCCATTCTCTCCCCTACCTCCTCATTCTTTCCTCTCTTTCTCTCCCCTCTCCCCTCACTCTCTCCCCTCACTCCTCGCCCAAGAGAGCCTAGCTGGTAATCTGGCTGTAAAGGCTGTATTGGTGTTGATGAAAAAATATGACCACACTCTCTCTCTCTCTCTCTCTCTCACCTCCATTCTTCAGACGATTCAGTTAAACGAAAAATGTTAAAAAATAAAATTCATCTTTACCCCTCCTAAACTAATTTCCTTCCTTCCTCCCTCCCTCCCTCCTCCTCCTCCTCCTCCTCCTCCTCCTCCCCATCAGAACTCCCTAAGGAAAGAGTCAGATCCCCTATCCTCTCTCCTTCCCCCTTGAAACCCCCTCCCCCCCTCTCTCTCTCTCTCTCTCTCTCTCTCTCTCTCTCTCTCTCTCTCAAAAATGCAAACAAAACAATATTCTTCCAAGGCTGACTGAGTCTGGATCGGCAGAGAAAGCAAGGAAGTTTGAGTGAGTTGGTTCAAGATGAGTGAACTTCTTGTCACACTGGTCAGTTTGTGAGAAAAGAAACTGATCAACTGTGTTCCTTATCGATTTAGTCACATAGGAGAGAGTAGAGATAGGAAGAGGAGGTGTGTGTGTGTGTGTGTGTGTGAGAGAGAGAGAGAGAGAGAGAGAGTTTGAAGGTGGGCTGTGAGTATCTGTGGGTGAGTGAAGGTGTGTGTGTGTGTGTGTGTGTGTGTGTGTGTGTGTGTAAGTTTGAAGGTGACAGATATATGTATGTGAGTATCTATGAGTGAATGCGTGTGTGTGTGTGTGTGTGTGTGATTATGAAGAACACATAAAACTTGGTAAATTAAGAAGTTTGATGGGTGTTGTATAAAAAAAAAAAATCATGTTATTTTTTTATCTTAAGACATTTTTATTTCCTTCATGAGAGATTAAAGAGTTGGATGGGTTAGGTATAGCTTTCATTTACCCCTTCACTACTATAAATCTCCCCTAAGCTGAGTAAAATCGTCTGGTAGTGGCTTTATTACTAGCAGTAGTAGTAATGATAGTGGTGGTGGTAGCAATAGTAGTAGTAGTAATAGTAGTAGATGTAGTAGTAGTTGTAGTAGTAATAGTAGCAATTGTTGTGGATTGTAGGCTGGAGATTCCCCCTTTTCTGCAGTCCACCATCCTCCTTTTGGGGAACAGGGAGGGAGTTGAGGAACGTTTGTATAACTAGGCAGAAGAGCCACCGGGTTCTGCCAGTGCCACCACGTGAAGGCCTCCCTCTCTTATATTTCTGAAAGAGTGAAATTAATTATCGACAAAATTACGCCAGATTATGAAAGGGTGAATAATACGAGACGAAATGAATCACTGGGAGATCACGTAAGTCTGGAAAAAAAAAGGAAAAAAAACAGAAAAACAAAATCTTTCTCCAAGTCCCCCCTGAAGGCCTAAACGGACCGTCCAAAAACAAGCGAGGGAGAAAAAATGGTGTACGGTGCTGAGAGAGAGAGAGAGAGAGAGAGAGAGAGAGAGAGAGAGAGAGAGAGAGGGAGGGAGAGAGAGAGAGAGAGAGAGAGAGAGAGAGAGAGGGAGTCGTTCTTCACCTCCCCCTTTTTCTTTTCTTTCGTACTCTTGTTCTCTCTCTCTCTCTCTCTCTTCTTTTGGCACTATCTCTTTATTTTTTCTTTTCCTAATTTTTTCTCCAAACTAAATATGCTTTGTACTGTGTGTGTGTGTGTGTGTGTGTGTGTGTGTGTGTGTGTGTGTGTGTGTGTTTATAGTTTGACTCGGGAATGCTCAGATCATCCACCAGGTAAATATTTAGATAGGTGTTTCCTATTTACCTGTGGAATCTCTCTCTCTCTCTCTCTCTCAACACACAAACACCTTTTTACATTCCACACATGGTCGCACGTGCACATCTCTCTCTCTCTCTCTCTCTCTCTCTCTCTCTCTCTCTCTCTCTCTCTCTCTCTCTCTCGTCCCTCATTATCCAGACCATTTTTTGTATCATCACGCCTCACTTTTTTTTTTTTTTTTTTTCGCATTTTCCTTTTTGTCACCAACTTTCTCTGTCGTGGATCTCACCTTTCACACCTCACGTTTCCTGACTAATTGTTTGTGTGCGTGTGCGTGTGTGTGTGTGTGTGTGTGTGTGTGTGTGTGTGTGTGTGTGTGTGTGTGTGTGTGTGTGTGCGCTAGTAACACAGTAAGTAGATTAAAGTAGACAGATTAATAATGTAAGCTTGTGTTTGTGTGTGTGTGTTCTAGGTGTGTGTGTGTGTGTGTGTGTGTGTGTGTGTGTGTGTGTGTGTGTGTGTGTGTGTGTGTGTAGCTTCCGTAATCTGACTCTGTACCTCTTATTCTCAGCTTAGTAGTTTACATAAAAAAACAAAACAAAAAATTCTGTGCTACTCGGCTCTCCTCTCTGCTTACTTGATTATTTCTTGGAATGGAAACTGAAGCGTAACTCTCTCTTTATCTGTCTATCTATCTGTCTATCTACCTGTCTGTCTAAATATCTGTTTGGCTATCTGTGAGTTTCTCTCTATATATCTATTAAATCTACATGTCTACATGTCTTAGAGAGAGACAGACAGACAGACAGATGACGGAGAAAGAGGGAGGGAAGGATGGATGAAGGATGAGAGGAGAGTTGCGGTGGTTATAACAAGGAGGATAGGATGGAGGGATAGGGGATTTGGAGGTGATTAAGGGAGGGAGGGAAGGAGAGAAAGGAAAGGGAGTGGATGGAGGGAGGGGAAGGGAGGAGGAGATAGGGGGAAGAAAAGTAGGACGGATGGAAGTAGTGATTTTGTTAACGAGATGTTGGAAGAGAGGAGGGAGGTAGAAGAGGAACAGGGAGAGGGGAGGAGATGGGAAGAGGGAGGTGGGAGACAGGAAGAAGGGAGGGGATTGAAGGGAAAGGAGAGGGAGGGGGCAGGAGAGAGGGAGGAAAGGAAAGGGGTAGGGGATGGGGAGGGGCGGATGCGACAGGGGTACGAGTGTGAGAGACGTGCGAATCAGGGAACGAGATGGTGTGTGTTTCTGTGTGTGTGTGTGTGTGTGTGTGTGTGTGTGTGTGTACCTGCAAATCTGTCTGTCCCTCCTTCCTTCTCTCTGTCTTCTCATTCTTCCTACCCATCTCTTCTTGATCAAATCCAGTCTTCCTCACCATTTATCATTATTTCTCATTTTCATTGCACTCTTTATTTCTCTCTCTCTCTTTCTCTCTCTCTCTCTCTCTCTCTCTCTTTCTCCACGGTCGCTGCATCTGGAAGGACAGGTAAATTATCCAGGTGGGAAGTTGATCAGTCAGTGTTACAATGTTGCATGTGTTCGTTTTTATCCTTAGTTTCATTTTCCTTTTTGTTTTCCATTCTCTCTCTCTCTCTCTCTCTCTCTCTCTCTCTCTCAGGTGGAAGTTGATCATTCACTGCCTAAATGTCGCCCTGGTCAGGTTTTATCCTCCCTCCCACTTCCTCTTTCCTCTTTTTTCCTCTTTATCTCCTCTCTTCTCTCTTCGGCTGTTCCTCTCTCTATTGTTGCGATTTTTTTTGTTCTCCTCTTTCCTCTTCTCGTTATCTCCATTCTTTCTCCTGTCAGCTCTTCTTCCATCATCTCCACGTCTCTTCCTTCCTTTCTTTCCTTTTCCTTGCCCTTTTCTTCTTCTTTATCTCACAATTTCTGTCTCTCCTCTATTCCTTCACCCACCTCCCTCCACTAGGTCTCCTTCCCTTTCCTCTTCTTCTTCTTCCCTCCACCTTTTCGCCCTCCTTTGGTTCACAGTTTCCTTACACCTTTTCCCTCCTTCCAGCCCTCCTTCCTCTCACTCCCCTCTCTCTCCCAGTTTCATCCTATGTCAATGCTTTCTTCCCTTCTCTTCCTCCTCCTCTCCCCCTCCTGTCCTCCTCCTCCTCCTCATCCTCCTGTCGGTTTTTACTCCATCTACAGTCATCATCATCATCATCATCTCATTCCCTCCCATTCTCCCCTTTCCCCCCTCTTCTCCCCCTCCCCTCCCCTCCCCCTCCTCTTCCCCTCCCTCTCCCTACTGCTGTAATATCCCCGGCTTCGTCCTTCTAGTCTAATACCCACTGTAATTATACTTGGAGTTGCACAAAGGCAGAGATGGAGCTGCGTAAGTAGGTAGGAAGGGAGGTAGGTAGGCTGGTAAGTGGATTGGTAGGAGAATGTGTGTTGGTAGGTGGGAGGTAGGTAGGCCCGTAAGTGGAGTGGTAGGAGAGTGTGGGAGGTCCGTAAGTGGAGTGGTAGGAGAATGTGTGTTGGTAGGTGGGAGGTAGGTAGGCCCGTAAGTGGAGTGGTAGGAGAGTGTGTGTGTTGGTAGGTAGGAAAAGAGGTAGGTAGGCCCGTAAGTGGATTGGTAGGAGAGTGTGTGTGTTGGTAGGTAGGAAGGGAGGTAGGTAGGCCCGTAAGTGGAGTGGTAGGAGAGTGTGTGTGTTGGTAGGTAGGTAGGGACGGAGGTAGGCTGATGAGTACATTGGTAGTAGAGGTTGTAAGTTGGTTGGCTGGTTGGTGGAAGAGTGTGTCGGTAGGTGTGATGGGAGGTTGGTAGGTACATAAGTAGGAGAGTTTGTGGGTTGGTAGGTTGAAAGGGAAGGAAGATGGTTGGTAGGTAGGTAGGAAAGAAGGTTGGTAGGCTGGTAGGAGAGTGTGTGGGTAGGTAGGTGGGTCGTTAGGTAGATGTAAGTAGGTTTTTTGGTAAGTAGAAAGGAAGATGCGTAGGTAATTGTGATGAAGGTTAGAGAAAAAGGACATTAGACTCAAGAAAAACCTCTCTCTCTCTCTCTCTCTCTCTCTCTCTCTCTCTCTCTCTCTCTCTCTCTCTCTCTCTCTCTCTCTCTCTCTCTCTCCCTCCCAGATTTACTTATATTAGGCGGATTCACTGTAGCATGTAATAAAACTTTCTTCCCGGCTTAATTAAAAGTCTGGCTAGCTTTATGAGGTGATGAGAGAGAGAGAGAGGGAGAGAGAGAGAGAGAGAGAGAGAAAGAGAGAGAGAAAGAGAGAGAGAGAGAGAATATTGGAGTACGACAAAGGTTGAGACTCAAAGGATATGGCAGCAGTAGAGAGAGAGAGAGAGGTGGGGGGGAGAGAATTGGGGAACGATAAAGGTTGAGTTTGTGAAAGGATAAGACAATGGTAGATAGATGTGTGTGTGTGTGTGTGTGTGTGTGTGTGTGTGTGTGTGAGAGAGAGAGAGAGAGAGAGAGAGAGAGAGAGAGAGAAAGTCCTGCTGTTAAATAAGTTCGTCTCCTTGGTAACTATTGGCAAAGTTTGGCCATGAACCTGCCGGATCCAGAGTTTTGGCCACGCTGAACAAAGTTTACTGGGATTAAGAAAGAAAGAGAGAGAGATAGATAGGTAGGTAGGTAGGAAGGTAGGTAGATAGGTAGGTAGGTAGGGAGGGAGATAAGGAGATATATAGATAGAAGGATGGGTGGTTGGATGGTTGTGTGTGTGTGTGTTTGAGAGAGAGAGAGAAAGAGAGAGTGGAGGGGGTGAGGGAGGAAGGGATGGGAGTGAGAGAGTGGACTGTGAGAGAGAGGGAGGAGAGCGAGGTAAGAAGATAATGAATGGTAAAGAAAAAAGGGCGAAAGGAAATTATTTCAGTTTAAATGAAGAGAGAGAGAGAGAGAGAGAGAGAGAGAGAGAGAGGATTAGGAAGAAATAAGACTGGATGGAAGACAACAGAAGAGCAATTAAAAGGTAGAGAAAAGAGCAAGAAAAGTTAATAGCCCTGAAAAATAGCAAGTAGAAGAGAGAAGAGGAAACAGAAAAAAGAAAAAAACGAGTCAATAAAGAGGTGTAGAAAAAGTTAATAAAGAGAGAAGAAAAGAACAAGTAGGAGAGAGAGAGAGAGAGAGAGAGAGAGAGAGAGAGAGAGAGGTGTTTATGTTTAGGGAATGCAAGTAAGGTGTTCACGGTTAATTTACTTCCTCGCCCCAGGTATTTGCAACGTCTTAACATCCCCTCCCCCTTTTTCCCCCTTCTTCTCCCTTCCCCCTCACCTCTCCCCTCTTCTTCCTTCCCCCTCACCTTTTCCTTCTTCCTTCCTCCTAAATCTTTATTCTCCTCCACTCTCCCCTTCTTTCATTGCTTCCTGACTTCCTCCATTCTATCCTCTCACCTTTTCCTCTCATCCCCTCCCCTCACCTCCCCTTCACTTCCTCCCTCCCATCACTTCCCCTCATTCCTCTCCTCCCTTCCCCCTTCATTCCCCTTGTCCCTTCCCTTCTTCCCTCTCCGCCTTCCCCCCCCCTCACCCTCTAACCTTTTTCTCTTCCCTCCATACCTTTCCCTATTCCTACCCCGTTTCTCCCCTTCTCTTCCCGTCCTCTGTAACCCCATTCTCTCTCCCCTCTTCTTTCCTCCTTTCCCCCACCCACCATCCCCACCCCTTTTCCTCTCCCCATAACCTCCCCGCCTTTCGTCTCCTATCTCTTTATCTTCTTCCCCACTTTCTTAACCCCTTCCCATCACCACGTATCCCATCCCCCTTTTATCTACCTATTTCTCCTCCTCCTCCTCCTCCTGTCCTCAATTCTTCATTCCTCTCTTTTCCTCACAATCCACAATCTCTCTCACCTCACCCTTATATTCCCTCATACTTCCTTCAGTTATACTCCTCTCTCTCCTTGCTCATTCCCCCCACCTTATGCTTCACTACACTCCCCCTTCATTCCCCCACCCGCCCTATTCTTCCATCATTCTCCCCTCTTCATCATCTCCTCTCCCCCACATTCCTCCTCACCCATTCGTCATCCATGGCTTTTATTATCTCTCTTGACCCTGACTCCCTCCCCCACCTCCTGTTTCCCTGCCACCTCCTATTCCCCCACTACTCCCCCTCCCTCATCCCCCTCCCTTTCCAACCTCCTCATCCTGCTCTATCCCATCCCATCCCAACCACATCTTCCCATCCCATCCCATCCCAGTCTCCTTATTTCATCCCTTCTCAACCTCCTCATACCATTCTCTCGTCTCTCCACCTTTCCTCCCACCTCTCCCTTCCCCTCCCTTCCTCCATCCCCCACCTTTCCTCCCACACCCTCCCCTCCCCTTCCCTCTCTTCCCCTCTCCCCCACCTTTCCCTCTCCCCCACGTTCCCCCACCCAAACACGTGAAGGTGTGAGGTAAAATATAGCCCAGACTGGAGACATTTGTTGTGGTGTGGCGGGGGCAGCAGTAAACCCGGGTAATGATAGGGGGATTTACCGAGGGGGAGGGGGGATTTACCGAGAAGGGGGGATTCACCGGGGGGAGGGGGATTTACCTGGGTGGAGGGGGGACGTACCTACCCAGCCACACCTGTTGGAAGTTAGAGAGGACTGATGGGGGAGGATATTTGGAGGGGAAGGGGGCTGGGTGGTGCGTGGATTTTTTTTTTTTGGGGGAGGGGGGCGTTGGGGGGTTACAGGACTGATGGCAGGATTTAAGGGGGGCTGGGGCATGCTTGGATTATTTTTTTTTTATTTAGTTTATTTATTTTAAGGTCTATGCAAACTTTGACGTACACATATACACTCAAAATTATCAGCAATAATTTTTTTCACCATTAACTTGGCCCAGATTTTCGTCCCTTTTGTGCTCATTTCACGTAACTCGATGGTGAGAATAAGGCGTTTGTACTGTTTTTCATTTCATTTCTTTCATGGACCTTTCTTAATGGTTAGTGTTATATTTTAGTGTTTGTTATTGCGACTCAAAGTTAAAGATGGAGAGATGAATAGTTTTAGGCCAAGTTAATGTAAGAAATGTGTTTAGTTTGATCTCTCTCTCTCTCTCTCTCTCTCTCTCTCTCTCTCTCTCTCTCTCTCTCTCTCTCTCTCAGAACAAGACCTAAACAGCTGACGAAGGTGGAGCAGCAGTTTAATCCACCCTTCACACTACTAAGAAGGCAAATCCCACGACAAGACATAAATTACGAGGAAATATGTGTGAGGAGGCAAGCAATATTTAACGGGGCAGATTTTATCATTATTGTTGGACACAGACTCGTGGCGATTTTGTGTGTCTGTGTGTGTGTTGTTTCCTCTCTGACAGCCTAACAGAGAGAGAGAGAGAGAGAGAGAGAGAATAAGTGGATGATATATATTGAACTGCAGTCTCTCACGTTCTCATTGTTTATAAAGTATGTGTGTGTGTGTGTGTGTGTGTGTGTGTGTGTGTGTGTGTGTGTGTGAGAGAGAGAGAGAGAATGGAACTGCAGTCTCTCACGTTCTCCATATTTATAAAGTGCCATGTGTGGATTAAGTGGATGAGTGGAGTGAAGCGTGGATTACATAAAACACCTTTACCACTTGTGTTGGATTTTAATTTTTTATTTTTTTGGGGGGACGAGGGGGGGTATCGTGGCAAGTGTATATGTATAAAAGAGTATAGCCTGATATTCTCTCTCTCTCTCTCTCTCTCTTTCTCTCTCTCTCTCTCAGCTGTGTGTGTGTGTGTGTGTGTCGTTATAATTTGGGTGTTATGCTTGTTATTCGTTTTTCTCTTTTTTATTTTTGTTTTTGTGGTGTGGGAAAGGGGCTGAATCTCACGAGAGGAAGGTTAAGTTTTGATGGATGAGAGACAGGCGTGTGGGGGAGGGATGGAGAGATTTGGAGGGAAGGAGAGAAGGAGGAAGGAAGGAGGGATTTAGAGGGAAGAGGGAGAAATGGAAGGAGGTGGTAGTGAGGAATTAAACATTTTGGAGAGATTGAACGAGGAAGCAGAGGACGTGAGGAAGGCGTGGAGAGGAAATAGATGGAAACGAAGAAAAAAAGAGAGAGAGAAGGAATGGCAGAGGGAGGGAAAAAAGAGAAGGAATGGCGGAGGGAGGGAGAAAAGAGAAGGAATGGCAGAGAGAGAGAAAAAAAAAAAGAGGAATAAAGAGAGAAGGAATGAGGACGCGGTATAGAAGGAAGGTGAGAGAGAGAGAGAGAGAGAGAGAGAGAGAGAGGAGAAACGTAGATGGTACTATATTTAACAAGGAAAAAATGAAGGTGAAATAACGTAAGTAAGGAATGAAAGAGGGATAATACTGAGGTAAGAAAAGCATAAGGATAAATACCTGTGACGAGTAATTAACAGGGACGAAGGTAGGGTGTAAATCAATCGGAGGAAGGTATGCAGTCTCTGAGGGGAAAAAAATAGAAATATAGGTTAAATTGGGCAGATGTGAAGGATGGAAGGAGTGAAGGAAGGATGGAAAAAACTAAAGGAATGAGTGGATGTATTTCAATGGGTAGGAAGATGGAAATAGTAGATGTAAAGGAAGGTACCCCGGATCTGAAGGAAGGAAGGAAGGAAAGCCGGACATGAAGGAAGGGTGTGAAGGAATGAAGGAAAAAAAGGGAAAGTAGGAGGTGAATTTCAGCGGGTTGGGAGATATGAATGTCAGACCTGAAGGAAAGAAGGCAGGAAGGATTTTAATGAAGGAAGGGTGTGAAGAAAGAAGGAAGGGAGGAGGGAAGGGCAGATTTAAATGAAGGAAGGAATGAAGGAAGGGTGTGAAGAAAGAAGGAAGGGAGGAGGGAAGGGCAGATTTAAATGAAGGAAGGGTGTGAAGAAAGAAGGAAGGGTGGAGGGAAGGGCAGATTTAAATGAAGGAATGAATGAAGGAAGGGTGTGAAGAAAGAAGGAAGGGTGGAGGGAAGGGCAGATTTAAATGAAGGAATGAATGAAGGAAGGGTGTGAAGAAAGAAGGAAGGGTGGAGGGAAGGGCAGATTTAAATGAAGGAATGAATGAAGGAAGGGTGTGAAGGAAGAAGGAAGGGTGGAGGGAAGGGCAGATTTAAATGAAGGAATGAATGAAGGAAGGGTGTGAAGAAAGAAGGAAGGGAGGAGGGAAGGGCAGATTTAAATGAAGGAATGAATGAAGGAAGGGTGTGAAGAAAGAAGGAAGGGAGGAGGGAAGGGCAGATTTAAATGAAGGAATGAATGAAGGAAGGGTGTGAAGAAAGAAGGAAGGGAGGAGGGAAGGGCAGATTTAAATGAAGGAATGAATGAAGGAAGGGTGTGAAGAAAGAAGGAAGGGAGGAGGGAAGGGCAGATTTAAATGAAGGAATGAATGAAGGAAGGGTGTGAAGAAAGAAGGAAGGGAGGAGGGAAGGGCAGATTTAAATGAAGGAATGAATGAAGGAAGGGTGTGAAGAAAGAAGGAAGGGAGGAGGGAAGGGCAGATTTAAATGAAGGAATGAATGAAGGAAGGGTGTGAAGAAAGAAGGAAGGGAGGAGGGAAGGGCAGATTTAAATAAAGGAATGAATGAAGGAAGGGTGTGAAGAAAGAAGGAAGGGAGGAGGGAAGGGCAGATTTAAATAAAGGAATGAATGAAGGAAGGGCTTGAAGGAAGGAAGCAGTGAATGTATCTGGGTCTTCATAAAACTTGGTACGGGTCGAGAAAACTTCCTTGCCCCAGCGGTCAGTTTTAATTTTTTCCTTCATTTTTCTTCAACCTCTCCCTCTCTCCCTCCTTCCCCTCCCTCCCCTTACCTCCCCTCCTTCCTCC
>NC_137041.1:3196403-3216403 GCF_032717465.1 Coenobita brevimanus | reverse complement strand
TCCTTCCTCCCACCTCCTCCTAGCTCTCTACCTCCTACCATCCCTTTCTTCCACCCCCTTCCAGCTACGTTCCTAATTCCCTCCTCCATCTTCCCACCCACCCCCATCTCCCTACCTTCCATCCAACCTTCCTCACTTCCCCTATCTCCCTGCTTTTCTTCCTACCTCCCACTTTCCTCCCTGCCTCCCTCCGTGCCGCATCACTCTCCTCCCTAGTTTTTCCCTGCCCCATTCCCTACTTCCTGATGCACCCTAAATCACTCCGCCTTTCTCCCTTCTCGTTTTCGTGTCTCCCTCCCCCTCCCTACCTTCCTCCGCCATACCCCCTTGTCTCGCCCCCCCACCTCCTTTCCTTCATCTTTCTTCCATCTGCCTGACTTCTACTTTGTTTTCTCTTCCTTCTTCCCTCCTTTGCTCCATATATACCTACCTACCTCCCTACCTTCTCCAACCCCTCCCTATCTCATCATTCTCCCCGCAAACTTTTCCCCCTCCCACATTCCCTCCTTCTATCCTTCCTTCCACCTTTCCTTCTTCCTGTTTACCTCCTCTCTTCCTTCCATCCTTCCACCTTTCCTTCCTTCCTTCCACCTTCTTTCCTTCTTATCTCCCTCTTCTCTCCCCTACTTTTCCCCTCCCTCATTCCCTCCTTCCTGGTGCTCTAAATGACCACGCCTTTCTCCCTTCTTGTCCTCAGGCGATTTTATTTCCTGTATTTTTTTCCCTAGTTTTTTTCCCTCCTGTCTATGCTTGTGTGTGTGTGTTTTTTTTAATGCGAGTTTGGTGTTTTTTCTGCTTTATTTTTTTGTCTGTTCACTTTTCTTTTTTCTTGTCTGCCCTTGTGTGTGTGTGTGTGTGTGTGTGTGTTTTTTTTCATTATTTTGACATGTTTTTTTGCTGTTTTTTTCTTAGATTTTTTTTTCCAGTTTTTTCCCCCTCCTGTCTTTGTTTCTGGATTTTTTTTTGTTTTTTCAGTTGCGAGGTCGGTGTTTCTGCTTTTTTCTGTCGGTTCATTTTTCTTCTTTCCTGTTCTGCCTTTTTCTTTCTTCTCTGTTCATCTCTTTCCTATTCTTCTTTCCTCTTTTCTGATCTCATTTCCTTTCCTTTCCTGTCCTTTTTCTGTACAATTCCTCTGCTTCTTCAACTTTCCCCCTCCTCTTGGCTTCTTCCTTCAGTGCTTCCTTCCTCCCTCCCTTCCTTCCCTCCCGCCCCTCCTCCCTTCCCTTCTTCCTTCCTTCCTTCCTTTCCCTTCCCTTCCCTTCCTCCCTTCCCTTCTTCCTTCCTTCCTTCCTTCCTCCCTCCTGACCCTTTTCCTTCATCTGGCTTTCTGTCTTTGGCTTTTCCCAGCTGACTCTGTGTTATTTGGCCTCTTACACTTTCTCTATTTTCTTTCTTTCTCTGTTTCCTCTTTCTTTCTTCTCACTTTCTTCTTTCTTTCTTCTCTTTTTCTCGCCTGCCTTTTCTCCCTGGTAATTTTCTTCTCATTTTTCTTCCCTCTCTTTTTCCTTTTTATTTTTGTGCTCTCTCTCTCTCTCTCTCTCTCTCTCTCTCTCTCTCTCTCTCTCTCTCTCTTTCCTAATCCTCCTCCTCCTTCATCTCAGAGAAAAGATCTTGAATTCCGTCGTAAGTCCCACGTAAGGGCGATAATCCCTTGGTTATCAGCGTCCTTTTCGCCCTTAATGACTTTATCTCCCTCTTCGGGCTCTCTCAAACTCCGGTAGAGATGGAGAGAAGGAGGGAGGGAGGAGGGAAGAAATGGAGAGAGAGAAAGAGAGGGAAAGTTGAAGGAATAGAGAGAGAGGGGGGGGGAAGAGGGAGGAAGATGAGAGCAGAGTGAGAGAGGTGAGATGAGAGCAGTGTTGGCATGGAGAGGGGGAGAGAGAGAGGGAGGGAGGGAGGGGTGGGCAGCCTTGGAAAGGATGTGAGTAGGAGGAGGATTATGACTGAAGAAGGGAGGGAGGGAGGCTGCAGGAAAGTCTGGAGAGAGAGAGAGAGAGAGAGAGAGAGAGAGAGAGAGAGAAGGAGTACAGGGGTGGAGGGAGGATTTTAGTTCCGAGGGAGAGAGAGAGAGAGAAGGGGGAGAAGAGGTGCTTGAGTGTGCTTAATTCAAAGAAAGTATTAAATCACCGCTTAAGACTCCACAATAGGGAGGGAGAGGGGGTGGCTATTGTGACTCAGAGGGGGGAGGGGAGGGGGGAGAAGGAGAGAGGAGGGGAGAAATGGAGAGTAGTAGGTAGGAGGAGGAGAGGGAGAGTAAGGAGAGGGGGTGGGAGAGGGGAGACTGGAGGAGAGGGAAGGGGGAAATGGAGAGATGTAAGGTAGCGAAGGAAATTAAAGGGGAGAAGGATGGGAGGAGGGGAGACAGGAGGGAAAAAAATGGAGAGAAGGAAGGGTGGAGGGGATAGGGGAGGGGAGAGGAGAGGTGAAGTGGAGGGTAGGAAGGAGAAGACGTGAGGAGAGAATGGAAGGGAGAGAAAAATGGAGAGGGAGGGGTAACTGGAAAGAGGGAAGGAAGGAATGTAAGAAAGGAGACAGGAAAGTTGAGTGAAGAAAAAAAGGGAAGGATAGAAGAGGAAGAGGGAGGAAGGGGGGGGGGAGAGAAGTAGGATGGCTTGGATGTAGTGAAGGAGAAAAAACATCTGAATGGATGAGAGAGAGAGAGAAGGAGAGAGAGGATGAGGCTGGAGGGTAAATTTATGATAGAAGTCAAGACGAAAAAAAGACATAAAATTTATTAGAGTGAAAAGAGCGTGAAAAAGAGCCCAACATTTACTTCCTTAGGGGCCATTTGTAGTGGTAGTGGTTGTGGTAGTAGTAGTAGTAGTAGTAGTAGTGGTGGTGGTGGTGGTGGTGGTAGTAGTAGTTTTATTGTTCTCTGGTATTGTTTTTGTTATTGTACAGTAGTAGTTTCGGTATTAGTAGTAGTAAGTGGCCAGTAGGTGGTGGTCGTAGTAGTAGTGATAGTCGTAGTGTTAGTAGTAGCAATAGCAGTTGTAGTAGTGGTAGTAATAGCAGTAGTAGTAGTCATAGTCGTAGCTTTTATTCCTCGCTTGTTATTTTCCCCAAGCCACCATAAATCACACAACTACATACCCTTATTGGCTCACTGACATTTACTCATCTCCTTCCTTCACCTTAACCTGTCTTTCTCAGGTGAGCAGCTGTCTTCGTCCTCTCCCTGAATGTGTCCTGGGTGAAAATTTAGTGTGTCCTGGGTGTGTGTCCTGAATTTGTCCTGGGTGAGAATGTGTCCTAATGTGCCCTGGGTGAAAATATAGTGTGTCCTGGGAGTGAGTGTCCTAAATTTGTCCTGGGTGAGAATGTGTCCTGTGTCCTGGGTAAGAATGTGTTCTAATGTGCCCTGGGTGAAAATATTGTGTGTCCTGGGTGTGAAAGTGTCCTAAAATGTGTCCTGAATTTGTCATGGGTGAGCACGTGTCCTGGGTGAAAATATAGTGTGTCCTAAAATGTGTCCTAAATTTGTCCTGGGTGAGAATGTGTCCTAATGTGCCCTGGGTGAAAATGTAGGTTGTCCTGGGTGTGAGAGTGTCCTCGGGGGCACAGTAAGAAAGCAAGATTGTGTGTCAGGTGTCGATACAAGTCTTGAGGCGCCCGATATGTCTTATTTTGGACCTTTTTCTTATTTTTTGTTTTTATTTATTTTTTGAGATTTTGTAGCTGTACTTCATTATTATTTTTTTTTTTAATTAGTGTTTTTTTTTCTTTGTGATGTAATTTCTCGTTATCATAGTTTATTTTCGTTTCCGTTTTTATTTTTATTTTTTTAGCTGCACTTTATTATTTTTTTTGTAATTCGTGTTTTTTATCATGGAAATTCTCGTTGTTTTCCGTAATTATTATTTTTGTCTTTCTTCTGATATTCCTCTTTCTTTCTTTTTTGGTTTTTAGTTCCTTGTATTTCACTTTGCCTCGTTATTTTTGGTGTAGTAACTGCTCTCTCTCTCTCTCTCTCTCTCTCTCTCTCTCTCTCTCTCTCTCTCTCATTTTTTCTGTATTTTTTTTTTTTCTAATTCCAGTTACCTGTGTCTTTCTCCTCCATTTCCATTGATTTTTGCTGCCATTAAAGGAGGATAATTTTTGTCATCTTTCATTTTTATTTCATCTTATTTTGGGGGTTATAGAAAGTCAGAGGGGAAGTATTTTTTTATTTCTGGTGATAGATATATGCATAGATAGATAGATAGATAGATAGATGGTATTCGTATAGATAGACATAGACACAGATTTATAGATAGATTGGTGGCCATGTAGGTAAGGAGTTTTGTAGTCAGTTATATAGATAGATAGATAGGTAGTTTGATAGGTATGTAGGTGTATAGATAGGGAGGTAGGTAGGTAGGTAGGTAGAGAGAGAGAGAGAGAGAGTTATGCCCCTGGGAACAGACTCTGTGCCTCCTTCTAATTCCTCTCAACTCTCCCTAATCCTTACCATCCCTCCTCCCTTCCCTCCTTCCTTCCTTCCTCCCTTCTTGCCTTCCTTCTGTCCTTCCCTCCCTCTTTCCTTCCTTCCCTCTCCTCCTTCATCAATCCTTCTTTCACTCTCCCACCCTCCTTTATTTCCCTGCTTTCCTTCCTTCTTTTCGTCTTTCCTTCCTTCTTCTCTTCTTTCCATCTCTCCTTCAGCAATCCTTCTTTCAATCTCCCTCCCTCATTTCCCTGCTTTCCTTCCTTCCCTCCGTCCTACCTTCCCTCCTATCCTTCCTGCCTTCCTTCCTTTTCCTTTTTCCTCCATTCCACCCTTTCTCCGTAACCTTCCCTCTCGTTAAGTCCTTATTTTCTTTCTCCCTGATCTCTTCATTTCTCTCCCCTATTTTCTTCTCTTCTCTCCTGTTTTCCTTCCTTCCTTCCCTTTCTCCCTTCCTTTCTTCCTATTTATCTACCCTTCCCCTCCCTCCACTCCCCTGGTTCTCTCTTCTCTCCACCCTTACCTCCAGTAAATCCTCCTTTCCTCCCTTCCTCCCCCGCCCCTCTCTCTCTCTCTCTCTCTCTCTCTCTCTCTCTCAATCTTTAAATGCCCTACCCTTTAAATGTGACCTTTAAATTGACTTCTGCTATGTATTGTTGCTTTATTGGCGACCTTTAGTACCTTAACTCCCCCTCCTCTCTCTCTCTCTCTCTCTCTCTCTCTCATCCTCCTGTCTGTTTTTTCCTCCTCCATATTTCTCTCCTCTCGATCTTGTTTTTCTTCCCTCCTCCCTCTCTCTCTCTCTCTCTCTCCTCCTTTTCTTTCTCCCCCCTCTCTCTCTCTTTCCTCCGGAAGCGTCCATTTCCTCCTCCATCTTGCCATTCGCTTAAAAAAATCAAAAGAAAGTTATTGTAAAAAGTAACTATATGTCAATTCTCTCTCTCTCTCTCTCTCTCTCTCTCTCTCTCTCTCTCTCTCTCTCTCTCTCTCTCTCTCTCTCATAATTCCCACTTTCTTCCTCCTCCCCGTCTCTCACACTTGATCCCCCTTCATTTCTCCCTTTCCCTCCCTCCCTCCCTCCGTCCCTCCCACCCCCTCTCTCCCTCCTCTCTCTCTCTCTCTCTCTCTCTCAAGACGTAGGACTCCGGAAGAGCCTATTTCCTCCTCAATCCTGCCATCCTCTTAAGAAAATCAGAAGGAAATTATCGTCGGAAGGCTTTCTCTAACTCGGCCTGGGAGAGAGAGAGAGAGAGAAGCAGGAGAGGGGGAGCAAGGGAAAAAGAAAAGAGAGGGAGGAAGGAAAGGGAGGAAAAGAGTAGTTCTTCATGAGAGGAGAGACTGGGGGAGAGAGAGAGAGAGAGAAGAAGGAGATGGGCAGCAAGGGAAAAAGGAAAAGAGAAGGAGGAAGGAAAAGAGTAGTGGTTCGTGAGGGGAGAGACGGAAAAGAGAATAGTTGGGAGGGAAAATGAAGATAAGAGAGGAGATAAAAGAGAAATGAGAAAGTGAAGAAAGCAGAGAACAAATGAAAGAAAAAATATAGAGAATGAAAGATAAATATATGAAGAAATAAAAAAAGTGAAATGAAGACGTGAAGAAAGGAGAGGAAATTTGAGGGAGAAAAATAAAGACAAAAGTAGATCAATGAGGAAGTTAAGAAAATGTGAGAAGGTAGTTGAGAAATAATTATGATGAGTTGGATAGTTTATACGGTAGTGGGAAAAAAAAAAAAAAAAAGGAATTGTGCATAAATCACTTCCTTGGCTCCGTCTTTCTGGCCAAGTCCTTCCCTTCAGACTGTAACCCGACCCTTATTTATTTACCCTGCTATATATACATCACATAGCGGCGGTGAGAGAGAGAGAGAGAGAGAGAGGGGGGGGGATAGAGGAATGGGGAACACGAAAACGGAAAGGGGGTAGGAGAGAGGGGGGAACATAGGCAGTGGAGAGGTTCAGAAATGGGAAAGGAGGGAGTTAGTATGAACTGAGGGAGAAAGGAAGGGAGGAAGAGGGGGGAAAGGGAAGAAAGAAGGGGGAGAGGGAAGAAGGAGGGAGAGAAGGGGGAAGGAAAGGAGGGAGGGAGAGAGTGGAGAAGGAAGAAAGTGAGGGTATCAGGCGAAAGAGGGGCAAAGGTTGTTGTGTTGGGAGGGTAAATAGAGGTAGGAAAGAAAGAAGGAAAGGGGATGGGGAAGAGGGGAGTGGAGGAGGAGGATAGAGGAAGGAAGAAGGGTGGAAAGGGGAGAAGGGGGTAGAGGGAAGAAAGGAGGAAGTGGGGAAGGGTGAGGAAGTGAGATAGGGGGGCAGGAGGTGTCACTTAAATACCACAAATAGAAGAGTAGATTTTTTTTCTTTTTTCTTCTTCGTTTTTCTTGTTGGCATTTCCTAGAGCGAGTGTGGTAAAATGTGAGGGTACATGTGGGAGGATGGCTTCTGTTGGTGGGAATTAGGTGACTGAAGGGATTGGGAGTCGTTTTTGTTGTGGCTAAACTGTCTTAACTCTGGGATTAGGCGTCTGACGATAGATAGGTAGGTAGATAGATAGATAGGTAGACAGATAGATAGATAGATAGGTAGACAGAGGGATAGGCAGATTGATAGATTGATAGGTCGGTAGATGCTGTTTCTAGGTAAGTAATTAGAAGGATTAGCTACCCCACCTGTACACACCTTTAAGATTATTACGGTGATACATTCCGTACATATATACAAACATACTCCATGGACAGAGACGGCCACAAGAGAGAGAGCGAGAGAGAGAGAGAGAGAGAAAGAGAATTTGAGGGGGGGATAAAATTTGTTGGTTAATATTATCAGGCTTTTTTCTAATGATATTTAGTGGACATTATTCAGAACGATTTTTTTTTTCTTTTTTACCTTTTCAGTGTATTCACCATTATTATGGATTTTATAAGAAAATATTTCTCTCTCTCTCTCTCTCTCTCTCTCTCTCTCTCTCTCTCTCTCCCCCCCTCCCTCCCTCCCTCCCTCCCTCTCTCCCTCCCTTCCTTCCTTCCTTCCTTCCTTCCTTCCTTCCTTCCTTCCCCTCCCCCCCTCACTCTTCACCGAACCCTTTCTTACAATCGACTTCCAACTTCTTAGCTTTGTTGACTCTCTTTCTCTCTCTCTCTCTCTCTCTCTCTCTCTCTCTCTCTCTCTCTCTCTCTCTCTCTCTCTCTCTCTCTCTCTCGGATGTGTACCCATCCATCTGTCTTATGTATATTTATGTGTGTCCATCAGTATATCACACACACACACACACACACACACACACACACACACACACACACACACACACCGTTACACCGCTCGCTGGTGCAGTGGTAACGTTCCCGCTTGCCAACTGGTGGACGGGAGTTCGCGCCTCGCTCAGGTTGCGAAAAGTTTCACTGACGAAGTGGGTGGTTACTGTCCCCCTAGAGCAAGGGGACGGGTGTGTGCGTGTGTGAAGGTCACAGCCTTGCCCTTAGATCGGACTATATGAGCTCTCAGCTCCCTTCCGGGAGGGTAAAAAGCTGACCATCACGACCATCAAGTGATCCTGACCGACCCGGTGAATTACACACACACACACACACACACACACACACACACACACACTCACACACACACACACACACAGTGTGTGTATGTGTGAGAGAGAGAGAGAGAGAGAGAGAGATTATGTGTATGTATGTACGTATGTTTATGTATGCATGTATGAAAGTTTGTGTACGTTTATCCGCATGTGCACCTTTACCCCTGGATTTGCCCCCCCCCACCTCATTATGTGTTGGAGGAAACGTCTTTGTGGGTTTCGATCTTGTGACATTATTAACAGACGTCTCATTCTCTGGCCCCACCCTCACTAATGCATGGGGGGGGGGGTATTGTTGCAGAGGGAGAGACAGACAGACAGACAGACACAGACAGAGAGAGACTTATGTATGCAGGTATATGTAAGAGTTTTCATGTCTGTGGATGAATGTGTATGTGTGTGTGTGTGTGTGTGTGTTGTTTATGTGCGCACACGTTTTATAATTCCATCTCATTTTTTTCATTTCAGATATATTTTTTTTTGCAGGTGGCGAGTGCAAATTTATGCGATACCACGTGACTGATAAATGACCACTTAGCTAATTTACACGCATACATTTATCTTTTACACCCCCCCAACACCCACACTCCCAGGCCCCCCCCCTTCCTTTACACCCCCCTACACCCACACACTCTCCCTAGCCCCTCCCTTCCCATTTCCCCCCTCCCTTCTCTCATCTCCCTTCGTTCTTTTCTCTTTTTACTCCTCATTCTCATTTTTTACAATTTCTTTCTGTACTCGTCCCCCTCTCTTTCCTCCCCTCTTCCCCTCCCCCTTCTCTTTGGCCTTCCTCCCCCTCTTTTTCTCCACACCTTACATTCCACTTCCTTCCCTCCTTCCCTTTCTTCCTCTCCCCTTACTTCTCCTCTTCCTTCTCCCCGTCCATCCCTCATCCGTGTCTTTTTCCCCTTATCCTCCCTACTTTCCCCATTTCCTATTGTCCTCCCATCTTCCTCCTCCCCCTCTTCCTTCTCTCTCTTTTTCCATCTCTCCCTCTTCAACCCGTACTACCCTTTTCTCCCTCTACTCCTTCGACCTACTTCTCATCCCTTTTCCTCTCCCTCCTTTCTCCTTTCCTCTTCTCTCCTCTCTTCCACGCTCACCAACCTTTTTTTCGTCCTCCTTCCTTCTTCCTCGTCCCCCTCTCCTTTCCTTCCTCCTCTCGCCCCTCTCTCCATTCCTTCCACCTCTCGCCCTTCTCTCCATTTCTTCCTCCCCTCTGTCCTGTCTCCATTCCTCCCTCCTCTCCCCTCCTTCCTCCCCTCCTTTTCCAGAAATTCATAGGTTTAATTACGGGGTGTGTGGCGGCGTCGTAGGTGTTTATTGCCTAGATTTACCTGTGTCGCACCTTTCCCACACCTGCTTTTATTTTAATTATTTTTTATGAACTTATATTTTCGTTCTTTCTGCCTTACTCCATTATCATTTATTTAGACCAGTGTTAATAGTCTTCTTTCTTTATTACTTGCTTTATTTCCCTTTATTGTTTAGATTTACCTGTGTTGTCCCTTTACCACACCTGCTTTTATTTTTATTATTTCTACCCTACCTCGTAGTCCATTATTTAGACCAGGTAATATTCTTGTCTTTATTTTCTGTTATTTTTATTTCTCCCACATTTTATTGCCCTAACTTTTATAAATGATTTTTTGCATTACTATGGACTTTACTTTAGGCTACATTGGTGTTAGATTTTATTATTATTTTAGATCGTTACTTAAGACGATTTTCTAAGACGTTCGTTTTTCATCTCCACAGGTAAGAGAGATTGGTGAGCAGTCCACACACACACACACACACACACACACACACACACACACACACACACACACACACACACACACACACACACACCTCTTCGCCCAGCTCCGTCCAGGCAGAGGTAAGGACTGCGTCGCAATTCGCTAGGTATATGAGTGTTATTTGTCTCCCCTCTTCCTGTTGGTATTGATCTTCACCATGCCCATACCACCCGATATTCAACGCCTCTCTCTCTCTCTCTCTCTCTCTCTCTCTCTCTCTCTCTCTCTCTCTCTCTCTCTCTCTCTAATATCCCTCCACCTCACTCCAATCCCTCTTCCATCCCCTTCTCGAGCTCTCTCCATCTCCCCCACAAGACCTCTCATTCTCGGCGTAATCTCTCCTCCTCCTCCCTCCTCACTTCCTCTTTCTTCTCTCCTTTCTCTCCTCCTTCTCTTCCTTCTCCTTCCTCTCTTCCTCTTTCTCCCTCCTTTCTCTCATCTTCTTTATCTCTCTCGTTCTTTTCTTGTTCTTCCTTCTCCTTTCCTGTTTTCTCTGCTTTTTTGTCTTTTCCTCCTCCTCCTCTCCTCCTCTTCTCGTTATCTTCCTCTTCCTCTTCTTTCCCCCTTTCCTCATCCTCCCCGTTCACTCTTCCTCTTCACCCCAGCAAGATTTCTCATTCTCGGTGTAATCTCTCTCCCTCCTCCTCCTCCTCCTCCTCCTCCTTTTTGTTTTCTTCCTTCCTCCCTCCTCCTTCTTCTCTTCTTATTTACTTTCATCTTCGTATCCCCTCTTCTCTTTGCTTTTCGATCTTTTTTTCTTCCAATCGGCTGTTTCCTTTACCCCTTCTTTCCTTCCGCTTCTTCTCACTTCCATCTCTTCTTCTTTGTTCGCTCCTCCTCCTCCTCCCTCTCCTCGTTATGATCTCCTTTTGGTTCTTTTCTCCGTCTCCTCTCTTCATCATCTTTCTAATATCTCCTCATCCTGTTCTTTCTCCTCTTCTCTGTCTCTTCCCCGTCTTCTGCATCCCTTTGCTCTTCCTCTTCCTCTCTTTTTCTTTCTTATTTCTATCTTGCTCTTTCTTCATCCTTCTTTTCTTCTCTTCTTCCCTTCCTCCTTATCTTCTCTTCTTCCCTTCCTCCTTATCTTCTCTTCTTCCCTTCCTCCTTATCTTCTCTTCTTCCCTTCCTCCTACCCCTCCTCCTCTTCATCATCTCCCCATCTGCCCTTTCTCCTCGTCGTTCATCTTTTTCTTATTTTCCCTCTTATCCTCTTCTCCCCATCTTCTCTTCCTCTCTTTCCCCTCATCTTCTCATCTTCCTTCCTCGTCATCCTCTCCTCCTCCCTTCCTCCTCCTCCTCCCCCTCGTCTTCATCTCCCCATCTTCTCCGCAAGACCTCTCATTCGCAGAGTAATCTCTACCTCTCTCTCTCCGTCCTCCTCCTCCTCCTTTCTTTTTTTCTATTTTCTCCCCTTCCTACTTCTCATACTTTCTCCCATTTATTCTTTTTCTTTTCTTTTCTCTGTCTTATAGTTGACTTACTTGCCTTTTTCTCCTTCCTTCCATCATCATCATCATCATTTTTGCTTTCCTCCTCCTCCTCCTGCTGCTCCTCCTCCTCCTCCTCCTCCTCCTCGAGCCTCTCAAACCCTTCCTCGGCCTAATCCGGGTTGTCAGATGCTCCCATCCTCCTCCTCTTCTTCTCCCACCCCCTCCGTATCATCATCATCATCATCATCACTATTCACCTGCATGTCTTCAGTAGTATCATCTTCATATTCCTGCTTCTCCCTGTGTTCCCCATCATTCTATCCCTTTTTATTCTTCCTCTATTCTCATGTCGTCCTCTTCTCTGCCTTTTTACACCCGTGCTTGCAAAGAGAGTCCGGATGTTTTGGTCGATGACTGCTGGTTTGTGTATTTTTTTTTTTTTTTTTTTTTTTTTTTTTTTAATGTGTCCGACTCTGGGCAAAGGCATCAGGGCCTATATCTTGGGGGCAGTAGCCTATCCCAAGGCCCAGTAGTCCTCCTACACCTCCACATGTCACCACTTCGGCGCAAACACCCACCGTCCATACTGAATACATGCTAGGGCTGTCTCATGCAGGACTGGTGTATTGGTATTAGCGGGGGTATTTTTACGGTTAGGGTGGTTTTGTGTGTGTGTGTGTGTGTGTGTGTGTGTGTGTGTGTGTGTTTTAGTGATGTATTTTTCTTCCCTTACCACGTATGATAGATAGGTAGAGGGATAGCCAAGAGATCAGGGGTCAAGGTCGCAGAGCTAGGTCATAGATTAACCTAGCAAGATCAGCTTCATTGTTATTATTATTATTATTATTATTATTATTATTATTATTATTTTCAGATGTAGACCAAACTCGGTGGAAAGGTTGAGGGTAAGGAAATAATGGAGGGGTTCGATTTTGTGCACAGAGATCAGAGTCACAGGGAAAGATCAAAGTTCAGCCCTTGTGTCTGTGTGAACCAAATAATGAAAACAGTGAGAGGTGCAGCCTGTGTGTTTTCCTTGTTCACTGTTTCTGTCCTCTTCTTTTATTCCATCTCCCTGCCTGTCTTTCGTCCCTTCTTCCTCTCATTTCTTTTTCCTTTTTCTCTCAGCCTTCCCATCCATTTCCATCACTCCTTCTCATCACTTCACCTTCCATCCCTTCCCATTCGTTCATCTTTCTCTCTTTCATCATTCTTCTCTTTTCTTCTCCCATTTTCCTTTTGCCTCCCCTTCTATTTCCATTATTCCTATCCTTCCTTCCACCATCCTTCCCTTTCCTCTCTTTCATCTTTCTTCCTTTCGTGTCTTCTTCCATTTTCTCTCAGCTTTCCCATTCATTTCAGTTACTTCTTTCATCTCACCATCCATCTCTTCTCTCTCTTTCATCTTTCTTCCTCTCTTCTCTTTTCCAATTTTCTTTCAGCCATCCCTTCCATTTCCATCGCTCCTTTCCTTCCTCTTCTTGTTTTTTCTTTTCCAATTTTCTTTCAGCCATCCCTTCCATTTCCATCACACCTCTCCCTCCTCTGCCTCTTCCTCCCTCTTCCTCTCCAAACGCTCATCATGAAGGCAAATAAGTCCCCCCATGTAATTTAATTCTCGAGGAAAACGGGACCCTATCAAATTTCTTAGTCCCCCCTCAAGACATAAATTCCTCTTCCATACACAATAAGAGATGAAGAACACCTCTCTTGGGGGAAATATCTTCTTCTGAGGCGGATCATCGTCTTGAGAGAGAGAGAGAGAGAGAGAGAGAGAGAGGGGAGGGGGATGGAAGAGCTGGTACAAAAAATGGTTAAGGTGGGAAATGTGTTGGGGGGAGAGAGAGTTAAAAGGAAAGTGGACACAAGAAGGTGTGTGTGTGTGTGTGTGTAAGGGGAGTGCAGTATTCTAGTAAGACTAGGAGTGGCGGCCCTAGTAATCCCTCACATTAGAGAGAGAGAGAGTTATGTCGTTTGCTTATGTTGGCATGTATTTGAGTGTGTGTGTGTGTGTGTGTGTGTGTGTGTGTGTGTGTGTGAGTGTGTGTGTGTGTGTGTGTGTGTGTGTGTGTGTGTGTGTGTGTGAGTGAGTGTGTGTGTGTACTCAAGTTTGAAGACGTCAAATTATTCAGTATCTTACAAGAGAGTATAAGTAGGAATGGCAAGTGTGTTTAGGGCAGTTTAAGGATATATTGTAGGGAAAAAGGGATGAGTATAAGGAAGTATAAGACCGTGGAGAAGGGAATAGGAAGGTGTGTATTAGGGAGAGTGCTAGATATATGTGTATAGTAGAGTATAAGCCAGTATAAGGGCCAGTGCCAGGTGTGTATATGAGAGAGTGTAAGGAGGACCAGGTGTGTATATAAGGGAGTATAGGGGGAGCAGGAGGTGTAGTAGTTGTGGAGGGTGTGTATTAGGCAGAGTGTAAGCTAGTGTAAGGGCCAGTGCCAGGTGTGTATAGAAGGGAGTATAAGGGGGTCCAGGTGTGTGTATATAAGGGAGCATAAGGGGGAGCAGCAGGTGTGGTAGTGGTAGTGGTGGTGGCAGTAATCCAACACATCAGTAGTTGGGCTTGGGTTGGCTTAGTAGATTAATCACAGGCTTCCACGGTCACCGCCACCACCGCCCTCTGTAATTAGGAACACGGGGTGGGGGAGTAGGGGAGAGTTGGGGATATGAAGGGCAGGGGAATGAGGGGTGAGTTGGGGAATTGGGGGAGGGTTGAGATTTGGGAATTAAGTTGGGGAGTGAGGAGAGTTGGGGATATGGAGAGTTGGGGAATGAGGAGAGTTGAAGATATGAAAGTTTGGGATTAGGGTTGGGGAAGTAGGGGAGAGTTGGGGATATTATGAGTTGGGGAATGAGGAGGGTTGGGGATGTGGAGGGTTGGGGATTCAGCTCCTTAACATCCTTTTGTACGTTATCTATGCAGAGTATGACGATATTAGAATGATTTATTTAATGCGGAACAGGACAGTAACGCGTAATGGGCAAAATAAATCGCTTAGGAGAAGGTGTTAGGGAGCTTCTTTTACCGACGAGAACACGAACCCTGGACATCAAAAAAAAAAAAAAAAAAAAAAAAAAAAAAAAAAACGGTGAATACTTTCGCCTGCTTTCCGTAGCATCTGTTAGCTTGTGGAAGAGGGATTTAGTCTGGATTAAGGGGGGGGGAGGCAGGGAAGCTTAGGCCTACGTGATCTTAGTCATATTCTCTCTCCCTGTCTGTCTGTTTGTCTGTCTATCTGTATCTGTCTACTATCTCTCTGTCTGTCTGTATCTCTATTAAGCAGTTCATTCATCTACGGATATGTCAGTCTTTCTTGCCATCTGTTTGCATCAAATTCTCTGCCACACGTTTGATGTCTCCCCATCCATCTATCTATCTGCCTATTTGTCTATCCTTCTGTATATCCATCAGTCCCATCCATCCATCCATCTATCTATCCATCTGCCTATCTATTTACCTATCTATCAGTTTATCTCTCTCTGTCTTTCTGCTCTACCCTCCACACCACCACCATATGGGAGAGCTGAGGAGTGCCTTAGGGTTACATGCACCACAGGCTGGGTGACTGTGTGTGTGTGTGTGTGTGTGTGTGTGTGTGTGTGTGTGTGTGTGTGTGTGTGTGTGAGAGAGAGAGAGAGAGAAAGAGAGAGAGACGTGAAGTGTGTGTATGTGTGTGTGAATGAGAGAGGGAGAGAGAGACGTGAAGTGTGTGTGTGTGTGTGTGTGTGTGTGTGTGTGTGTGTGTGTGTGTGTGTGTGTGTGTAGGCTGTAAAAGATATAAAATAACAAAAACAAAGCTGAATAAAAAAATAAAACGATGAAATAAAAGTGTAGGAACGGCAAGGGGTAGAGAACAAAGAATATTATGACAGTCCAATTATTTGCTCCTAATTTTTTGTGTGGAAGTTTGAGAGAGAGAGAGAGAGAGAGAGAGAGAGTAGGAAACTAGGAGAAGCAATAGATAGTGGTGATATATCTTAGGCAGGAGATAGTAGGACTCGCTATTACAAGGGTCGGGACTAATAGCAGGAGACGCTAGGGTGGGGGGAGGAAGGAGAGAAAGAGAGGAGTGGGGGTCTGGGAGAGGAAGGAAGGAGGGGAACGAAGGGGAAGGTAGTAGGAGGGAAGGAAATGGGATGGGGTTAGGAGGCGGAAGACGACTGGGACAGGAGGGGGAAGAATGAATGGGACCAAGAAGGGGCAGGAGGAGAAAGGGAAGGGGATGAGACAGGAAGGAGAAGGGAAAGGGAGGGGAGGGGGCAGGAGGGACGGGAGCGAAAAGTGAAGGAGCAGGAGAGGGAAGGAGTAAGGAGAAAAAGAGGGGGTTGATGAAGAAGGAACAGGAAGTGGAGGGAAAGGGGAAAGTGTAGGAGGGAGAAGGAGGAAAGGGAGAAGGGAGCAGGTTGTGGTAGGAGGGAAAACATGAGGAACAGGGAGGAAGCAGAGAGCACGGAGGGAGGGGGTGCAGGAGGGGGAAGGAGCAGGGGGTAGGGGTGGTATGGAGAAATGAGAGGGGGGGGAGGGGCAGAGCTTAGACCGACTTCCATTAATAGTTGAAATTAATAGGACAAATTAGAGAAGGAATGCGAGGAGGAGGAGGAGGAAGGAAGGAAGAGGAGGAGGAGAAGAAGGTAAGTGAGAGGAGGAGGAGGAAGAAAGGAAGAGAGGGCTCATGGGAGGAGAGGAGGTGAAGAGGGGAATGGAGAGGAAAGAGGTAGAGAAGAGTGGAAATGAAGTGGAGGAGAGAGAGAGAGAGGAGAGTGTCAAAGAGGCATAACCTACAAGGGAAGAAGAAGGTGAAAGAACGTAAGTAAGAATAAGGGGAAGAAGAAGAAGCTTGAGGGACGGGAGGAAAAATGGGGGGAAGGAGGAGGTGGGGGGACGGGAGGGAGAATAAGGGGAAGGAGAGGAAGGAGGAGAGACATGAGTAAGAAAAGGGGGAAGGAGGAAATGGAGCAGGGACGCAGCTGAGAATAAAATCGTCTGTTATAGCAAGAATAAAATACAATATCCATATGTATTTAATATTAAGAGTTTTGACTGCCACTGTGAACACTATCTTACCTACAGTGTGAGTCAAGAATACGTCTCTCCCACTCACATCTTAACAGCGTGGGTCAATTTATACCTCCCCACCTACACTGCGTCTTCATCACCTCCCCCAGTACTCCCCATTATCTTCGCCCCATCCCTCGCTACCTCCCCATTACTTAATATAGGTGAAGTTAGAAACCCCATTTGTCTTAAGTAAATGTGATATACCTTCAGGTTCTTAAGATTAACTCCTTTAAGACGTGGGGAGGTGTTAAATAGTTTTCATGTTACCCTACTTATACAAACTCTGTCATCACTACTGTACTTAATAATTCTCACGTCTTGCCTATACTTATCGTCACCCCTCTCACCACTACCACACCCCTCCTCATCACCCCAGCCCCCTCTACACACACACACACACACACACACACACACACACACACACACACACACACACACACACACACATTCCCCCAGCCAAACAACCTCTTCAACCACCCTTACTATCAGAAAGAGGCGGTAAGAGAGAGAGAGAGACAGACAGACAGAGACAGAGAGAGAATGCATGAGTGTCATTGCGCCCGTCTGTCTGCGTCTGTCGATTTCTTTGTGTGTCTGGGTAAGAGAGAGAGAGAGAGAGAGAGCACAACCCTCCTCCCCATCCCTTCCCGATTCCAACCCTCTCAATCCAAACCCCACTGCCCTCCAACCCTTCCTGCCAACCCCTCCACCTCATCCACCCCCATCTTTTCTCACCAAACCCCCTACTATTCTCCACCCATATCTCCTACCTATCCTACCACCCCTCTTCCCTTCTCCAACCAACCCCTCCCTCCCACCAGTGTACCTACCAACCCCACATATCCATTACCAACCCTTCCCAGCCTCACTACCAACATCACTCCAACATCCCGATCTACCAACATCACACAAAGCAACCAACCAACATCGCTTCAACATCCATACCAACCCCTGCCCTCCGATTGTAACCCACTCCAACCAACCCATCCACTTCGAACTTTCCAACCAACCCCATACCCATTTCTGCCCCTTTCCACCCAACCCCCTATCCATATCTAACCCTCTCCAAGCAGCCCTCACCCCCACTTCTACCCCCCCTTTCCCACCCTACCACCCCAGCCCCCACCCGTCTAAAAATGCCTCCGATTATCAAACCCCCTTCTTCAGTTTTTACCAACGAGGGGTACCAATTAGCCTGACATTTATAACTCCATTTCACCCCGTCAGTATTTACAACGGAGGCCATCGCCAAATTTCTCTCTCTCTCTCTCTCTCTCTCTCTCTCTCTCTCTCTCTCTCTCTCTCTCTCACCCAGTGATTATTTATACGATGCCGAGGTAATGAGGGAGGGTGAATAAACGAGGAAGAGGGGAAATGAATAAAGATGGGAGTAGTGAAAGACAGAAGAGAATAATCAAGGAAATGGACAGAAAATTTAATAAAGGAAATAGGGAGGGAGTGAAACTGAATAAAATGAGGAACAGAGAAAAAAGAGTAACATAAGAAAGGAAAGGAGATGAAAAAGTGACATGAAAACGTAGTGGTAGTAGTAGTGGTAGCAATAATAGTAGTAGTAGTAGTTGTTGTTGTTTTTGTTGTTGCATTCCTGAGTCTATTTGAACGTGAACCCAGTAGACTGCAGGCTGAAGTTTCCCTTTTCCAGCAGTCCAACATCCCTCTTTCTCGGTATAGGGAGGGAGTTGAGGGGACGTGTGTATAACTAGGCATTAGAGCCGACCGGATATATCAGTGCCACCGCGCGAAGGAGTCTCTCACTATCTCCACATCATCATAGCGAGTTGATAAGATAATAGATAAAGAAGTAGATGATCTTAAGACATCTTCCCTGTAAGAGAAAGAAAATGAAGACAAAGAAAAGAAGAAAAAGATGGGTAATCGAGGAGGGGAGAAAGGATGGTGACAGGAGGAAGGAAGAGGGAGGGAGGAGGGGATGGAGGTAGGAAAATTTATGGAGAAAGAGAGAGAGGGGAAAATAAATGAAGCCAGCTGAGGAGATAAATAGGCCTAAGTGGATGGATAGGCAAAGATAGATAGATAGATATAGGTAGAGGGAGTGAAACAAGTGGAATTAGTTGAGTGAAAATGGAGAGAGAGGGAGAGAGAGAAATACTCGGTCACAAAACACCAACTGCACAAGCCGACAAAGCGTTCGACACCGATTAAGAAGAAAGCTGACCAATTTTTCAAACGTTTGTAAACACTAAAAATACAAAAAATAAGAAAAAAAATGACAGGGGTGTTGGAAAAATAAAATAAAATAAAAGAGCGATGCAAAAATGTACGTAGCTGTGATTTTTTTTTTTTAGTTGCCCTTTGAAACGAAAAATGGAAAATGTAATACTGGGAAAAAATAGAGCCATGAATGGAATGTAAGGTGGGAAAAGGTGTGAATGTTAGAGAGAGAGAGAGAGAGAGAGAGAGAGAGAGAGAGAGAGAGAGATGAATGCAAAGAGAGGAAAGGAGTGAATGTTAGAGAGAGAGAGTGAGAGAGGAATGCAAAGAGAGGAAAGGAGTGAATGTTAGAGAGAGAGAGAGAGAGAGAGATAGAGAGGAAAGGAGTGAATGTTAGAGAGAGAGAGAGAGAGAGAGAGAGAGAGAGAGAGGATAAACAGCGAGTGCAGATAACGAGAAAAGAGAGAGAGAGGGAGAAGAACAAAAGAGCGAGAGGGGAGAGGGGAGAAAACAAAGGAATGGTGAGGAACGAGAGAGAGAGAGAGAGAGAGAGAGAGAGAGAGAGAGAGTTCGATCCGGAATTGAAGAAGGAAAAGGAAACAAGGAAAGAGGAATCCCAGAAGTAGGAAAACACTCACTTTCATTCACCTTCCTATAATCGTCACTTTCCTTAGTCCCTCTTCATTTCCCTTCTCTTTTACCTCATTTTCCTTATTTTCCTTCTTTTATTCGCTTTCAAAACTCATTATGTCTTTCCTGTATTTCTCACTTCTTGTCTGTACTGCCCCCTTCCATACCCCTACCTATCATACCACCCCATCCTCTCCCCTTTCCCCTCCCCTTTTCTCCTCACCCCCACTTCAGTCTCCCCTCGCCCTCCCTTCCCTCTCCCTCCCTCCCTTCCCCCGTCTATCAGCACACCCCACTCCAATCTCCCTCCCCCTCCTTCACCTCCCTTCTCTCACCTCTCCCTCGCTCCCCTGATAGATGAATTGGCAGACAGATACGGTTTATAAATAGATTGGTAGATAATTGGGAGGGTGGATGGCTAGATAGATAAATAGATAGATGGATGGATAGACTACACCCTACCCCCTCTATCTCCCCCCTCTTCACCTATCCACCCATCTCCCCTTTCCCACCCCTTCCCCATGCCCTCTCCACCCCTCCCTCTCCCCACATATCTCCCCATCTCCACCCCTTCCCCATTTTCGTTTTTAGCCCCGTCTTCTAATTTTAGCGGGGACTCAATTACTTGACCAATAAATAAAAGCAGGAAAAAGAGGCACTCGGGTAGGAAAGAATAGGGTTGTTTTTTCCTCGTCTGTCTTGGCGGTAATGGAGTGCATTGACAGTTTCTTCATTTTCTTTCTTTTCTTGTTTTTAATTTTTTTTCTTGTGTTTTTCTCAGACGTTTTTCATGTGATTTAGTTTATATATTTCATTTCTTTTCTGTGTCTGGTGTTTAAGGTGGAAATGATTTTTTTTTTTCAACTTTTTTTTTTCTG
>NC_137041.1:3178903-3191403 GCF_032717465.1 Coenobita brevimanus | reverse complement strand
AGACGATTTTTCAGCTAAAGGGAGGCGTCTGGTAGTGAAGGGGGATTAGCGAATAAATCCTCCTTTAATCCATCAGTACACGGGTTTATTGAGGATTTATTTTTATTTATTTATTTTTATTTTATCTTTTCCTTGGTACTGAGGATTCTTTTAATTTATTCTGGAATTCTGTGGAAAATTTCTCTCTCTCTCTCTCTCTCTCTCTCTCTCTCTCTCTCTCTCTCCACCGTTTATTCATTTTCCATCTATTCCAAATGATTGTCTATTTGTTTTCTCATTCTGATAGACCGTAACAATAAAATAAATATATCAGTAGGAAGGTAAAAGAAGAAACAACAACAACAACAACAACAACAACAGCAGCAACAAATTTCCTACAGGACCTAATTAAAAAGAGATAATTAAGTTGTAAGATTTGTTGAGAGAGAGAGAGAGAGAGAGAGACTTGATTGGGTAGATTGTCAGGTAGACATGAAAAGGAATGGTTTCGTTATTGGACAGAGAGAGAGAGAGAGAGAGAGAGAGTTTCTGTATTATCCCTCTCGACCACAACAGATATCGAGAGCCGCTATTGTTCCCTCCTCCTCCTCCTCCTCCTCCTCCTCCTCCTCTCCTCCTCCTCCTCCTTCGTTTTGTCTCTCCTTCTCTTCCTTGTCTTTGGTCAACCCTATTTCTTCCTTTTCCTTCTCCTTCCTTTCCTCCTCTTTTCTTCCTTTATCTCTTCTCTAACTCCTCCTTTCCTCCATTTTCTTCCCTCTGGCCCTCCTATTTTCCTCCTCCTCCACCACCCTCCTCTCCTCCCTTTTCTCCAATATTGCCTTTCCCTCCCCTCCCTGCCTCCTTCCACTAATAATAACTCTCTCTCTCTCTCTCTCTCTCTCTCTCTCTCTCTCTCTCTCTCTCTCTCTCTCTCTCTCTCTCTCTCTCTCTCTCTCTCTCTCTCTCTCTCGACCAATAATACGTCCCTTCATCCTCAGATATAATTTTCTTGCCTTCTCTCCTTCCCTCTCTTTCCCTCCATTTCTATCTCTCCAATCTCTCTCCATCTCCATTCTTTCTCCATTCTATCCATCTCGTTCTCTCTCCATTCTCTCCTTCATTTCTCTTTCTCCCATCATCTTTCCTCATTCTCTCTCCACTCTATCCATCCCCGTCTGTCTCCATTCTCTCCTTTTCTCACCCTCTCTCCATCACTCCTCATTCTCTCTCTCTCTGTTCAGTCCATCTTGTTCTCTCTCTCTCTCTTCTCATCTTTTCCTGTTCTCTCTGCATTCTCTCTTTCTTTTCTCATTTCCTCTCCAATACTTATTCTCTCTGCATTCTCTCCATCCTTTCTCATTCTCTCTCGCATCTATCCATCTCTTCTCATTTTCTCTCCATGCTCTCCATTTCTTCTCATTCTCTCTCCATCTCTTCTCATTCTCTCTCCATCACTTCTCATTCTCCCTCCATCACTTCTCATTCTCCCTCCATCCCCTCTCATTTTTTCTCCTTCCTTCATTTATTCCCTAATCATTATTTTCCTCTTTACGATTTGTGACTTTCTCCTCTAATATACTTTGTCTTCTGATCTTCTTGTCTTCCTCAAATTGCCATATTGCTCTCTCCTCCTCCTCCTCGCTTCCTGATTTATTGCATGTAATTTCCTCTCTCTTGTTATTCCTGTTTCCCCTATTTTCTCTTTTTTCTTTATTTTTGTAGTTCCTCCTCCTCCTCCTCCTCCTCCTCCTCCTCCTCCTGCAGAGAATACCAATTAGACAACTTTTCCTTCAATCAATCTGCCGTCTCTAATTTGCCTGAATATCTCGGTCCACCAATCCTTCCTCCTCCTCCTCTTCTTCCTCTTCCTTCTCCTCTTCCCCTTCCCCTTCCTCTTCCTTATCATCATCATTCCCACTCAACGCCTCTCTCTTCCTCTTTTCTCTCCCTCCTCCTCCTTCCTCTTCCTCCCCCTCCTCCCTCTTCCTCTTCCTCTTTCTTTCCTTTACCCTTCTTTCTCTATGATATCATGATTATTGCTTTCGTTAAATATATTTCCATGTGAAAGGCAAACTGATTTAATGTTATTTATATATTGCTGCATACCTTCCTCTCTCTCTCTCTCTCTCTCTCTCTCTCTCTCTCTCTCGACCTTGCAACATCATCTTATTGCTTTCCCGGAATCCCTTGTTTTCCCTTCCAATCTTGCGTTGATTTCGCCCCATCTCATCTCATTTTCCTTTCCCTCATTTCCTCCTCGTATTCCTTCATTTCCTTTTCCTTTCTTCGACATTTTCCCGTTCCTCATGTCCTTCCCCTGTTCAGTCCTTTCCTTTCTTCGACATTTTCTTTCCTCCTCTCTTCTCATTTCCTTCTTTCATGATCATGTCTTTTGCCTTCTGCATTTCCTTCCTTAGATCCTCCTCTCTTCCACATCATCATCTTTCTCTTTTGTCTTTCCTTCCTTCTTTCTTCCATCCTTTCGACCTTGCCTTCCTTCCAATGTGTCTCTTCATCTATCTTTTATCTTTCTCCCTCTTTCTTCCCTCCTTTCTTCCAAGTCCTATGTCTTCCTTCTGTTTTTATGGCTTTCTAATCTTCCTCCTCGTCTGTCTCTCCTTTCTTTATCTTTCCTCTCTCCATCTCTCCAACTTTTCTCCATTTTATCCCTCTTTCTTCTTCCTTTATTAGTCTGTTCGTCTTCCTCAGCTGATTTCTTTTATTTCTCTATCTAAACTTTTCCTGTTTGTCTCCGTAAACACACACACACACACACACACACACACAATCCTCTCTCTCTCTCTCTCTCTCTCTCTCTCTCTCTCTCTCTCTCAGTAAGCTGCTGTTGAAATATGCGAATAATAATCTTCTTAAAGAATTCGGGGTCCGCCTCTTGTGTTACGAGGCTTGGAGGGAGAGAGAGAGAGTGGCGGGGGGGGGGGATTGAAGGGGTGCAGGAGAATGTGAAAGTGAGAGAGAGAGAGAGAGAGAGATCACTAAGATGTGTCAGAAGTCCACAGTTTTAGCAAACACTGGCCAGGATAGGTCATAGGTCACCATGATAGGTCATCGGGATAGGTCATAGGTCATCAAGATAGGTCATAGGTCACCAGAATAGGTCAGAGGTCACCAGGATAGGTCATAGGTCGGCAGGATAGGTCGTCACCAGAATAGGCCAGAGGTCGCCAGGATCATAGGTCGCCAGGATAGGTCAGAGGTCAACAGGATAAGTCAAAGGTCGCCAGGATAGGTCAACTGGTCAGGCTATATCAAAGCTCCCTGGTGAAGCTCTCCTCCCTCTGAAGGTGACAGGGAGCTTAGGTGAGCCTCATGCCGGCCGCTCCTCAGGTGTGCTCAGGTGTACTCAGGTTTGTGGGGCGTCTTTGATCACACACACGCCCGCCAAAGTCACCCCTGCCCTGCCTCACCACCCTGCCTGCCTCCCTATCTCCTGCCTCACCTCCCTGCCTGCTTCTCTGCCTCACCCTGCCTGCCACCTTATCTAATCTCGCTCGCCAATCACCCTACCTACCTACCTCCCTGCCTTCCCACGCCTGCATATTCTCCTTGCCTTGTCTCTGTCTCCTGCCTCGCCTTCCTGCTTATCCGCCTACTCACGGTAACATCCTCTTTGACCTCTCCCTGCTTCTGCCTTTCCCTGCTTGCTGCATTCCTATCCTCGTCTCCCTGCTTCATTTCAACTCATTTGCCTTTTCCTCCATATATTTGCCTTCTTACTGCTTACTTTCCTACTTATCCTCTCCAACCTCTAATTGTTCCTCTGCCTCTTTTTATTGCCTTCCTGCCTGCTTTTCCTGCCTATCCCTACCTACCCCTGCCTACTCTTAGAAGCGTCGGCAGTACTGGTCCTGGGCGCTCCAAAGGTGTGTTGAGTTGCCTTTGATCTCACACCCGTTCGGTAGAGTCACCCCTGCCTCACCCTGCTGCTATCCCTGCCTACTCTCCCTGCCTCTGTGCCTCTCCTCCCTGCCACTCTGCCTTACCCCCCAGCCTGCTCACGCCCGAAAGTCACCCTTGTCTCACCTTGCCTGCCTGTGCCTAACTTCCCTGCTTCCCCACACCCGGCAAAGTCACCCCTGCCTCACCCGCCCTACCTCCCTGTCTATCCTCACTCAATCTATCTCCCCTTTCTACCTTGCCCTCGCCACCCTGTCTATATTTCTACTCTTGGTTCCTTCTTCCTACTTATTGTTATCCTCCTTCACGTCTCTTTTGTCTACCACCTTGACCCCTTACTCCCTTTGGTTCCCTGTGTGTGTGTGTGTGTGTGTGTGTGTGTGTGTGTGTGTGTGTGTGTGTGTGTGTGTGTGTGTCCCTTTGATCACACGCCCAGCAATGTCACCACCTTGCCTTCCTGTCCACCTGCCTTTCATACTCTCTCTCTCTCTCTCTCTCTCTCTCTCTCTCCTTTCTTCCAGCCACTCCTACCTACCTCCCTACCTACCCTTTAGATTCTTACCCTCCTTTCAGACGTCTCTTCCCTACCTAATCCCTTTTTCCCACCTTCCTGTCTGCCATTTCTCTGCCTTTCTCTGCTTACTCATGGTGTCTTACTCTGCCTTTCCTGCTTACTCGCCTGCCTTCCTCTTGAACACCCTGCCTGCTGTTTACCTGCTGCTGTACCTTTCATTTACTCACCTTCCTCCTTTCCTTTACTGTTTTCTTGCCTTCCATTTGCGTACCTCTCCCTCTGCCTTCATTCCTGCCTTACCTCTTACCTTTCTGTCTTTTCATGCCTTCCCCCTTACCTTCCTACCTTTGATGCACCTGCTTCACTACCTCCCATTTGCCTGCCCCTACCATCCCTGCTGCCTACCCTTTTGCCATTCCCCTACCTTTCCCCTTACCTCCCTGCGCCCCCCCCACCCCCCCCCCCGCTGCCTACTTTTCTGCCTTCCTGCTTTTCATGCCTTCCTCCTCAACTTTCTACCTTTGATTCATCCACATCGCTGCCTGCCATTTGCCTGCCTACCCTCCCCGCCTCACCCCGCTGCCTGCCCTGTTGCTGACGGGTTTGGGGGACTTCAGTGGACCTGTCAGTGGCACCAGACAGGAACAGCCATGCATGGTGCCAGGCAGAGGAAGGGGGCTGTCAGGCAGAGGAAGGGGTGGGGAAAGTTAGAAGTCCGGACAGTCGGAAATAGTGCCACATTGACGATCAGAGAAATTAATGTCAGGCAGGGTTAGTTTTTAGAGCCATAGAGTTTTTAGAGTAGGTAGTGTAGGAGTTATTGAAAGCTGGCTCTGCAGGGTGTCAGATGGGGAGGGGGGTTAGAGAGCAGGGTGCCAGATGGGGAGGGGTTAGAGAGCAGGGTGCCAGATAGGGAGAGGGGTTAGAGAGCAGGGTGCCAGATGGGGAGGGGGGTTAGAGAGCAGGGTGCCAGGTAGGGAGAGGGGTTAGAGAGCAGGGTGCCAGATGGGGAGGGGGGTTAGAGAGCAGGGTGCCAGATGGGGGGGGGTTAGAGAGCAGGGTGTCAGATGGGGAGGGGGGTTAGAGAGCAGGGTGCCAGATGGGGGGGGGTTAGAGAGCAGGGTGTCAGATGGGGAGGGGGGTTAGAGAGCAGGGTGCCTGATGGGGAGGGGGGTTAGAGAGCAGGAGACTCTGAAATTGGGTCAGCACAGTCGATCAGAGAGCTATTTAGTGTGTTTAGCAAGGCAGTTGAACAGTCAGCCTTTCAGAAATTCGACCAGACAGGGACAGCCAATCAGAGAGCCAGTCAGTGTGTTTGGCAGGTCATTCAGACGGCCACTCAGAAATTCAGCCACACAGAGAGCCAGACAGGGACAGCTAATCAAAAGAGCCATTCAGTGTGTTTGGTAGATCATTCAGACAGCCACTCAGAAATTCAACCACACAGAGAATCAAACAGGAACAGGCAATCAGGGAGCTATTCAGTGTGAGTAACAGGGGATTGGAAAGCCAGCCACTCAGAAAGTTGACCAAACAATCAGAGAATCAAACAGGGACAGCCTTATTGCACTGACTGACTGACTATAAGATCTAACGACCATACATTGATCCCTTCAGTGTAATGGTACCTAAGAAAATCGTGTGAGAAGGTGAGTATAGGTCGTTTTACTAGAGTCCCCCCACCCCTCAGATTAGAGAAAGAGAGAGAGAGAGAGTCCGGGTCAGTCAGTAAATGGGTAAGGCTGCCAAAGAGATAAGCTGACAGAGAGAGAGAGAGAAAGAGAGAGAGAGAGTCACCGAGTAAGATTGCCAGGAAGATAACTTGGCAGAGGACCACACCTGCAGCTCCCCTAAGGTATTGACGCGAAGGGCATTGAACCAGCCGAGTTGAATGCCCAATGCCCTCTTTCATTTATTTTTATTACCCACACCCCCGCCACTGCTGCTGTCACCTTCCCTACACGTCACCCGTCACTACACGTCACCCCCACTACTCTTCACACCCACTACACTTCACTCCGACTACACTGCACCCCACACCGTTCCTGTTAATACCGTCACCCACCCAACTGCGTCCACTCCTACCACCACCTAAACCCGTATACCTTCACTACCCCTTCTCCATCTCTGTCAGCATCACCACTGCCACCACTCCCCGACCACCACCACTGCCACCACTTGTTTTACCACCAATACTTTACCTCTCCTACCCCTATCACCCTTACTCATTCTCCCTCCGTTTTTCTCCACCGCTATCACCACCCCCCTCCTCCACCTCCACAACCCCTTCACCACACCTCACCAACACCTACCACCACTTTCACCACCACACCTACCTCCACCCCCTGCTTTCACCACCCCTACCACCCTTACCACTGACCCCACCACTACTACTCTTAGCACCATCACCCCCACTATCATCACCCCATCTCCATCTCCCTCTACCCTCCAGACTGCCCCTCCTCTTAACCCCTCATCCTTCATAATCCTCACTACTACTACTACCTCCCCCTCCCCTGATACCTACCACCACCACCACTACCACTCTAGCACCACTTTCTCTATCACGACCCTCAATAACACTGAATAGTCCCCTTTTCATGACCTCCTATCTTCGTTCATGTCTTTCCCCTACTCCCCCCTTCCCCCTCTCCCTCCCTCTCCCCCTCTCCCTCCCCTCCCTTTCCCTCTCCCTCTCCTCTCCCCCCTCCTCCCCTAGCCTTGTTTTTGTCTGAGGCTCACAAAGTAAAAATCATACCTTCCTCCCTCTCCCTTTCACCTCTCCCTCCCTCCTCTCCCTCTCCCCTCCTTCCCCCTCTCCCTGCCTCTAATATCCTTTATGTGGGTACTTTACATATATATATCCCTCCCCCCTCCTCATTTCTCTCTCTCTCTCTCTCTCTCTCTCTCTCTCTCTCTCTCTCTCTCAATTGCTACCTTTTGTATGTGAGATAGCTTCACTCACCGACATCTCACGACCCATTTTCTTAGATTTATATCACACACACACACACACACACACACACACACACACACACACACACACACACACACACACACACACACACACACACACACACACACACACACACACGCCTATTCTGTATTTTTTGACTCACTTCCTTTCATTCATTTCCACAGTCCTTTCCTAATATTTTTTTTTATTTAGAGAGAAATTCATCGTTCAGTTCATCCACATGGTTCTCTCTTTTTTTATTTTTGCCCAGGATTTTTATTTATTACTGGTATCGCCTTTTTTATTTTTATTTTTTGTCATTTTGTTACCAGGATTTTAACTCTTTTTTCGCATGTATTTTTAATTTGTGTTTTTCATTTTATTCTTAGAGTGTAATTCAGACTCTTCGCATTCCCTCTCACATTGTGTTATTAGATAGGCTTTCATTTTTTTTTTCTTACTTTATTTTACTCTTTCTTTCTTTGGGTAATTTTAACTTTGGCATCAGCGGAATTCATTTTTGATATTCCTCTTGCCGTTCCGTATCTCTCTCTCTCTCTCTCTCTCTCCCTCTCTCTTTATCATTCCTCTCTCACTCACCCTGTCTCCTCTGATCTCTCTAAATTTACCTCCTTGCCCCGCCACCTGTCAGTCTCTCTCTCTCTCTCTCTCTCTCTCTCTCTCTCTCTCTCTCTCTCTCTCTCTCTCTCTCTCTCTCTCTCTCAGTCTTTTCTTTTACACCGATTTTCCACGTAAATCATCCTAAACCTTTCTCTTCCCCCTCTCTCTTCCTTCTCCCTCTCCCTCTTTCCTCCTCCAGTCTCTCCTCCTCTCTCTTCCCACTCCCTCCTCTCTCCTTCCCCACTCCTCTCTTTCTCATTCCTCTCTCACTCACCCCGTCTCTCTAATCCATCTTGAATTTACTTCCTTGCTCGCCCACCTCTCTCTCTCTCTCTCTCTCTCTCTCTCTCTCTCTCTCTCTCTCTCTCTCTCTCTCTCTCTCGTTTCATCATTTCTTTTTTCATCGCCAGTCTGTCTTTATTTTCCTTTCACATTTTCTCTCTCCTTCTCTTCCATTCTCTTTTCTCTTCCCTCTCTCCGTCACTCTTCCTCTCTCTCCTCTTTCTCATTCGCCTCAGTATTCACCTCCGTCTGTACAACTTCATCCCTCTTGCTCTCTCTCCCTCTCCACCCTGCCTTTTCCCCTCCCACTCTCTTCCTCTCTCTCATTCCTCTCTCACTCACCCGCTGTCTCCCTCTATCTTCCTCTCTCATTCCTCTCTCACTCACCCTCTCTCTCCTCTCTCATCTCTCTCTCATTCCTCTCACTCACCCTCTCTCTTCCTCTCTCTCATTCCTCTCTCACTATCCCGCTGTCTCCCTCTCTCATTCCTCTCACTCACTCGCTGTCTCCCTCTCTCTTCCGCTCTCTCTCATTCCTCTCTCACTCACTCACTCTCTCTAATCCCTCCGAATTTACCTCCTTGCTCGGCCACCTGTCACTTCCCCTGCGCTTCGGACCCGACAAGGAAACGCCATCCCGAGCTCCTACCTCACCCCTTGGATTACTGGAGGGGTGGAGGGAGGTGTAGAGGGGTGTGGAGGGGTGGAGTGAAGTGTGGAGGGGTGGAGGAAGACGTGCAGAGGTGTGGAGGGGGAGTTATGGGGTGAGAAATGGGGGAGAGTTACTTGTATCTGAAAATCTCCAATCCAGGCCTGCCTACCACACCCTATCGACCATTGGAGGGGTGGAAGGATGTGATGGGGTGGAGGGAGATGTGGAAAGACGTGGAGGGACAGAACATCATGGTGGAAGTGGAGAAAAGCCACCGGGATGTGGAGTCAGATATCACCGCCCACATCTTCAATTAATCCACAACTCAGCATTCAAGACGGAGATGTGTCAGTTTAAGAGCAAGTTAAGAGTAAAAGGTATATATAAAAGAGAGAGAGAGAGAGAGAGAGAGAGAGAGAGAGGATAGATGAATTGGGAGTAAAAGAGGGGAGAGAGAGAGACGATACGTGAATAGGGAGTAAAAGAGGGGAGTCAGAGGGAAGGGGGGACAGGTGAATGGGTTGTCAGGTAGAGGGACAGGTTAATTGAATAGGTAAGTAGGTAGGGAGACACGTGTAATGGACTGCCCTTTTCTACGTAATACTTTTCTTTTCTTCATCCATCCTTCTTTCTTTTTCTTTTTTTTGCCTAATTTTTTTCTTGTGTGTAGAATTAATTGATCTTTTTCCACGTATATACCTGTACGTTTTCCCCTTTTTTCTGATCTTTCTCTAAATGGAATGAAATTGATCTTTTTCACCTAAGAATTTTCGTTCAGCTTTTTTTTTCACGCATATTGCTTCTTCGGTATTTCATTCATCTGATTTTCTCACTCGCTCTATTGCTGTCTTTTATTTTTCCGATTCATTTCCCGTCTGTAGCTCACGTGGTATCGGCTATATGATTTTTATTTTATTTTATTTTATTTTATCTTATCTTCCGCCCTCAATCTCTACTTCGTCCTCCTCCAAATCTTTCTTTACTTCGTTTCTGCTTCTACTTCCTCCTCCTCCTCCTCCTCCTCCAAGAGACACAAGCTCCTCTCTTCGCTGGTTTAATTACAAGCTTAACCTAACATAAATTCCCTTGCTTCTCTCTCACCGCCATCCTTGTATTCTCACGACTCCCCCCCGCCCTCTCTCTCTCTCTCTCTCTCTCTCTATTTTTTACACCTCTCTCCCTCTACCCCTATCGAATTCTCCTCTTCCCCACCATTTTTCTCTCTCCTCCCTTCACGTCTTCCTTCTCTCCTTTGTCTTCTTATCCTCCTCCTCCCTCCTCTTTTATTCTCCCTCCCTCTCATCCTTTCCTTCTCCCCTCCTCCTCCTCCTCTGTTTCACTTGCCCATATTTTTTAGTACAGTTTTTCCCTCCTCTCTCTCTCTCTCTCTCTCTCTCTCTCTCTCTCTCTCTCTCTCTCTCTCTCTCTCTCTCTCTCTCTCTCTCTCTCTCTCTCCGTCTTCCCTTTCTTTATAGTCTCTTTCGCCTTTTCTTTCTTGGGTTTCATCTTCCTCCTCTTTTTGGTTTCTCTCTCACCCTCCCCTCCTCTCTCCTCCCCTCCCCTCCCCTCCATCCCATCCCCTCCCCTCCTTCCCCTCCCCTCCCCTCCCCTCCATCCCCTCCCCTCCCCTCCTTCCCCTTCCTGTACCCTATTTCTTAATCCCCTCTCTTTCCTTCCCTCTACTCTCCTGATTTCCCCCTTTTCCTTCTTTTCCATGTCCTCCTCTCCCCTCTCGTTCTTTCCCCCCTTCCTTTCCTTCCCTTCCCTTTCCCATTCCTTCTCCAATCTCCTCACCTCATCCTCTACCTCGTACCTGTTTTCTCTCTCTCTCCTCCTCCCATCGTACCCATTCTCTTCTCATCTCTTCTTTTTCATCCTCCCACTCCTCATCCTCCTCCCATCCATCCTTCTTTCCTCTACTCTCTTCTCCTCTCTTCTCTAATCTCCTCTCTTCTCCTCACCTTTCCTCTCTTCTCCCCTTCCCTCCCACTGCAGTGGATGGAAGTAATGTGGTGATAAATCCTGTTTATGTAACCGGTTCACAGGTATGGTATGGGGACAGTAATGGTGATGATGATGATGATAATAATAATAATAATAATAATTATGTATACAGGTGATGGTATGATTTGTGATAATGATGATGATGATGATGATAACAACAATAATGATGATAATAAAAATAATAATAATAATAATAATAATAATGATCATTGTAATTCGGTGTTAGGGGAGTTTTTTTTTTTTATTGATTTGTATTTTCTTTGCAGGTAAGACGACGTTGTGAGGTGAATTCAACTACTAATGACCCTGTGCTGAAAAAGGTAAGATGGAGAGGAAAGGAGGTAGAGACAGGTAGAAGGGAAGAGGAAGGGAGTAGAAGAGGAGGAAGGAAAGTAGATATAGATAGAAGGGAAGAGAAAAGGGAATAGGAGAAGGAGAGGGAAGGAAAGCAGAAGTAGGTAGAAGGGATAGGAAGGCAGTAGGAGAAGAGGGAAGGAGAGGAGAGGTAGGCAGAAGGGAAGGAAAAGGGAGTAGGAGAGGGGGAGGGAAGGAAGGTAGAAACAGGTAGAAGAGAAGAGAAAGGCGGTAGGAGGGGAATGTAGAAGAAGAGAAGCAGGTTGAAGGAAAGAGATGGGTAGCAGGAGAGGGGGGGGATGAAAGGAAAGTAGAGACAGGTAGAAGGGAAGAGGAAGGGAGTAAGAGAAGAGGATGGTAGGAAAGTAGACGCAGGTAGAAGACAAGGAGAGACCTGTAGAAGATGAGAGGAAAGTAGAAACAGAAGGGAATAGGAGGGCAGTAGCAAATACACAGCACTGATTGTAACTACCTTCCTACCTGCCCTGGAAATAACCACTACTGATATCTAGGCAGTGATAAAGTTAGATTTCCTGATGGTACTGATATTATGGCCTTCAGAACAGCCTACAAAAACTCCCCGGTGATACTGTTAAATTCCTCTGTGGTACTGATATTAAGTCCCTCAAAACAGACGACAAAAATTTCCCCCACTTCATGTCCGCTCCCTGCACCTGAGTCGTATTTAATCACGTTAGGCGACCGACTAAAAACGCATATTTTTCTTTTTTCACCCACGTGTCCTCAGTCGGGAATTATTTTAGACCAGTGCATTGTGTCTTTCGTCCCTCCCCCCTCCCTCCTTCCCTCTTTCCTCCCCTCCTTTTCCTTCACTTCCTCCTGTCTCCCACTTCCCTTTCTACTCGCTTTCCCTCCCTTCCTCTCCGTCCCTTCCCTTTCGTTCCACTTTCCACACTCCTTCAGGCTTCATCCCTTTTCTCTCCTCCCCACTTCCATCCCGCTTCTCTCATCCTTACTCCCCATCCCTTCCCTCTCCTCCCCACGACCATCCCTCCTCCTGCTCCTCTCCACAAACTTCTGCTTCCTCCCCACACGCCATTGTTACCTATTGGAAGGCTTTGCACGAAAAACTCTTGCGGATCCAACCCGCCGTATTTAACTTACTCTTCTCTCTCTCTCTCTCTCTCTCTTTCTTTCTCTCTTTCTCTCTCACACACACACACACACACACACACACACACACACACACACACACACAC
>NC_137041.1:3166403-3176403 GCF_032717465.1 Coenobita brevimanus | reverse complement strand
CCAAGGCCTCTATACCGTGTTTTCCAGTTTCCCCATTAAGCCAACTTTTCGACACGAGAGAGAGAGAGAGAGAGAGGGAGGGAGGAAGGGAGGGAGAGAGAGAGTTTTTTCTGGAGAAGTCGAGAAAAAAGTTTGGCTTTAAGTAAACACGGTAGGAAAGGAAACTCACTATCATTTCATTAACGGGAGAGAATGGAGAGGGAAGGAAAGAGGGGCGAGAGGAAAGAGAGGGGCGGTAGGAAAGGGGAGAGTAGAGGGGAGGTAAGAGGGAGAGGTAGGGGAACGGTTTGTGGAAGAAAGGAAAGTGGGAAAGTAGGAAAGGGGAGAGAAGAGGGAAGGTAAGGAGAGGGAGGGAAAAGGTTTGTGGAAGAGGGGAAGGAGGAGGAAAGGAAAGAAGGGGGAGAGGTAGGTAAGAAAGGAAAGAGCGGAGAGGGAACAGGAAAGGAAAATGGGAGGAGAGGGAAGGAAAAGGTTAGTGGAAGAGAGGGAGGAGGGGAGGTAAGAAGGGGGAGAGGGAGGGAAAAGGATAGGTAGGAAGAGAAAGAGAGAAGAGAAGGAAGAGAGAAAGCAGGATAGAGGGTGAGAGGAAAAGAAAAGGGAGGAAAAGAGGAAGAAAAGAGAGTAAATGCCGGAGGAAAGAGATCTCAGTGTCATTCATTAAGAGGAGAGGAGGGAGAGAGAGGAGGGAAAGGGAGGAGAGAAAGAAGCTTGGTTGGAGGGAGAGTCGATAGAGAAAAGGGAGAATGAAAGAAGTAAAGGTAAGGAAGGGGGGTAAAAAAAGAAGAGAGGAAAGAAGAGTGGAAATGGAGAGAGAGAGAGAGGGAGGGGGAGGGAGGAAAGATAAAAAGAAGAGAGGAGGGAATGAAAGATAAAGAAAAATAAGGAAATACAAGGAAGGAAAGCGAGAGAAGAAAACCTCCTCCTCCTCCTCCTCCTCCTCCTCCTTTACCTTCGCTTCGTTAGGCATAAGGAGAGGGAGAGAGAGACAAGGTGAGACTCGGATCAGCTTACCAAAGAGACAGAGGTGAGACGCAAGACAGAGAGAGAGACGTGGGAGAGAGGGAGCGGGGGGAGAAAGCCAAGGAAGTCCTCTCTCTCTCTCTCTCTCTCTCTCTCTCTCTCTCTCTCTCTCTCCAAATACACTACCCGATTCCACCCCTGATAAACAAACATGCTCGGATCTTCTCAAATCAGCTAAGCTGCCGTGAAAATGGGGATGTCGAGGCGAGAGAGAGAGAGAGAAGTGGATCACGATAGGAGGAAATGGAAGAAAATAATGAGAGAGAGAGAGAGAGAGAAGGAAAGGTAGATAAAGATAGGAGGAAATTCAAGAAAACAGTGCACGAGAGAGAGAGAGAGAGAGAGAGAGAGAGAGAGAGAGAGAGTTGCTGGTGAAGAGATAGGAGTGTGGGTGTTAGATGGAGTGTGTGTGTGTGTGTGTGTGTGTGTGTGTGTGTGTGTGTGTGTGTGTGTGTGTTTGTAGAGAAGCACCACACATACAACATGGTCCATTATAGGAGGCGTGAGCTTAATAGAAATATTATGTTTTGTAATAACAGATTAAAAAAGAGAGGAGGATAGAAGAAGGAGAATGTTATTGTGGAGGAGGATGTAAAGGAGAAGAAAGGTGTGAAGGAGGAGGGAAGAGGCGAGAGGAGGAGGAGGAGGAGGAGGGATTGTAGGAAGAAGCGGGAGGAGGAGGAGAAAAGAACAGGGATATGAGCATAGGATTTGGCAGACTGATAAGGTCGAGTTTGAGAGAGAGAGAGAGAGAGAGAGAATTAGATTACTGGGTAGAAATAGATAGATAGAAAGCTTAACAGATACCGTTTAGGGACCTTGATGGGCAGATAGATTGTTTGATAGCTGGGGTCAGAAGTAGTAAAGATTTATATGACAGAATAAATCCCATTTACTTATAACGTCTGCAATAAATCCACTCTCTCATCGTTAATCCTTGGAAATATAATACTAATACCCATGAAGAATACCTCTCTCTCTCTCTCTCTCTCTCCCCCCCCACAAATTTCCTCTCCTCCCCAAACGAGGGATTTACTCAATAATTAATATTCAAAGGTCCATAAGTCTCTCAAAATTACTTCTCAAAAAATGTATACGGTATGATAAAAAAAAAATATATATATCGGAATTCGAGTTATTATTCGAATATTAAAAAATGTGTTTTATTCCGAGAGAGAGAGAGAGAGAGAGAGAGAGAGAGAATGAGGGAGAGAGAGAGAGAGATGGGGGAGGAAAAGAGGGATGAAATTGTAAGAGGTGGGTAAATTCGGAGAGAGAGAAAGAGAGAGAGAGAGACGCAAAACCACACAAAAAAATCATGAAATAATTTGGAAAGAAAACGAAAAACGGGGAGGAGGAGAAAACGGATGGGGGTAAACTGAAGCAAATAGAGAGCAACATGGCTAACCATTACGTAATTGAGAGAGAGAAGCCAATCCCTTAATCTGCACATTATTGAGATTACAGGGGACAAAAAAAAAGCTTCGTTTTAAATAAGTTTGGACATAATCGGGGCATCAGGGAGGGTGGGACAAAAGTATGGGGTTAGATTTTGATTTATTTATTTTTTTTTTTTTTCGAGGGGAGGTCGTGAGGTTTTGGGATGATACAGGGTGGTGGAAAAGTGGTGTTTGTATTAGGAGGCAGAGTTCATACTGCCAACATATAAGCTTCACACTAACACACCTATTTTTACATCACAGTAGCACACATTAATTTAGCGTGTCATACCGTTTCATTTCACATTTCTTCGTCACACTTCATACTGCCCCACCGCACATAGGGCCATCACTGACACACTAATATTTGACACACGATTAAATTTCACGCTTTCTCCTCACACTGACTTGTCGCACATAAGCCTCATACTTTCTCACTTCATACACACCTCACATTGCCACACTACAGTATACTCTGCCTCACACCACACTGCCACACCTCACACTGCCACACCACACACAGCCACGCCTCACACAGTCACACCATACTCTGCCACACCACACACTGCCACAACACATACCACACACTGCCACAACACATATCACACACTGCTACACAAACACTACCACCCTTCACATTGATGCCTCACACTGCTAGTAAACACACACACACACACACACACACACACACACACACACACACACACACACGACATTGCAGTATATATATAGAATTGATATAACCATCTCAGGACGTTTATTGCAGCTCAGTAATTGCTTGTTTGATAGAGACAGCAGATATAACTTATAGTACTACATGGACTGTCTCTCTCTCTCTCTAATTTTATAACTGCGATGGCGATTTTATTTTTCATATTGTTACCTTCAGACGATTTTATTCAGCATAGGAGAGATTTTTCGAGCTAGAGGGGTTAGGTACAGCTCTCCTTAACCCCTTCGGTACGAGTGGTTATTCCTAAGTTGAAGAAAATCGTCTGGAGGAAAGTGAAGCAAGGAAATGAGTAATTTTTCTGAAGAGTTAAGTGGTGATAGAGCATTTAATATGTTGTTTTTATTATTGTTGTTGTTTTGGTTGTGGTGGTGGTGATTGTGTTGTCGTTGTGGTGGTGATGATGGTTGTTTTGTTGTTGTGGTGGTGGTTGTGGTGTTACTGTTGTGGTGGTTGTGGTGTTACTGTTGTGGTGGTGATGGTGGCGATGTGATGGTGGTGGTGTTTGTGTTGTTATTGTTGTGGTGGAGGTGGTGGTGGCTGTTGCTGATGTTGTTGTGGAGATGGTGGTGGTTGTTGCTGTGGTTGTGGTGGTGGTTATTGTTACTGTTGTGGTGTTGGGAATGGATATGAGGGCCCGAGGATACGTAATGTGGTTCAGTAATAGTTCAAGTTTTAATCGAGACGTGTAAATCCTAAATCCTAGTAGTACAGTGGTGTTATTTCTGTTTTGCATTTGATGTGGATGACAGAGATGGAGAGAGAGGAAGGGATACGTGGTGTGGATGAATTAAGTGGAGTGAGAGGAACTATAGCTGATGTGGATGATAAAAGTGTGAGGAAGAGGTAGGTACTGTGGATGTATTAAGTGGAGTGAGAGGAAACTATAGATGATGTGGATGGCAGAGATGGAGGGAGAGGAAGGGGTAGATCGTGTGGATTTTTATGTGGAGTGAGAGAAATTTTTGATGATGTGGATTATCGAGATGGATGGAGATGAAGGGGTAGATGATGTGGATGACAGAGATGGACGGAGAGGAAGGGGTAGGTGGTGTGAATGTAATAAGTGGAGTGAGGGGAACGATAACTGATGTGGATATTAGAGGGAGAGGGGGAAATGAGGCGATGTGTATGTGGATGGCAGAGCACTCCTTGCCTTCCCATCCTCTTTAGCGTGCCGGCCTGGGATGCAAAAATAATCATGGGTAGTTGAGGAGGATAGATTTTCAAGCTTCCTATCTTTGCCATTCATGTTTGTCGTTATTATCTTCATTGTTATCATTATTATTATCTTCATTATCATTGTTTATCTTCTTCGTCTTGTACTTCATGCTTTACATGGGTTTGTGTTATCGTCCTCTCATCTATCGTCATCTTTAAAGTCCTTGCTTTTTTCTGTTCCAGTGTTACTAATATATTCTGTGTCAGACCAGCATCATTATCTTTTTCCATCATCATCATCATTACCTTCTACATCATCATCATTACTATCACCTCCTACATCATTATCACCTTCTACATCATCATTATCATCACCTGCATCATCGTCATCATCATTATCATCACTTTCTACATCTTCATCATCATCATCATCATTTTTTCCCCTCTACTTCTCTTGCACTATCTTCTTCTTCGTCTAGAAATCCGTGATAAAAGCCTCTCAGCCCATCCTGCCTACTCCCTCCCCTCCACACACACACACACACACACACACACACACACACACACACACACACACTTCAGAGATTCATATCCAGTAATTTCGTGGGAAGAGCTTTTATTTGTCACATGGCTGCATAGGCTTGGCCTACTCTCTCTCTCTCTCTCTCTCTCTCTTATTTCTTTCCTCCCCATCCCCTCTGCCCCCTCTCCCAACGTCTCGCACTCCTCCCCATTACAAGCTTCCTTCTCCCCATCTCCTTCCTACCTCCTACCCCTCTTCTCTCCTCTCCTCTCCTCTCCTTTCCTTTCCTCTTCTTTCCTCTCTTCTCCTCTTCTCTTCTCTTCTCCCTCACCCCAAACTACCTCTCCCACAAAACATAATGCCTCGATTAACAACTTTTATTACTGTGTCTCCCCTGCCTCTCTCCTCTCTTCTCCCCTCTCCCTCTTCCTCCTCTCACCCTTTCCCCTCTTTCCTCTCTCCCCCTCCCTTACTTTCTTCACAAGCTTCCCTCTCCCTTTCTGCTTCACTTTTCCTGTTGCTTTCCCCCTCACTCTCGTATTTCCTCCCCCTTCCTTTTCCTTCTCCACCCCCTCCCTCCCTTTCCTCTCCCCTTTCCCTTCCCTTCCCTCCCCTCCTGTCCGTTCCCCTCATCCTCCCCTTCCCTCATTTCCCCTTCACCATCCCCTCATTTCCCCTTCCCCAGCCCCTCCCCTCCTGCCCTTTTCCCTCCCCTCCCCTCCCCTCCCAAAACATAATACCCCGATTAACAACTTTTATTACTCTGTCCCCCGGTTTGCCAAAGTTTTTACTCCGCCACTCACAGGAGGCGGAGGTAGACAAAATTGGCCACCTTTTTTTTTTTTTTTTTTTTTTTTAAGGTATAGTTGTTTTCTTCTCGTTTTCTTCAGCCTTGTTATAGTCTCTCTCTCTCTCTCTCTCTCTCTCTACCCCCTGACCCCCATTTTCTATCCCCTGAAATGAAATTGCTAGGGGGGACTTGTGAAATATTCCGGTGCAGTTGTTGTGTCCATTGTCAGGGGGAGATGCTTGAGATGGCTCCCCAGATTTTCTACATTTCTTGGACCGTGTGATGTCTAGGGAGGGAGAGAAGGAGGGAGGGAGGGAGAGGTAGGAGGGAAGGGAAGGGAAGGAGGAGAGGTGATGGAGCAGAGATGGTATGGAGAATGATATGAGGGGAGAGAGAATGTTGGAACTTGTGGTAAGAGAGAGAGAGAGAGAGAGAGAGAGAGAGAGAGAGAGAGAGTTATAGTGGTCTTTGTGATAGTTTTTCTGCTTCTCAAGATAAATTACTGGTTCAGGTGACAATTTAGTGCTATTAATGTGGTTTCTGTAACAACTAAGACTTACAGCAGTGGTTTAGGTCATGTTGTTTGCCTTGTCATTATCTTGCTTCTTAAGGGCAACGAGGGACGGGGTGGTGGTGGTGGTTGTGGTGGTGTTAGTTTGTGGTTGTGGTAGGAGTGGTTGTGGTAGTGGTAGATATGGTTGTGGTGGTGTTAGTGATGGTGGATGGGGCGGTGGGTGTGGTTGTGGTGGTGTTACGTGTGGTTTTTGTGGTTGTGGTGGTGGGTGTGTGGTTTTTGTGGTTGAGGAGTTGTTAGTGATGGTGGTTGAGGCGGTAGCTGTGTGGTATTTGTGGTTGTTGTTGGTGGTGGGAATGGTTATGGTGGTGGAAGGCGTGGCTGGAGTGATTTTGGTGGAGTGGTGGTGGTAGTTGTGGTAGGCCTAAGTGGGATTCAGTAGCTTTAAGTATGGTTGTGTAGTTGTGGTAGTAATGGTGGGAATGTGTAGGCTGTGTGGTTGGTGTGGGTAGGGTGGAGGCAGGAGGGTGTGGTAGTTGTGGGTTTGCAGATATAATTATGGTTGTGGCAGTTGTGGTGGTGGTAATTGTGGTAGTAGTGGTGTGACAGAGTGGTTTTAGTATTTGTTGTAGTTAGAGCGGAGGGAGGAGGGTGTGGTAGTTATGGTGGTGGTAATTGTGGTAGTAATGATGTGACAGAGTGGTTGTAGTGGTGGTTGGTGTGGTTAGAGCGGAGGGAGGAGGGTGTGGTAGTTGTGGTTGTGGCGGTTACGACCTTAGTCACGTCAACTTCACATTTCTCAACCACTCAGCACGGCAGCCTGAGAGAGAGAGAGAGAGAGAGAGAGAGAGAGAGAGAGAGAGAGAAAGAGTGGGGGGGTTTGTGTGTGTGTGTGTGTGTGTGTGTGTGTGTGTGTGAAAGAGAGAGAGAGAGAGGGATGGAGCAGTGATGGATGACAAAGATTTGTATGTATATACGTTGTTTCCTGTGCACGAAGCCTCCATGTATACCTATGTGTACGACTGAGCGTGTGCGTGTGTACGTCACATAGTTTCAAAGCGAACATGTGTCTGTATATGTGTATTATTTTCTGTAAGTGCTTTTCAGGTATGTATTTGAATATGGATGTGTGTGTGTGTGTGTGTGTGTGTGTGTGTGTGTGTGTTTTATGTATGTATTTGTATATGTTTGTGTGTACGTGTATGTGTGTGTGTTTTATATACCATATGTTTTTATGTCTGTGTGTACGTCCATATCTGTGTCCGTGTGTTTTTCCCTGTTCCCGTGTGTGTGTGTGTGTGTGTGTGTTTTATGTATGTTTTATAAATGTCTGTTTGTACGTCCATATCCTTGTCCATCTGTTCTCCCCTAGTGTGTGTGTGTGTGTGTGTGTGTGTGTGTGTGTGTGTGTGTGTGTGTGTGTGTGTCAGCCCCCCATGAGAACCATTGACACAGCGTTATATTCAATGGACATGCCGAGACCCAACCCTCAATGGCTCACACGCACGCAGATCCACTCTTCTCCTCTCTTTTTCCTCTCTTTTCTCTCTCCTCTCTTTTTCCTCTCTTCTCTCTCTCCTCTCCTCTATCCCTTTTCTCCTTCTCCTCACTTCTCTCTTCTCTTTTCTTCTCATAGTCTTGTATTCTTTTCCCTCCATTTTCTTTCCTCACCTCTCGTCCCTTATTCTATACTGTATTTTCTGTTTTCTGTTTTCTTCCTTAGTCTTCTGTTGTTTCCTATCTTTTCTTTTGTCTTCTCTCTTATTCCTCTCTCTCTCTTCCTCTTTTCCCTCTTCTCTTCTCTTTTTTCCTTTTTCTTCTCTTCCCTTCTCGTCACTTTTCTTTCTTCCTTTTTCTTCTCTTCCCTTCTCGTCACTTTTCTTTCTTCCTTCTCTTCCCCCTCCCCTTCCCCTCCCCCTCCCCATTCCCCTTCCTCTTCTCCCTCCCCTCACTTTAGAATGTGACCTGGAAAGTGAATGTTGCCTCTCCCCTCCCCCTCCTCCCTTCCCTCCCCCTCACCTCTCTTACCCCTTTTTCCTCTTACCTCACTCGTACCTCCTCTCCCTTCCCCTTACCTCCAACCCCTTCCCTCTTTCCATTCTCGCACCCTTTCATGCATTCCTTCTCTTTCTCTCATTCTTCTCTGTCGTCCCCCTTTCTCTCTTTCCTCCTCCTCCCCTTTCCTCCTCCCCCTTCCCCCTCTTTGTTGCCTTATCCCTTTTCTTTCCTCCCCCTCTTTCCCAGTTCGTCTCTTACCCATTGCATCCCCGTGACCATTTCGTCCCCTGCATAATTCGTCCCTTTAGCGGTTCTCCCTCAGTCTGTTTCATCCAGTACTGAATTCGTCCCCCACCCAATTCGTCACATTTCTAGTTCGCGTCGTATCAGATTCGTCCCCAAACTATGTCGCCTTCTTTACACACCTCGGGTCGTATCCAGTTCGTCCTGTAGCCAATTCGTCCCCTACCATTTTCGTCCCCTATCCTGTTCGTCCCCCAGAAGTACTCACCCACTCACGGCACTCCTACTTCCGCAAAAAATATCCTTCTTATTTTTTTCTTCTCCTGCGTCTTCATTCCCTTCTTTTGCGTCTTCCATGTCTTGCCCTTCCTTTCCTGTTTGCTGATGTACTTCTTTTTCTTATCCCTCTCTCTTCCTTCTCCTCTCCCCTTCCCTTTGCTCTCCCTTTCCTCGCCCTTTCACATTCTCCAATCACACTTTTCCCTACTCACCCTTCCCATCCCCACTCTTACCATGTCTCCCCACCCCTTCCTCTCCCTTTCCCCATCCCCTCTTTCCTCTCCCTTTCCTTTTCCCTTTTGTAGTCTTTCAACCATCCCACTCTTCCTCTTCCCCTCTCTATCCCGTCCCCTCATCCCCCCTCTCTCACCATCCTCCTCATCCCGCCTCTCTCAATCCTCCTCATCCCTCTGTTTCCCCCCCTCATCCCCCTTTCATAATCCCCCACCCCATCCTTCTCAGAGCCTCCTTCGTCTGATCCCAGCTCCTTAAGATAAACACAAGGAAATTAGCTGCCTTGAGGAGGGGAAAGTACAAGAAATACGAAGAGATTTCTCCTAAGTCGATGTTACCTATTTCTTACCAAAGAGAAAATAGTGTTGTGTGGGGGAGTACGAGAGGGTAGATTTTTTTTTTTTTTTTTTTTTTTTGTAGTACAGGTTCCCCATCATCATCATCATCATCATCATAAATCGGGGTTACCTGTATCTTAGGCAGGGATAATAGTTTGTGTGAGTTGTAAGTGGATGGGAGTAGCTTGGATTTATTTTAGTTATCATGTACAGGTTCATCTTTGTCATCGGCATTATCATCATCGCAGGTAGGGTTTGCCTTCCTCTTAGCTTGGAAAATATTTGGTGTAAGTCATGAGTAGGAGGGATTGTGTGTTTTTCATGTAATTTAGGTATTATTATTATTATTATTATTATTATTATTAATTGTCAGTATTTTAGCAGAAACTGAATTTAAGTGAAGTTAGTAGAATAGTATGAAGAAATTTTACACAGTTAAAACACCGGTAGCGTTGATCATTATGATAAGATGAAAATAAAGACAAAAAGAAGGAAGATCAAGAACGAAGTGTATGCAGTTGAAGGAAATTATATGATAAGGAGAGAATTAAGATAGATAAGAATATGAAGAAGGCTGGAAGAAAATACGAAGACGCTAAACAGAATCTTAAACTTGTCCTTAATATGCATGTTTGGATAGTGAAGGTAGACATGATATTAGAGATAGAGAGAGAGAGAGAGAGTGAGAGAGAGAGAGAGAGTGAGTGAGAGAGAGAGAGAGAGAGAGAGAG
>NC_137041.1:3156403-3163903 GCF_032717465.1 Coenobita brevimanus | reverse complement strand
TGGTAGGTCTCTCTCTCTCTCTCTCTCTCTCTCTCTCTCTTTTTCTCCTCCTCCTCCTCCTCCACTCCCATTCTTCCCCACATTATTTCCCCCCTCTTCTCCCTCTTTCTCTTTCCCCATTGCTCTCTTTCTCTCTCCACTCCTCTCTTTCTCTCCCCATCCCGCCACACTCTCACTCCATCTGATTTATGTTCTCTTTCCTCCCATTGTGTGTCGGGAGGAAAAAAGAGAAGCACCCCTGTTTCCTCTCTCTCTCTCTCTCTCTCTCTCTCAATTCCTTTCCTATCCTGTCCTTCGCTTCTCCTTATGTTCCCTTTCCTTCTCTCTCTCTCTCTCTCTCTCTCTCTCTCTCTCTCTCTCTCTCAGCAAGCGTCGTGAGTGTCTTCATTGGATACGGTTGCGTTCCCATTTTCTCTTTTGTTTTTCCTGATCTTTTCCTTCCTCATTCTTTCTAACTAATCTTTTCTTTTCTGTGACATCCCTTCCTTTTCTTTCCTGTTCTTTCCCTTTCCTTTCTGCTCGCTGAGTTATCTTCCTTCATATTTCCTTTTCCTTACTCTTCTCCTCTCTCCTTTTTTCTTCCGTTTCCACCTCTTCTCTCCTATTCTCCCCTCTCCTCCCCTCTTCTCTCCTCTCCCCTCCTCAGTTCTCCTTCCGCCTCACCCTTCTCTCTTAGGCAGTATTTTGGGTATATCGGATTTGCGTTCTCTCTAGCTTTGTGTTTTTTCTTACCTTTTTTTTAGCTTTCTTTATATTCCTTTTGTTTTCCGAATCCCTTTTTTTTTCGTTCGTTTATATTTCGTACGCATATCTAGACTAAAAAATCTTACATATTTCTTTAAGTTTTCTGTGTGTCAGTGTATCTGTGTCTGTGTAACTCTCTGTATCTATTTGTATCTATCCAGTTCATAAGCTGTCTATCTGTCATCCCATGTGTCTATCTATTTATCAGTCTCTGTGTCTGTTAATCTCTGTCTATCGCTATATCTGTGTGTCTGTATCTATGTATTGTGTCTAAATCTATCTGTCTATCTATGTATCTCTCTGTCTATCTGTTACCTCTGTCTGTCTGTCTAATCTATCTATATCTATCTCTCAATCCGTATACACAACAGGTAAGCTTAAGTGACACCTTCCCCCCATTTTCACCCCTTCACTAATGACCTAATGGCTCTACTGGAAGATATAATGGATTCGAATAGAGGTTCCACTCCCTTCCTCTTTACATCCCTCTCTGCCTGCCTGAGGGTGATATTCTTTCCCTCCCTCCTTCCCTCTTGTTACCTCCCTTCCTCCCTCTTATTTCCTCTCACCTGTTATAAAGATCTCTATCAGTATTTTTTTTCCTATCTTCTCTCCCTCCCTCCCTCTCTCTCTCTCTCTCTCTCTCTCTCTCTCTCTCTCTCTCTCTCTCTCTCTCTCTCTCTCTCTCTATCCCTTTCACTTATTTCCTCTCTCCTGCTGTTATAAAGGTCTCTACCATTGTATTTTTTTCCCTCCTGTCTACCTCTGTGTATGTATATCTGCTTTAGAGTGATCTCTCCCTCCCTCCCTCCCTCTCTCCCTCTTGTTTCCTCACTTTCCACTTATTTCCCTCTTGTTTCCTCCCTCCCTCCCTCCCTTCCTTCCTCACATTTCCCCTCTCCTGTTATGAAGATCTCTGTCATTGTATTTTATTTCTATCTACCTGTTTGTGAATCTATTTTAATTTCCGAAAAAAAAATAGAGGAAAAGAAACATTGTCTTAATATGGATCGCAAAACAGATTATATATATTTTTTAGATTATAAGTTAGCAAGGTAGATTATAAGTTAGCAGGGTAGATTATAAGTTAGCAAGGTAGATTATAAGTTAGCAAGGTAGATTATAAGTTATCAAGGTAGATTATAAGTTAGCAAGGTAGATTATTAAGTTAGCAAGGTATAAGTTAGCAGAGTATAAGTTAGCAAGGTATAAGGTGGAAAGATATATGTGAGAGTAGACTAAGTTATTCCAAGTTTGTGATAAAGGAAGACAGTGAATGCAAATGCTATGTGGTCGTCGAGAGGAGATAGGGTTTTAGGAGAGAGAGAGAGAGAGAGAGAGAGAAAGCAGGGGACGAAAAAGAGCAGTATCTATCTCCAGTTATCCAGGAGTCTATCTATCTTCCCACCAAGCTGTCTATCTATCTATCTGTCAATCTATCTCCGTCTATCTATCTATCTGTCCAAGCAGTTATCTATCCCGGTTAATTATTTTGTCCAATATTTGTCTACTTCCAGCCACCCTCCTCTCTCTCCATCTATCAGTCAGTCTAGCTATTTATCTGTTTATATCTATCTACCTCAGTACATCTACCTGTCTACTGTTTCTGTTCCTTATCCTTGCCTCATTTTCGTCTGAGCTTATTTCATTTCCCTTCATATCCCTTTCTTTCCATTTCTTTCCCCTCCCTCCTCTTCCCCTTTTCTTTCCTCTCCCTCCTCTCCCCCTTTTCTTTCCCCTCCCTCGTCTTCCCTGTTTCTCTCTCCTCCATCTTCTTCCCCCTTTCTTTCCCCCTCTATCTTCTCCCCTTGTTTCTCCCCTCATATCTCCTTCTTTCCTTTCCTTTCCCCTCCATCTTCTTCCCTATTTCTCCCGCTCCATCTTCTCCCCCTTTTCTTTCCCCTCTGTCATTTCTCTCGTTTCTTTCCCCTCCATCGTCTCTCCCTTTTCTCTCCCCTCCATCATCTCTCCCTCTTTCCCCTCTATCTTCTTCCCTATTTCTCTCCCCTCCATCCTCTTACCCTTTTTCTCTCCCCTCAAATTTCCCCTCTTTTAAAACGCCCTCTCCACCACGCACTTGTCATAATTCTTCCCTTTCAATCCCTTTCACCTCCTTTTTATTTATGAAGGAAGGAGTGTAAGTAAGCTCTTCCCCTCTTCTTTCCCCTCCAGTTTTCCCCCTTCTTTCCCCTCTCGTTCTCTCTCTCCTTCTGTCTGCTTGTCCTTTCGTTTCCTTTTTTTTATTTCCTTTTCTCTTTTTTCCTTTCATCTCCTTTCGTCTCCTCTCCCTTCCTCTCCTTTCTTCTCTTCACTTTTCTTGTCTTTTCATCTCCTTGTTCTCTCCTCTTCATTCCCCTCCCCTCCCCTCTCCTCTCCTCTCCTCTTCTTTTCTTTCATCTCCCCTCCTATCCTCCTCTCTCCTACCCTCTCCTCTCCTTTCTTCTCTTCACTTGTCATTTCATCTCTCTGCTCTCTCCTCTTCAGTCCCCTCCCCTCTCCTCTCCCCTTTTCTCCCCTCCCCTCCTCTCCCCTCATCCTGTCCCTCAAACTTTCCCTCTTCAGCTAAGCCTCACTTCATATTTTACCCTTTCTCAATCCATTTCACTCAAGATTCACATATTTTAGCTTAGTATACCTCAAAGAAAGACACACTTTTTTTTTTTCGTCTTTCCCCTCTTTGTCTTTCTCTTCATCTTCCCCACTCTTCCTTCTCCTTCCCCTCCTTTCTTTCCCCTTCCCCCGTGTCCCCTCTTCCTCCTTTCTCCATTCCTTCTTTCCCCTTCTTCTTCGTCTGTTTCACTCTTCGTCTTTCCCTTCATCTTCCCCACTCATCATTTTCCTTCCCCTCTTTTCCTACTCCTTTTCTTCTTCCCCTCTTTTCCCTCTTGTCTTCCCCTCTTTTCTTTCATTAAGTTAGCCTCTCCCCCTCCTTCCCCTCCCCTCTCCCCTTTTCCATCTTCTCCCCCTCTTCTTCCCTTCCTCCATCAATTTTCCTCTCGCCCTCCCCCCCTGTTTCCCCTCATCATCAACCCCCTGAACCCTTTTCCCCCTTTTTTCTCTCCCCTCTCAAAGTCAGCCTCCTTCCCATCTCCCCTTTTCCATCTTCTCCCCTTCTTCCTCCCCTCCTCCTCCAATTTCCCCTCTTCCACCCCGCCGTTTCCCCTCAGCGTCAACCCCCTGACATCTTTACGACCTATGGGGGCTGAGGGGAGACTTAACCCTTTCTGATCGTCCGTAGGGGGAGACGCGCCCCCTCCCCCTCCATCAGGAATATCTTAGGGTTAAAAAAAGGAACTCAGGCCTTACTCTTTGGACGTGTGTGTGTGTGTGTGTGTGTGAGAGAGAGAGAGAGAGAGAGAGAGAGAGAGAGAGAGAGATTGTGTTTGTGTATGTGTTTCAGTGTGTGTGTGAATGAGTGTGTTGGTGTGTGTGTGTGTGTGTGTGTGTGTGTGTGTGTGTGTGTGTGTGTGTGTGTGTGTGTGTGAACCCCCAAAATAAAACACAAATATAGTAATGAAATATAAACAAAAAATAAATAAAAGCAAAAATAAGCAAAGAAAATCAAGCAAAAAGGGGGAAGGAGGGGAGATTTAAGCCCTTTCAAAATTTAGTTAGGGGAGTGGCGCCCCCTTAGAGAGAGAGAGAGAGAGAGAGAGAGAGAGAGTCCAAAGCAACTTGAGTATCATACACGGTCCCCCCTACTCCCCGTCTCTCTCTCTCTCTCTCTCTCTCTCTCTCTCTCTCTCCAGCTCATATCTCCGTGTTCCTCTCTTATCCCTCCTCCCCTCCCCTCCCCTCCTTTCCGCTGTCGCAGTGCAGTGTGATGGGGAGGGAGGGAGGGAGGGAAAGTAGGTGAAGAGGGAGAGATAGGGAGAGACGAGTTGGGAGGCGAGGGGGAGGGAGGGGAGGTGAAGACTGGAGGGAGGGAGGAAAGTGAGGAGGAAGGAGATCATAGAAGAGGAAGAAAATAAGAGGAAAGGAGGAGGAGAAGGAAGACAAGGAGAAGGGGAAGGAAGGAGGAGCAATACGAGAAGAAATGAGGAAGAGGAGGAGGAGGAGAAAATACGTAGGAGGGGATATGGAAGGAGGAGAGGGGGGTACAGAGAAAGAAGGAAGGAAAGAGGGAGGGAAGGAAGGAGGGAGAAAGAAAGCATAATCATGAAGAAAAGGGGGGGGGGGACCATGAAGACGTGCAGGTAGAGGAGAAGGGATGGAGGGAGATTAAAGAAAGGGAGAATGAGATGGAGGGAGGAGAAAAAGTGAGATATTTAAAGATAGGAAGGGAGATAGGGAGGGTCGCGTCTATTGTGTGTGAAGCTCAGGGAAAGGGTAATGGCATGTAAAGGAATGAGAGAGAGAGAGAGAGAGAGAGAGACGGAGAGAGAGAGAGAATATAAGCATTACTGGATAGATTGTTTTTGGTAGGACAATTTTATCTATTACACAGGCTTAGGGGAGAGAGAGAGAGAGAGAGAGAGAACGAGGGTGTAGTTACATAGATACACATACCTTAGAGGCCTTACTAGGTGGTCTGGCCTTAATAGCAAGACTCACTCTCTAATTACACAAGTTTAAGCTTAGGATAGCGCAGTGAGAGAGAGAGAGAGAATCACTTGGTTACACAGACCACACAGTCGTTATGTGTTAGTATTATGGTGTTTATTTTAATAGGAAGACTTGCTTTATAATTACGCGTGATTAGAGAGAGAGAGAGAGAGAGAGAGAGAGAGAGAGAGAGGAAAGTAATGGAGGTAAGGGGAAGCGAGAATGAGGGCAATGGAGGAACGGAGAGGCGAGGTGGGGACATTTCCAAGACCATCCCGGTTAATATAAGGGGGAGAGAGACAGACAGAGAGACAGACAGACAGACAGACAGACAGACAGACACAGACAGACAGAGTTAAAATAAAGGAGAGAGGAAGGAAGGGGCGCTTTGTGGAACGGAAGGTTGGATGAGAGAGAGAGAGAGAGAGGAAGTTAAAATGAAGAAAAGAGGAAGGAAGGGGCGTTCTGTGGAGAGGAAAGTTGGATGAGAAAGAGAGAGAGAGAGAGGGGGGGGTAGTGATGGGGAAGCTAAATGGTCCGTAAGGAAAATTAAGGAAAAGCAAGAGGAGGGACAGCTAGAGAGAGAGAGAGAGAGGAAGCAAGGAAGAAATTAGGATGCGTTTGGAAGATGGAAGAGGGTTTAAGAGGAAGGAAAGATGGAGGGAAAATGTGAGGGGGGGTGGGGAGCTTTTGGAGGAAGGAGGAAGTAGTGGAGGAAGGAAGAGGGGAATTTGGAGAGAAGGGGAGGAATGGAGAGAAAAAAGAGAGAAGAATTTGGAGGAAAGAGGAGGGGTGGAGGAAAGAAGTGGGGAATTTGGAGAAAAGAGAGGGGGCGTTTGGAGGAAAAAAAGATATTATTATGAAGAGAGATTTAGGAAACAGTAAGAGAGAGAGAGAGAGAGAGAGAGAGAGAGAGAGAGAGAGAGGGAGGCCATTTGAAGGCAAGAAAACCCAGATCTGCTAAAAGAAAAGAGAAAATGGGTGCCCAGTAAAATGAAGCGAGAGAAAAAAGCAAATGAGAGAGAGAGAGAGAGAGAGAGAGAGAGAGAGAGAGAGAAAGGGAGCAAAGTAGAGGGGGGGGGATGAAGATTGCTATTGGAGAATGGAGAAGCATAGAATTCTCGAAAAATAGGTACGAGAAGAGTTACTAAAAAGAAGAAGAAAATGATGATGATGATTAAGAAGAGGAAGAAGTAGAAGAAGAAGAGTAGGAGGAGGAGGAGGAGGAAAAAGAAGAAATAAGAATCATAATTACAGGATGGAAAAGATGAGTTTAAAATGAAAAGTTAGAGAAAATTGGAAGCAGCAGAACAAGAGGTACTATAAAGTAAACTGAAGAAAACGGGCGGTAAGACTGGGGTGAAGGGGGCACTTGAGAATATGTAAGAGCCTCAGAACAGTACTTTGAAGGGGCCTTGGAAGGAGGTGGGGCAGGGGAGGGAGTGGGATTTAGGAGTGACATAAAAAAGACGATAAAAGATGAGTATAAAGGGAAGGATGAGGTTAATAGTAGAGGTAGTTGGTGGCCCTATAGGAAGATGTGTGTGTGTGTGTATGTGTGTGTGTGTGTGTGAGAAAGAGAGAGAGAGAGACAGAGAGACAGAGACAGACAGACAGATGTAAAACAAAGGTAATGGTGAAAAGTATCGAATGTAATCTGTAATCCAAGTATACTACAACGACAACACTTGGTTCCATATAACACAAGTACTCCAAGGCCTCGCAGTGTACACTCCCAACCTCACGTAGTACATAAAACAAGTACATCCCCTCCTTACAGGGTACATAAAATCCGCTAATGTGGCCGACAGCCCGTGTGGTGAGGGAGCAGCTGTGTGTGTGTGTGTGTGTGTGTGTGTGTGTGTGTTTGGGTTATTATGGTGGGGATTTTAGCTAAGTCCCCCCAATCCCCACCCTCATAACTGCTGGTTGGCTGTTGGCGGAGGGGGAGAAGGAAGGGAGAGGTGGAGGAGGGGAGAGGTAAGGAAGGAGGGGGATGGTGGGGTGAATTTTTAGTGTTTTGAGTGGGGAGATACGTATAGGAGATGTACATGAGGGGAGAAGGGAGGGAATAGGGTGGGGATGGAGGGGGATAGGGGGATGGGGAGGGAAAGAGAGATTTTGAAGGTCTAAATGGGGAAGTAAGGAGATTTAGAGGAAAAAAGGAGGGGCTAGAAAGATGGGGAGTAAGGAGGAGGAGGGAAGGGAATG
>NC_137041.1:3141403-3151403 GCF_032717465.1 Coenobita brevimanus | reverse complement strand
ATATATACTTTCTTCGCCTCATCATCATCTCTACTGTCTATTTTCTTCCTTCTCTTATTTTATGGTCTCTCTCTCTCTCTCTCTCTCTCTCTCTCTCTCACACACACACACACACACACACACACACACACACACACACACACACACACACAATAACGGCACCTTCATCACCATTTCTGTCGTCTCCTCTCTTCTTCCTCCTGTACTTAATTTCCCTCCCCTTCCTTCCCTCACATCATTCTTTTTTTCTCTTCCATTCTCCTTCCTTTCTTTTCATAGTCCTCCTTTTCCTCACCTATAACTTCCCTCCTTTCCCAATTCCCTCCCCATTCATCTTTTATCTCCCTTCTTCCATTCCTCTGTCTTTCGTTTCCTCTTTTTCTCCCTTTTTCCCATTTTGCGTCTCCACCACCTTTCCCATCCCCATCCAATTTCTTTCCTTCCCTATTTCGCATCCTATTTTTTCCTTCAGTTTTTCCACATCTTTCCACTTCCTTTATCAGTTTCCTGCTCGATCTTTTCCTTCTCTTACCTTACCCTATCAATTTTCCTTCCTTATCCCATTTCCCTCTTACCCATTAATTTCTCTTCCCTTTTCCCATTTCCCTCCTACACATTAATTTTCCATCTTTTTTGCCCATTTCTCTCCTTCATCAGTTTTCCTTTCCTTTTCCTCTTTCACTTCCTCCATTTTCTTCTTGCTTTTTTTCTCCCCCATGCTTTTCTTCCCTTGTCTTATTTTTCTTCTTCACCCCTTTGTACTTCTCACCCTTGAAAGATTAATCCCAGCCCACAACCTACCCCAACTCCTTCTTCCTTGCACAACTCTACCTCTTCCTCTTCTCATTCCCCTCCCCCACTCCCCTCTTAACCTGTTCTCCCCGCCCCTCCCTTCCCCTCGCTACTCTCGCTTCCTCTCTTCCTTCCCCTCACTCCCTCTATCCTTCCCCATTCTCTCAGTCTGCTTATATCCTCCTCTCACTCCACACCCATTCCTTCCTTCCGCTTCCCTGCCTTCCCCTCCTTCACTCTCCTCTTCTTCCTTCTCCCACTCCCTTCCTTCCCCTCCATCCTTCCTCTCCTCTCACTCCCCCTCCATCCACTCCTTCCTTACGCCCATCCAGCATATATTCTTATCTCTCTCCCCTCCCTTCCCCTTCTCTTCCTTCCATCTCCATCCCTTCAATCACTTTAGTCTCTACATCCTCCCCACGACATGCCCACTTCCTTTTCGTCATACCTATTCACAACACTCTTCTCCCTTCCCTCATCTCCCCTCCCCACCCCTCTCCCCTCCCTCCCTTCCCCTCTCCTCATACATCATATCCCAACCCACCCCTGCAATTTCTCCATCAGCTATGCCTCCCCTCTTCCCCATCTCTTTCGCTCCCCATCTTTTATCCTCCCCCCTTCCCCTTCCGCCCTTCTCCCCCCACCTTGGCCTCTTCCCCTCCCCCTCCCCAGCAGAATGGGTATTGACCTGTTACATGTGCTTCCTATGCGCTCTTATGTACTCCTTCCCCACCTGTCTTCAACGTCTATCCTCCCCTCCCTGGCTAATCCCCCTCCCCAGCCCCTTCCCCAAGCTTCTACCTGTCTCTTTGCCTCCCCACTAACCTCCCCACCTCCCCAACTCCTCGAATCGATGCCCCGCGAAGTGACAAGTGGCGTGGCGAAGATTTAAGACACACAGGCATAAAATTGAGAAGTGTGGTTTGTCGGCAGTCGCTCAGCCTTTACTGCCCTGGGTTCCTGGAAGACGTACACACACACACACACACACACACACACACACACACACACACACACACACACACACGAGGCAAGTTTGTTTCTAGTGCACATCAGCGACAGAAGGGCGCGCACACACACACACACACACACACACACACACACACACACACACACACACACACACACACACACACAACGGATGGATACTTGTTGATGTGTACTTATTTCGGGATGTTTTTCAATTGTTAATCGTTTTTAAGTGGTAGTTTTGTTTTAATTCCTTGTGAGTTTTGTTTTGCTGATAATGCTTGGTGTGTGTGTGTGTGTGTGTGTGTGTGTGTGTGTGTGTGTGTGTGTGTGTGTGTGTGAACCCATGTTTGTTCTTCCTTGTTGTCGAGTGTCTTTGTTTTTGTGTACGTTTTTTTCCCTTGTGTACGTGTTTGGCCAAGCATGTTTTACTGTTCGTGTTTGTCAGGTGTGTGTGTGTGTGTGTGTGTGTGTGTGTGTGTGTGTGTGTGTGTGTCAGTATATAAAAAATATTTGTATAGGAATGTTTCGTTGTGTGTGTGTGTGTGTGTGTGTGTGTGTGTGTGTGTGTGTGTGTGTGTGTGTGTAATTAATACCCTCACGCAACATTGCCTGATATACAGCCAGCCCAAAATGTTTCGTTACTACCTCACTAAACATTCTGAATCACTGGACTAAGATTTTTTTTATGTTTCTTGTTTTTTAAGTAATTCTATTTTTCCCTTTTTTCACTCATTGCTTCCTCCCTCACTTTCCCCTCTCCTTCTTTCTGTTAATTTCTTCTTTCCTCCCCTTCCCCTCCCCTCTTCGTATGTCGTGCAGTATTATTTCACCTCCCCCCACCTTCATACACACACCTTTCCCCAACCTCCCCATACTCCCCTTCCCATCCCTTTCTCGCATTCCCCCCCTCTAACCTTCCATCCTCCTTCCCCCTACTCCAGTACCTACCCCTTTGCTACTTTCCCTCTCTTCATTCTCTCATTCTTCCCATCTTATCTCTCTACACTCCCTTTCTCTCATCCTCTCCCCTCCTCTCCACTTTCATCCCCATCCCATCCCTCTCCCTCCCACTTACATTATCCTTTCTTAATCGTACTGTCTCCCCCTATTCCTCCTTCCACACCTCCCATTCACTTCCCCTTTATCCCCATTTCCAGTCCCCAAATCCCCCCACTGCCTATGAGTAAAGATAATGCCCCCTTCCCCTACCCGTGTCCCATTTTCTTTTCATTGATTCTTTCCTCCATTCCTTTCCTTCTCTCTCTCTTTCTATTTCTTCATTCCGCCTCCCTTCTCTCTTCCTTCTTATGTCTTTACCATCCCTCTCTCATTCTATCTCTTTTTCTCTTTCTGTCCCATTCTCCTCACCTTCGTTCCCTCTCCACTCTCCCGTCTTTCATATCTCCTTCTCATCCCACTCTCATTCTCTCTCTTTCTCTCTTTGTCTGTACTTCCTTCCCTCAGTCTCTATCCATACATCTTTCCCCATGTCACTCCATCCCCTCTCCCCTCCCCAGTCCCATCCCATTCTCACTCCCATCCATCCCAATCCCCAATTCCCAAACCTCGAACCCCACCACATAAAAAAAATACTCCCTCCCCTTCCATACGTCAATACCCATTCACTCCTATCCATCCCAACCCCACATCCTCCCGTCTCCCCCACCAATCCCTCCCCCACCCCTCTCCCTCCCCCACCCCTCTGGTTCCCGGGAATGTGAACAAAAAGATGGGAATGTGAAAAAAATGGCCCCCACATTAGCATAATCTGATTACGGCGCCGGCAAAAGTGGCCCCGTGTGATTATAGTCAAGCATTTCATTTCCACGCATGTTTGGTTTACGTGTGTGTGTGTGTGTGTGTGTGTGTGTGTGTGTGTGTGTGTGTGTGTGTGTTTTCTTTGGGGATTTGTATACATATGTGTGTGTTAAAATATTTTCTGTGTCTTAATGTGTGTACAATTTATATTTGTGGGTGTACATGTGTGTATTAGTGTCTGTGTGAGTTTAGACATGTACACACTTTAACGATGAGAGGGAGGGCTTATGTGCGTATTTTTTGGGGGGGTGTATGTAAATTTGTGTACGTTTGTGAGAGAGACTGGCTGACACTAGTTATGTGCGTCTGTGGTCTTTTGTGTCTTTGTGTAATTGCCGTAGAGTTTTTAGCGCAGGAAAATATGGTTGGAGAATTATTGCATGTTGCTGAAGAGAATGATTGTGAAAGAGAGGTATTTGAGAGAGAGAGATAGAGTGAGAGAGAGAGAGACAGAGAGACATAGACAGACGGAGAAAAGGGAAGACAGACAGTGAAGGCAAGAAAAGAGTAATTGCAAAATACTGAATAAGATTATGAAAAACGAGAGAGAGGTGCATGGGAAACGAGAGAGAGAGAGAGAGAGTGAGTGAGTTAATCCCAGCCACACCCATTTCTCAGTATCACTATTAAATCATCAGCAGCTCACTTCACGCCTCCCTGTTGTTTATATTGCACCTGGCAGAAATCCCTAACCCCTTGCAGCTCAGGTGATGGCCAGGTGTAGTTAGCCTAGGGGGTGAATTTGACTAGTAACCAAGGAGACTCAGGTTGTAATTATGGGCCGTCGAAGTTCACGCAACCACTATCTGTTATGGAAGGTGAGAGAGAGAGGCGCAGTTCAGTTAGGTGAATTTCCTGTCTCATTTTCAGTCTCCGCTCCCCTTCCCTCTCCCCAGTCTCCCCAACCTCACCCATTCCTCAACTCTCCCCAACCTCTCACACGCCCCCAATCTCCACAGTCTCGCCCAATCTCCTCCACTCCCAAATCTCCTCCACTTTCCCCAGTCTCCCCCACTTTCCCCAGTCTCCCCCACTCTCCTCAGTCTCCCCGCTCCAATCTCCCCCACTCTCTCCCCCCAGAGTCCCAAGTCTCCTCCCCAACTGGCCGTGGAAATCCCCCAGTCCTCGCAAAGTCCTGTAGGCTACTTCTCTCCAGTCACCAGTCTCGTCAGTTTTTATTCTCCTTCCAGTCCCCATTTACCCCCATCTCCAGAGTCCCCGGGTCCAATCCATTGCTCAGTCCCTCTCTCAAATCACCCCGGGGTCCTCTCTTGCCCCGTCACACTCCCCAGTCTCCCCCAAAGTCCGTAGAGTTTCCAGGTCCTCCACAGTTTCCAGTCCCAGTCCCTCCCCAATCACCCCTAGGTCTCCCCAAAGTCCCCCCCCCCTTGCCCAGTCCCTCCCCAGTCACCCCTAGGTCTCCCCAAAGTCCCCTCCCTTGCCCCCCTAGGTACCCCCAAAGTTCCCTTCCTTGCCGAGTCCCCTTCCCAGACACCCCCTAGAGTCCCCACGCTAGTCCCCTTGCCTAGTCCCCGAGCTGCCATTGGGTGGGGATGGAGAGAGACCGATTACTTGCTGGCGACCATTAACTAATTGACTTAATGGTCGATGCATCTTGGCCCGCCCTGCCCTCAACCTCCCCCCCTTGCTGTTGCCTCGCTTGGGGAATGGGGAGGGGAGGGCTGAAGGGGAGGGGGAGATAAATGGGAGAGAGAGGGAAGGGAGAGGGTGAAAGAGGGAAGAGAGGGGAAGTAAGTAAGGGAGAGTTTAAGAGAGAGAGGGTGAGGAGAGCATAAGCAGGAGCAGTGTGATGGGACGTAGGGTTGGGGAATTGGGGAAGGAGGGGGTGGTTGGGGAGTGGAGGAAGAGAAAAGGAGGGAAGATGAGGGAGAGAACTGGACGGAGAGGATGAGGAGGAGGGAGGAGAAGATAGGGGAATGGAAGGGAGAGAAGGGTGTGGTGTTGGGTGGGAAAAGGGGGAGAGGATGAAGGGGAGGGGAGTGGAAATGAGTATGGGCACACTGGGAAGGGATGGGGAAGGAGGTAGAAGGCGGGGAGATTAGAGAGGGATGGGAGGGAGATAGAGAGATGAGGTGTAGGAGATGGGAGAGAGGTGGAGAAATGAGAGGAGAAGAGTATAGAAGAGAAGGAGTGGGAGAAACGTTTTAGGCCATTAGGTGGAAAGCTGAGAGCAAATTGTGTGTTGGATAGTTTCTAGATGTCGTTGAGAGAGAGAGAGACTTTAAAGTGAATTGTTTGTGAGGTCGTTAAAGAGTCGAGTTGCGTATAGATAATGGTAGTTGGAGATTATCTCGAGTGGATAGATGGTGTGGAGTAGATTGTGGTTGTTGAGGTGGATGAATGGACTAGTAGAGAGAGAGAGAGAGAGTGGAATAGATTGTGTTCAAGGTGGATGGATGGTTAGCAAAGGAAGCAAGGATTAGGGTACTTAGTAGAGATTGGTGGGATGGAGGGAGGATGGTGAGAGATTAGGTGGAGAGAGAGAGAGAGAGAGAAAGAGAGAGAGAAAAAGAGAGAGAGAGAGAGAGAGAGAGAGAGAGAGAGAGAGAGGTATACGTGTGTGTGTAAGATACATAGGTCGGTAGGTGAGTAGATAAATGATAGAATGTGTGGTTGCGTGTTAGATAGATATAAACAGAGATAGATAGATAGATAGATAAGTAGACATTTAAACAAAAAGAAAGGGAATAAGAGTAAATATATGATGTGTAAAATAGGCAAAGAATTTTCAAGGAGAGTGTGAAGGGGAAGAGGGCTTAGGCCAGTGATTGGAGGGGGGAGAAATGGAGAGTTTGGCGAGTTTAGGAGGAAAGAGAGAAGGGGAGTGAGAGTGTGTGTGTGTTTCCTAATGTATGTGTTAGAGAGAGAGAGTGAGTGTGTGTGTGTGTGTGTGTGTGTGTGTGTGTGTGTGTGTGTGAGAGAGAGAGAGAGAGAGAGAGAGAAAGGAGATTGGTGGGGGAACAAATGGTTAGTTAAGGAAGTTGGGTAAGAGAGTTTAGAAGAAAAAGATTGAGAGAGAGAGAGAGAGAGAGAGAGAGAGAGAGAGGAAAACTGGAGAAGCACAAAAATATAGAAAAAGGAAATAAATAATAACAAAGGAATTTCGAAGACTTTAATATATAATAAGTGATAGAACGTGATAGCCGAGTGGTTAAGGAAGTCGTCTGTTGTATGAAGCGACGTGGGTTCGATTCCACACACACACACACACACACACACACACACACACACACTAGTACATCAGGCTTTTTTTTTATATGACAGCCCCAGCATGTATTCAGTATGGACGGTGGGTGTTGGTGCCAAAGTGGTGACATGTCCAGCTGTGTGGCTCATGGCAGGACTAGTGGAGTCACAGGGAACGGGCTGGAAAAAAGAAAAAGAAAAAAACACTGGTAATATTTAGATCGATAAGTAGATAAGTAGTTGAGTGGATGGATGGATAGATAGATATTGATAGATGGATGGATGGATAGATATTGATGGACAGATAAATATTGAAAGATAGATAGACAGATGGATGGATAGATTGGAAGAGATAGATGAACAGATAGATATATAGATAGATAAATAGATAGGTAGTGTCAGACAGGGAAGAATTAGATATTTCAGAAAATGGCAAATGGATGAAATCGAGAGAAAAATGTTTAAAACTCTTCAAATTTTCAGAAAGAGAGGGAAATGGAGAGTTGAGAAAGAAGGAAAGGACGTGATAAGATTAGAAAGGAGCGTGGGTGTCAGATAAATGGAGGGGGGAGGGGAGGGGAGGAGTGGGGAGAAGGAGGGGAGTTGGGAGGGGGGAGCCATCATCCATTTATGTCCTTGTCTTTAACTAATAGAATAGTTTTGTTTGTTATAACCTTCCCTATACTAAACAGCCACGAAAGGACCAGTAGATATTTTGTTACTGTTTGCTTTCCTTTCTAACTTATATTCCACTGTACTTTGCTCTCCTCTTCCCCTTCCCCCTTTCTCTTCCTCACTGTCATTCCCTTCACCTTCCCACCCTCCTTTCCCCTTCCCTGCTCCTCCTTTCAGTATCCACTCCCCTTCCATCCCCAGCATCCCTGTCTCCTCTCCCCTCCTCATCCATCCCCTGCATCCCTGACTCTCCTGCCCTTCCCTTCCATCCCCAGCATCCCTGTCTCTTCTCCCCTCCCCTTCCATCCCCAGCATCCCTGTCTCTTCTCCCCTCCCCTTCCATCCCTAGCATCCCTGTCTCTTCTCCCCTCCCCTTCCATCCCCAGCATCCCTGACTCTTCTCCCCTCCCCTTCCATCCCCAGCATCCCTGTCTCCTCTCCCCTTCCCTTCCATCCCCAGCATCCCTGACTCTTCTCCCCTCCCCTTCCATCCCCAGCATCCCTGACTCTTCTCCCCTCCCCTGCCAGCCCCTCGCGTCCACCCTCACCCCCTATCTCGTCTCACCACTTTTGCTTTCCCATCCTTATCATCTTCTCATAGAATTAGATATCATAGTCATCGTCTTCTCCGCAACAAACATCTCGGAAGAATCATTAGATTTTGTTTAGATTCCTTTGTACTCCATTTTACCCTCCCATCCCAGTCTCCCCCTCTTTCCTCCCCTGCCCTCCGTCTCCCCATCTCTCCTCCCCTGCACGCCGTCTCCCCATCTCTCCTCCCCTGCCCTCCGTCTCCCCATCTTTCCTCCCCTGCCCTCCATCTCCCTATCTATCCTCTCCTCCCCTACCTTCCTCTTTCCTCCTCTTATACATCCCCTCCCTCCCGACTCCCCCTCCTCCTCTCATATATACCCTTCTTCCTCACTCCTCCTCCTCTCTCTCCCCTCCTCTCTCACTTCTAATTACTCCCCGTCTCTCTCCCCTTCCTCACCCCTCCTCTTCGCTCTCCCCTCTCTCTCTCTCCCCCTCCACCTCCTCTCCCTCTCCCCACAAATTCCATGTGTTTGTTATGTGCGTGATTATTACCCGCATTGAGTGTATTGAGCAGTGTTTGATCTACTGTGTATTGGAAACCTATCCCGGCAAGCGCTGATGGACGAGAGAGAGAGAGAGAGAGAGAGAGAGAGAGAGAGAAACATTGACGGCAGAGACGCGATTGATAGGTAGGTGGGTGAGTAGGTAGACAGGTAGGTAGGTAGAGAGAGAGAGAGATAATGCAAGGAACAAGAGCTGGTGAGTGAGGGAATATTAATGAAACACACACACACACACACACACACACACACACACACACACACACACACACACACACACACACACACACACACAACAGGGAAGAGAAACTTAAATGAAAAAAATCTTAAGAAAAACCGAAGATGACACTTTAAACGAGGCATTTAAAGGGAAGGAGGCTGGGTAGGGGAGTCTAGGGGGAGCTGAAGCAGGGGAGACTCCTTAATGGGGTGATTAGGTGGGGTAGTTAAGGTGGGGGAGTTTGGGAATGGGGTGATTTAGGGGGGTAGTTAGGGATAAGGGCTCCAGGGTTATTTTAAATGTCTTCCTGATTAAAAAAAAAAAGATTGGGAGAAGTATGTTTGTGCAGTCATTATTATCATCATTTCTCTCTCTCTCTCTCTCTCTCTCTCTCTCTCTCTCCCCATTGCCTTCTCGTCATCCTCTCTTCTCACCGTTACCTCTCCCCTCCCCCTCCTCTCAACTTATGTCCACGCCAATCTTCCTCTTTTCCTTCCTTCTCCTCCTCCCTCTTCCTTCCCTCTCCTCTCCATTTCCTTCTCTACCTTCCTCTCCTCACCCCATTTCCCCCTCCTATTATATCGTTGTCAGTCATCCTCTCCTTCGTGTTCAGTACCATGTCACTCTTCTATCACCTCTCCTCTCCATTTCCTTCTCTCTCCTCTTTCTTCTCTCTATCCTCTCCTTCTTCCTTCCCCACCCCTTCCCCTCCCATCATATCGTTGTCAACTATCCTCTCCTTCGTCTCCATGGCCTCCTCTTGTTCATCCCTCTATCCTCTCCTCTCCAATCCTTTTTTCTCCTCTCCTCTCCTCTCCTCTCCTCTCTTCTCCTCTCCCCTTCCCCCTCCATCATATCGTTGTCAGTCATTCTCTCCTTCGTCTCTATGACCTTCTGTCCCACCCTACATCCTCTCCTCGCATCTCTTTTCCCCTCCTCCTCTCTTCTCACTACTCCCCTCCTTTCCTCTTCTCTCCCCTTCCCCCTCCATCATATCGTTGTCAGTCATGCTCTTCTTCGTCTCCGTGTCCTTCTGTTCCTCCCTGACTCGTACAACAATGCTCAAGTGACAGGCCGTTGCATTAGCACAAAAATCGCCCTAAGAAGCTTCAAGATCTTGCCCATTTTGCTTAAGGAGCCTGGAGGTCCTGCTTGAGTTTTTCGAGTATGAGGTTTATATTTTTCGAGTTGGTATGATTTTTTTTTTTTTTTTTTTTTTGGG
>NC_137041.1:3133903-3138903 GCF_032717465.1 Coenobita brevimanus | reverse complement strand
TCTTGTTAGCAATTGCACAGTGAGGCCAATTATGTGCTGTCTGTATCACGCTTCAGATAATTTAGCACTCTGTCTGTATGTGTCTGTCAGTGTTCCAGTCTCTGTCTTGTCTCCCTGTCTGTCTGTCTTCCTGTCAGTCTTCCTATATATCTGTCCATACCCAATCGCCATAATCTCGGATGGGGAGGCCACAAGAAGTCCCCATGTCAACCTATCCTCTGCCATCAAGCTGCTCTTTCTGCAACTCACTACGTTAATCAGCGGTTTGTTGATCCGATGGGCCGGGGTTGAGCACGAACAACAACCTTTCCACACCATCCCTCCATATTTGTCCTCAGTCTCCGCTCCCCACTTTCCTCCCTCCTCCCTTCCCCCTTCACCTCCCCTACCAGTCTCTTTGTCCTCTCTCCACGTGGTCAGGTCCTTCTAAAACTTTCCAGCACATCCACTTCACCTCCACAACACTCCATAGGTTCCTCACTTGTCTGTCTGTCTCTCCACTTAAGATTGATAATAAAATGAAGATAACGATTGATAATATGCAGCAAATTAGGATTGAAAATAAATTGTTGATCATGTGTTGGCATCAGCTTTTTCCTCCATCCCTCCACCCTCTCCCTACACCTGCTACCTCTGGCGCCTCTCCACCTTGCCACTGCTTGCCAACTCCTCAAGTAACCACAAATTTACAGACCAACACAAACTCCTAAGCCTTTAAAAACATTCGTGATATTACAACTTTTATTCTTTTTTCACCCTTTATGTAGTTTGGGCATCGTGAGAGTAATTAAGTCTGAAAATAATACAAAGCGAATATAACTGACCGCCAACTCAGACTCGTCGGCGAGAGAAGCACACGCAGCTCCCAGACCCATGCGGCTCTGTTGAGGGGGACACGTGATGGAGTGTGTGTGCGCTGTCACTCGTCTCCCGATATTTGCAATGTTACTGTTACTTGTGTTACTTGGTGGACCTTCAGACGTTACAGGGGGACTTCCTGCACCCTTGGCTAGTGATGTGAAGCTGGAAGACTTTGGTGAAGGAAGAGGAAGATCGAGGTGGTTGATGCCGGTTGAAACTCCGCCGAGAAACAAGGTAGGTAGGTTTGCGGGGATGCTTGCCGGCTCCATTTTTCACCCAAAATGATGGCGTTCCTGCTTCTTGTGCTACTTTTTTGGACTTAAGCGTTACTTTTGGATTGTGAACCCCTTTGGCTAGTGTTACGGAGTCTGAGAAGTTGATGGAGGGACGGCAAGGTGACACAAATTCCGAACAAGATTGATTAGGTGTGGATGGATGCATGGCGGCTAGATTATTTCCTGTTTTGCGTGTGTTACTGCTGCTTGCGTTACTTGGCGGACCTTTAATCGTTACTCTAGGATTCTTTAGTTTGAGAAGTTTGATAGAGGGATGGCGAGGTGAGGTTGGTGTGGGTTGGATGCGCGCTGTCACAAGGTCATTTTCTCGCATGGTTAAAAAGCTCCCTCGCACTTCTTCGTTACTAGTTCCCTTATTAATATTTGCTAGTATGATCTTTAAGCCAGACGATTGAAGAGATAGATGTCATACAGGAGAATAAATCGCTAAGGTGGTGGTGTTTGGAAGACGACGTGGCTAACGAGATGGCCGGCCGACATATCGAGTCACGTGGCAGGCTCTAATCTCCCCCGTACCTCTTGTCCACCTCCCCCCCACACCCCAACCCTCCCCTCCCTACCTTACCCCCCAAAACCGTCCTCTTCCCCATCCCCTCTTCCCTCCCTACTGCATCCCACATCCCCCACACTGTTCCCTTCCTCCCGCTACTCCTTCCTTCATTCCCCTATCCCAATCCTCCCCTTCTTTACCCAACGCAATCCTACCCTACCCTACATTAAGTTCCAAATCTCCCTGCCACTCCCTGCACCTCGTCCCTCTGCCCTAGCCCATACCCTTACCCATTCCCTCTCTCTCTGCTCCCACCCTCACCCACTCCTCCCCCTCCCCTTCCCACTCCTCTTTTCCCCTACCCCCACCCCCTCTTCTGTCGCCTGTTGTCTTAAACCTATCTTATTTCGTCTTTATCTCCTTTCTTCCATTGTCCCAGTTGCTTCCTTTTGTGTCCTCGGCTTTGTCTTTATTTACTGGACGTGTTTCGTATTTCTGTCTTGTGGCTTTATTGATTTATTTTTCCTGCTGTATCTTATTTTTATTAATTTTGTTGTATTCATTATTTTGGCTTTATCTTTGTATTTTTGGTGTGTTTTCTTCAAGTTTTTAATGTTTCGTTTACACACACACACACACACACACACACACACACACACACACACACACACACACACACACACACACTCTCTCACACACACACACACACACACTCTCTCTCTCTCTCTCTCTCTCTCTCACACACACACACACACACACACACACACACTCTCTCTCTCTCTCTCTCACACACACACACACACACACACACACACACACACACACACACACACACTTTCTCTCTCTCTCTCTCTCTCACACACACACACACACACACACACACACACACACACACACACACACTCTCTCTCTCTCTCTCTCTCTCACACACACACACACACACACACACACACACACACACACACACACACACACACACACACACACACACACACACTAAACCCTTTGACCTTGCACCTAATTTTCAGAGTGACCTCATTTTTCAGTGCCCTTAAACCCTTCTCGTTATGTCTCGTTACTTCCCGTTTATCAGAATTTATGGCTTGGTGTTTTGCTCTTTCTTTCATGTTTTTTTTTTCCATTTTCGCATTTCTTTTTTCTGCTGACATTTTTCTGATTTTTGCTGATTTTTTTTTCTTAATCTCTTAGGTATTATTTTTCTGTTTTATAGTATTCTGATTCTCTCTCTCTCTCTCTCTCTCTCTCTCTGCTTTACTGAATTTTCCTTTTCTTTTTTATCTGCATTTCATTTTCGTAGTTGTTTTTTCATGTCTTTAATTTCCCTTCTCTTGACACTTCACTCCTTTTCTTCTCTTTCTCTCTTCTCCTCCTTCCTCCTCTCCCCCCCTTCACCCCTCCCTTCCCCTACCATCTCCTCCCTTCTCTCATCCCCTGCCCTCCTTTACCACCTCCTCCCCCCCCTTTCCTTCCCCTTCCCCTTCCTCTTTCCTTTTCTTCCAGTCCCATCTTTTGCCTTTTGTTCCCCGCTGTATTCTATCTTTATCTCCATTTCTCCTTCCACTTGCCACCCCTTCCCCCTCACTCCTATGTCTCCCCTGACCCCTTCCCCTCACATCTACCTCCAACCTTCCCATCCCATCCCATCTTTCTCCTCCTCTCACCCCTTCCCCTCCCACTACCTCCATCCTTCCCATCCAATCTTTCCCCTCATCTCCCCACATCCCCACATTCTCATCTCCCCACATCCTCATCTCACCACTTTCCCTCCTCCCTCTCTTAACCTGTCCCTTCATTCCATCTTTCTTCTGCCTTTGCACCCTCTCCCTTTCCCAAATCACTCCAGCCCTCTCTTTCCCCTCTCCCTCTTACCCCATCGTTTCCTTTCCCTCCTAACCATTCCCCTCCCCTCCTCCCCTCTCCCTTCCTCCTCACCCCCTCCCCTCCTCCCCTCTCTCCTTCTCCTCACCCCCTTCCCACCCCCATTCCTCTTAGCGGGCATGCAAGCTTTTCTCCGGCCTCGCGTGTGGAATTAACCCCCACTTATGGTATGTTTAACCCCTTCACGCCGAGGATCTGTTTTCTTGGTATATTACTGCTATTTCAAGGCGATCTTTAGTTAATCTCTCTCTCTCACTCTCTCTCTCTCTCTCTCTCTCTCTCTCTCTCTCTCTCTCTCTCTCTCTCTCTCTCTCTCTCTCTCACTTCACCCTGAGGTCCTGTTTTCTTATTAAATTCCTGATACTTCAAGATGATTTTAGTTACGATCTCTCTCTCTCTCTCTCTCTCTCTCTCTCTCTCTCTCTCTCTCTCTCTCTCTCTCTCTCTCTCTTTCTAAGGGTCCTGTGATTTGTTTGGGGTTTGGTATGTGGCGTGACAATTCTCTCTCTCTCTCTCTCTCTCTCTCTCTCTCTCTCTCTCTCTCTCTCAAGGTCGCCAACCACCTGCAATCGACTTCTCATGTTTCTTCCCGACCTCCACAACACAACCCCTCTTTATCGAGTACACAACCCGACTTTATTGAACACGCGGACGCACGCCACTTCGCTATCGTTCTTTGCCGTCCTCGTGTGGCCGTTCATCATTATCGGAACGTAAATGAAGGGCGTAAATAGTGAAGAAATTGGAGGCTTGGATGTGTGTGTGTGTGTGTGTGTGTGTGTGTGGTTTATTCTTATACATTTTTGCATCTGTAATTGTATGCCTATGTATGTATGTATGTGCGAATGTGTTTATGTGTGTATGTATGTGCGAATGTGTTTGTGTGTATGTATGTGGCCTGTTCACGTATGTATGTGCAGATACTTGCGTGTGTGCGTGCGAGGTGAATGCTTTATACTCCCCAACATATCATCCAGAAATTGCCTCAAACCCTAAATGTTGTAATATTTTCACCACGAAGGAATTTTGGCGAAAGTAAATGTCGATATCGCTGGACGCGGATATTTTTGCCTGTAAATTTGTTGTGGATTCTCTCTCTCTCTCTCTCTCTCTCTCTCTCTAGCGTCATTTCCCCTTAGTCATTTCCCAGACGGTGATTTCCATCTTTCCACTGCATATTTTTCCCCTCATGTTCCCGTCTGTCATTCTTCCTAACCTCAAATTCTCGCTCCGCCTTCATAGTCATTCCCCACTGCCATTTCCCCTCAGTCATTCCCCTGTTGGTCTTTCCCCTCAGTCATTCCCCTCTTGGTCTTTCCCCTCACCACCCCCACTGTACACATCCTTGGCCTTCAGAGGATAGGTCAGGATAGGTCAGTTTCGCCTTGAGGTGTTTGTGTGATTCTGGGTGTGTTTACTTTGTTGCCTTAGTCCCTTCCTCCTCCACCCACTTC